>NC_143073.1:7020000-7360000 GCF_052426305.1 Pelodiscus sinensis
AACAGAGACACGTGCCGGGAGAGAAAGGCACGCGGGCACGCACAGAAGTGCACCAAAAGGAGAGGCGGTCCACAAGCAGGACACAGAGAATCTCACTCAAACACAGACACACACACACACACACACACACACACACACACAACCTGCGGGACCCACACAAACAGACCGCCTATGTCTCTTTCTCACACACACACACAACCTGCGGGACCCACACAAACAGACCACCCACACCTCTTTCTCACACACACACACACACACACAACCTGTGGGACCCACACAAACAGACCGCCTATGTCTCTTTCTCACACACACACACAACCTGCGGGACCCACACAAACAGACCGCCCATGTCTCTTTCTCACACACACACACAACCTGCGGGACCCACACAAACAGACCACCCACACCTCTTTCTCACACACACACACACACACACACACACACAACCTGTGGGACCCACACAAACAGACTGCCCACGCCCCTTTCTCTCTCTCTCTCTCTCTCTCACACACACACACACACACACACACACACACACACACACACACACAACCTGTGGGACCCACACAAATAGACCGCTCACGCGCCTCTCACACACACACACACAACCTGTGGGACCCACACAAACAGACCACCCACACCTCTTTCACACACACACACACACACACAACCTGCGGGACCCACACAAACAGGCCTGGGCCCACGCCTCGATGCCTGGAAATAGACACACATGGCTGTGCAAATGCACTTGAGTGGACACAAACACACGCTCGTGGAGAAACAGGGAGGGCGGGGCAGATGGAGCACACGGGAAGGGTGTGAGGTTGGGGATTGGAAGAGGAGTGGAAAAGCCTAGCCCAGAAGGGGTGAATAATTTATCACCCGCTGAAGTTGCTGCCCACATGCAGGGCCGAGGTGTGGCCGAACACGGCATGCCTTTTAAGCCGCACGCCTTTTGGAAGACGACAAGTCTCCTTAGCATAATGGCCAGGCCCAACGACAAGAAAAGACTTTCAATGGGGCAAGCGGCCAAACTCGCATCTTCTCTGGGATCCCTCTGCCCCGCTCGTCTGTCTGAAAAGGATCCCTCCTTCCCAGCTGTCCCGCACAGAGGGGTGAAATAACCACCCACTGCCCCAGCACTGCAGCGTATTCTGAAATCTCTGCACCAAGCTCACAATCCTGCGCTGGAGGCAGGCAAGGCCAAGGTGTCTGGGACCAGGGACTTGGCTTGGCTGATCCAAGCTGGAGTGGAGGTTCAGAAAAGGGCAACAAAAATTATTAGGGGTTTGAAACAGGTCCCATATGAAGACAGATTGAAAAGACTGGGACTTTTCAGCTTAGAGAAGAGAAGACTAAAGGTGCATATGAAATAGGTCTGTAACATCATGCCAGGTGTGGAGAAACTGAATAAGGAAAAGTTGTTTACTTGTTCCCATAACAGAAGAACCAAATGAAATTAAGAGGCAGCAGGTTTAAAACAAACAAAAGGAAGTTTTTCTTCATGCAATGCACCGTCTACCTGTGGAACTCCTTGCCAGAGGATGTTGTGAAGGCCAGGACTTTAATGGGGTTCAAAAGAGAACTAGATACATTCATGGAGGTTAGGTCCATCAATGGCTATTGGCCAGGATGGGCAGGGGTGTTGTCCCTTGCCTCTGTTTGTCAGAAGCTGGGTGAGAGGGGAAGGATCATTTCATGATTCCCTGCTCTGTTCGTTCCCTCTGGGGCAATTGGCATTGGCCGCTGTTGGAAGCCAGGGGTAGAGCGCAGGAAGCGTGCTTCAGGGCTACCCCTCACCTGCCTGGTTCCACTCTCCCTTTGCCCCAGCAGGCCCAGAAGACTGGGGGAGCGGGTGGAGAGTGAAAGACAGAGGAGGTGGAAAACCCCTCTTCTCGCTGGTCCAGCTGGGATCCTCCACCGGGCTGGGCTCAGGCGAGCTTGGAAGGTCTCCGCTGCCGGGTCTGCGACGGCTGGGGACAGGCACATGCTCATCCGACCGTAACGCACTGCAGGGAAGTCATGGGAACGTCAGGGGAGCCCAGTGAGTCTGCATTTCATTTGCCTGGGTGATCAAATCACAAAGCTGGTTTGGATCTGGGGGAAGGGGTGAAAGGGTGTCTTGGGGGCATGGTCCAGGTTCTGAATTTGTGATCTTCCCTGCATAACCCGGACAGAGTCACTCAACCCCTCAGCCTTTGCTGCAGAAGGCCCCAGGACCAGGAGTTTGCAACGCCTTCCGATTGTAGCCAGAAACCCGACATGCTGGGGTTATTTTCCCAGCCAGTGTCTCGACGCTCCAGCATCTCAATCCCACCTGACTAGACAGAGCCCCTCGGCTTGGTGGCACCGGAAAATTCCCCCGTGTCGTTTCTGCCCATTGTTCTGAGGAGAGTTTTGTGGGCTGAGACCGTGGCAGGCAGCCAGGACACCTGCGTTGTAGACCCAGATGTGGCAGGCTGCACGAGCTAGTGGTTAGAGCTAGTGCTGGGACTCCGGGATCTAGTCCCAGCTTGCAAAAAGTGAGAGCTAGTGATCAGACTAAGTAAATATCAGTTCGTGCTGTCGTTGACTTGCTCTGTAACTTTAGGGGAGTAGTTTCCCTTTGCCGTGCCTCGATTTCCCCATCTCTGGGGCCAGCTCTCCCCTCCCAAGAAGGATGAAATATTAGGCTATGCCTAGACTATGGGGAAGAGTCGAAAGAGGATGTGGGAATTTGCATATCTTCTTCCGATCTCACTTTGGAAAGCGGAGAATTTTGCTCTGGACTGGCCCCCACAGGGCCTTGAAGCAGGGGGTCTCTCCCCCCCAGCTGTCCCCGTACAGAGTGTCTCTCTCAAGTGCTCCTGATTCAAAGACACCCCCTGCACCTGGCTGGCTGGGAGGCAGGGCCGGGCTCGGAGCAGCCGGCAAGTCGGGGGAGCTAGAAGCTTGGCAGTACACAGGGGAAGTCCCTCCTTGCTCTGGTTTTCTAGCCTGAAGGCTCCTGTCACTGTACCATCAAAAGAGTTCCCCTGATCTGCCTGGGCCGTTCCTTTTCCTCCAGGATCAATACAGCCGCAGGGGTTTCTGTTCTTCTAGCCTGCCCAGCTGAGAGCCCTTCATAACCAACCGGCATCTCCTCGCCCTTCTGCCGCTCGCCCCGGAGCGCGCTGTGGAGATACCCACATGCAGCCCCCCCTGGGCAGCGCTGAGGAGGGCAGTTGAAGGCCACACTGTTTGGGGCAGGGGGGGGCCTTGTACAGCACCGTGCACTGGGAGCTAGAAAGCTCCTGCGGTGCAGACAAGCCAGTAAAAGCTGCCCAGCGTCGGGGGCAATGCAGGGCGCAGTCCAGATCAGCGTGTCGCCTCGGCGTCAGGAAGGAGCGAGACGGAGCGACCACTCTGGGTCTTGCAGGGAGCCCCGGGGCAGCTTTCGTGAGCTTGGGGAGGGGGTGGCCTGTTCCCCGGGGCAGTACTGAGAGGAGCAGAGCATGTCAGCTGAGTCCTCTGGCTGCAGAGACCACCCGGCCAGCTCTGAGCCTCTCCAGGCCCTGAGATCTGTGGGGAGCCCAGCCCTGAGGGGGGAAGCCCAATGCTAACCACTGGGCAAAAGGGCAGCGCTCCGTGGGAACCCCCAGACCCGGTCCCACACAGGGGGCAACCTCATGGCAGGCCCTGGCCATGCCGTGAGATAGCCTGCAGACACAGGAAGAAACCCCCACTGCCGGGTGTGTGCTGCCTGTTCTTTACCCATTTCCGCGTTCTGGCTTTCCTTGGCCGCACGTCCCCGGCGCGCTGGGGAACAAAGGCCCCGCCGTCCCTTGGCCCCGGCATTTTCCCTAAAGCCCAGAGATACGCCTCCACCCGGTGGGCATTTCCCCGAGAGGCCGGGGCTGCCGTTCCACAAGCAGAGCTGGCGCGAGAGACCCGCACCCAGCTTGAAGCGTTTGTGGCAGGGCCATTCTTCTGTAATCCTAGAACTGGAAGGGACCTCAAGAGGTCATCACGGCCAGCCCCCTGCCCTCGCGGCAGGACCAAGCAGCTTCTAGATCATCCCTGACAGGTGTCAAGCCAACCTGCTCTTCAATATCTCCAGAGATGGAGAGTCCACAACCTCCCTCGGCAATTTATTCCAGTGTTTGACCATCCTGACAGTGAGGATGTTTTTCCTAATGTCCAACCTAAACCTCCCTTGCTGCAATTTAAGCCCCTTGCTTCTTGTCCTATCCTCAGAGGCCAAGGAGAACAATTCGTAACACCATTTTAGGTCCTTGAAAACTCTCAGTCTTTTCTTTTCTAGACTAAACAAGCCCAATTCTTTCAGTCTTCCCTCCTGGGTCGTGTTCTCTAGACCTGTTGCTCTTCTCTGGACCTTCCTCAATGTCTCCATATCTCTCCTGCCACGTGGCTCCCAGAACTGGACCCAATACTGATTATGCTGTTGCTACCAATACTGCACACACAATGATTATTTGCTGGCTGGGGAGGAGGTGGCTTTTCGGTGGCATATGGAGTTGGCCGGGCTGGCCTGACCTGTGGTAAGTCTAACCCAGACTCCTCCCGCTGCCCAGGCAGGGATGTGCACACCCTGACAGTGCTGCCAAGAGGTGCTGGGGGCTGCTCTGTGAAGGGCTGTGTGGGAGCGGGGGGGGGGGGTCTCGGATGCTGCCCCCACCCTGCTTCCTCTCTCTCTGATCCCATGCGCCTCCCACCTGTCTCGCCCCCCTTCTCCTCACTCTGATCTCTCTCTCTGCACCTTCCTCTTTGATCTCTCTTCTCCGCAGCCCCCTCCTCGCACTCTGTCTCTGTCCTCGCCTCCCCCTCCTTCCTTCCTTCTTTCCATAATCTCTTTCCTTCCCTCCCCCGCCCCATCCCTTCCTCTCTGCCTCCTCCCACCCTCCAGAAACCAAAGATCAAAGCAGCCCCCTGTGAGCTGTGCTCCGTGAAATCCCATCCCAAAGCCCCAGAGCACCGTCTGGCCTCAGAGCAGCTGGGGCCTGGCCAGCCCCGCAGGGGTGAGGACTCCAGGGAGCCCCGACAGGTCACCCCACTGCCCCCGGGGATGCAGAAGGGGGCCCTTGTCTTACCTCCATCCGACTTACCCCGCTACGGTCTCGTATGAACGCCGCAGCCTCAAAGCGGCATCTGCTCCAGCACGGGCCAGCCTGGCTGGGCTGTCGTTCGGGCTCCCCTGCTGAGCCCCACGGCTGGCAGGGAGACCTCTGCAGGGTGGGGGAGACAGTTGGGAGGTGCTCGCCCCAGCACCAAGCCCTAATTCTTATCATCCAAAGAGCTGACGGCACTTTATGAAGGAGGCCAGTACTATTGTCCAGGTGGGGAAACTGAGGCCCGGGAGGGGAAGCAGTCACCCAGCATTCTCTGGGCTCCAGCCACTAGGCCACGCTTTCTGCCCAGGACTTTCCTCAAGGAAGGGCCGCAGAGTCTCCACTCCCCTGGGCTCACGATGTGGTTACGAGCCGTACGGAAACCCCTGAAAGGCCACGGCCAGGGCCCCATTGTGCTAGGAGCCGGGTGTACCTGCAGGGAGAGGCAGGCCCCTCTCAAAGATCTGGCCACGGAAATGGAGAAGACAAAAAGGGCAGGTGGGGGAAACAGGCTCAGAGCCAAGCCCTGACTTGCCCAAGGACTCTGGGATGAGAAGCAGATTTCATTTGCTGTCAGGTATTGCCTCCCCTTCCTTTCTCAACCCAGCTTTGCCCCGCTAACAAGCCCCCACCATGGGACAGGTTGGGACCATGATCCTTTTGTGCCTCATAGCCCAAGCCCCAGCTGCGTGGCTGCTTGCAGTAGTAGGTTGTTATCCTCTGCAGTAGTAGGTTGTTATCCTCTGTTGTTATCCCAGCCACTAGGAGGGAACACAGGGCACTCAGGGCTCACCTTTATTAGGAAATCAGAGAACACCCTCAAAGGGTCATGGGAGCTAACCAGGCTTAGCAATCAGTGGCGCACAAGTACATCCACACAGGTGCCAGTCCCCGATTGCAGCGCAAACACACCCTTAGTCCCAGACGAGTTTAACCACAGCCACCTGACAACGTTGGATGCCACAGTCTGTCTGCACCCAGCCTGCAGTTTGCAAAGCTGTCCAGAGGACAGAGCTACCCGTTTCCATATTAAGTGAACAGGAGTCGTGGCTCCAGATCCCCTAGGCTGCTTTGATAGCCCCATTTTGCCAGCTTCCCTTTGCATTGCTTACCCGGTCAGAGTCACCTCCTTCTACAGCCCTGCTGAGTGGTCGAAACCAGCCTTCGTTGGTCCTTTCCATGCTCCATTCACAGGAGTGTGGTGAGCAAGACAGGAGAAGTCATTCTCCCGCTCTGCTCTGCGCTGGGTAGGCCTCTGCTGGAGTCTTGTGTGCAGCTCTGGGCACCACATTTCAAGAAAGACGTGGAGAAATTGGAGAGGGTGCAGAGAAGAGCAACACAAATAATTCAAGGTCTAGACATGACCTGGGGGGGAAGACTAAAAGAATTGGGTTTGTTTTGTTTAGAAAAGAGAACATAAGAACGGCCACACTGGGTCAGACCAAAGGTCCATCTAGCCCAGTGTCCTGTCTGCCGACAGTGGCCAATACCAGATGCCCCAGAGCAGGGGTGTCCAAACTTTTTTCAAAGAGGGCCAGATTTGATGAAGTGAACATGCATGAGGGCCGACCATTTTGCAGGACATTCTTTGAACCATTAAAATTAAATGCAAATTAACTATTTTATGCAAAGTTTATTGCAAATGGCATACTTTTCATTTCGTCACATGGATGACAAATCTAAACAGGTGTTAAATCACTCTGCCTTTCATATCTGAAGGCCAGATGAAAAAAAAATCCAGGAAGCTGAAATATGTCAGGAACATTGTAAAGTACATTACATATTATTGGTAATAAAGGTTGTCTGTCAACTTTTAAGTTCAAAAAATATAAACAGGAACATAACACCAAGTATACATGTTGTGTCCAAATATATTTATAACTGATTTAGACCAACTGACATTAACTGAGATTTTACAATGTATTCATCTCAATACATATGGATTCGTAGGGGCCATAAAAGATAGATATTGCCAAATTACCTGGGGGGCCGTATTAAACCGGAACACGGGCCGCAATTGGCCCGCGGGCCGGACTTTGGACATGCTTGCCCCAGAGGGAGGGAACACAACAGATAATCAGCATGTGATTCCTCTCCAGACAAAAAGAGGCTAGGGACACCATTCCTACCTCTCCTGGCTAATAGCCATTGATGGACCTAACCTCCATGAATCTATCTAGCTGTTTTCTGAACCCTGTTAAAGTCCTAGCTTTCACCACATCCTCTGGCGAGGAGTTCCACAGGTTGTCTGTACACTGCATAAAGAAAAACATCCTTTTGTCGTTCTAAAACTGCTACCTATTAATTTCATTTAGTGACCCCTAGTTCTTATACTATGGAATCAAGTAAATAACTTTCCCTTATTCACTTTTTCCACACCAGTCATGATTTTATACACCTCTATCATATCCCCCCTTAGTCTCCTCTTTTCTAAACTGAAATGTCTAAGTCTTTTTAATCTCTCTTCATATGGGATCCGTTCCAAACCCCTCATCATTTTTGTTGCCCTTTTCTGAACCTTTTCCAATGCCAAGATATCTTTTTGGAAACGAGGCGACCATGTCTACGCAGTATTCAAGATGTGGGCATGCCATGGATTTCTACGGAGGCAGTAAACGATTCTCTGTCTTATTCACTATCCCTTTTTAAATGACTCCTAACATTCTGTTTGCTTTTTTGACTGCCGCTGCACACTGAGTGGATGTTTTCAGGGAATTATCCACAGCGACCCCAAGATCTCTCTCGAGTAGCTAAATTCGTCTCTATCATATTGTATGTGTAGTTGGGATTATTGTTTCTAATGTGCATAACTTTACATTGATCAACGTTTAATTTCATTTGCCATTTTGTTGCCCAATCACTTAGTTTGGTGAGATCTTTGTGAAGCTCTTCAGAGTCTACTTTGGTCTAAAGTGTCTTGAGTAGTTTGGTAACCTCTGCAAATGTTGCCACCTCACTGTTTACCCTTTTCTCTTGGTCATTTATAAATAAGTTGAATAGAATTGGTCCCAGTACAGACTCTTGGGGAACCCCGCTAGTTACCTCTCTCCAGGCAGAAAACTGACCATTTATTCTTACCCTTTGTTTCCTGTCTTTTAATGATTTATCAGTCCATGAAAGGACCTTCCCTCTTATCCCATGACAATTTACTTTACTTAAGAGCCTTTGGGGAGGGACCTTGTCAAAGGCTTTCTGGAAATCTAAGTATACTATAGCCACTGGATCCCCTTTGTCCACGTTTGTTGATCCCTCTCAAAAGAACATCTCCTCCCCTCTCCTCCCCCCAGCCTCCCTGTCCCGCTATTGATGCTCTGTAACCCCCCAGGCTCTCTGTGAATTCACTGCCATGTGACCAGCTGCTGTTGTGGAAAGACGCGGCTATTGATCTCCCTGGCGGGGCAGGGGGACGTCAGGAGGTCAGGGAATCCCGTGTCCTGGCTGTGTTTGGGGCTCCACCCAGTGGTTGTGGACTGAGCCAGCTGGGCCCAGCCGGAGAGGAGATGGAAGGGGCTGGGGGGTAGATGGAAAATGCTAGCCCCAGGCAGAGGCTGAGCAAACCACACACTCACACACATGCATAGCATTGCAACCCACATGCACACACACACACAGGCTGTCCACCACACACAGCCTGCTACCCTCGTGCCCACTCCTAGCCACCCTCTTTACACACAGCCTGGAAACACACACACATACAGGCGCACTACACAATATAAACATACACTGAGGTGTAACACAACGTAGCTACACTGTTATACACAGGCTACTTACAATGTCCCAGCTAGATACACACACAGGCTATATACAACAGAATACACCCATAGATACACAATATTTAGGAGAACACACAACCAGATACACACACAGGCTGTACACAACAGAACACATCCAAAGACATACTGCACCTAGGAGAACGCGCAGCTAAATACACACATGCACACTGGCTCCCTTGCAGGCTGCACACAGAACAACACACAACACAGGCACTTGTAATGCACATGGCTGCACATGGCAGACTCGCATTCATGCACATTGTATACAAAACACACATTACACACCACATACTCCCCCTCACTGGTGCCTAATGCCTGTGGCAGAACACACAATCTCCACACGCATTCACACATGCTGCCCGACGCCTTTTCCACAAAGTCCCCACTGAGCCGTGCTGGACACAGCCTACATTGTGGGGCAACAGTCGTACACCATATAACAGCGTCAGTCCCACAGCATGCACACCCCATAACCCTCAGCCCAGGCACAGCCTCACATGGGCTGTGCACAAACCACACACACACAGGGCCAGGTTTCCCCAGTGCTGCACCCAGAGTCCCACGCATGCCTCTCCCAGGGCTGACCTCATTGCTCCAGGGCAGCACTAGGGGGCGCCGTGCTGCAGGGAGTGGGGCTCGGAAAGGGGGTGCTTTCCCCTCCCAGTCAGCGCTGACCCCAGCATGGCCCAAGATGGTGCTGGGCTGCAGGGAGCGGGATGGGGGGCCCATAGGGGGCGCTCTCCCCTTCCCATCAGTGCCAGCCCCAGTGCAGTGCTAGGGGGTGCTGGGCTGCAGGGAGCAGGATGGGGGGCCCATAGAGGGCGCTCTCCCCTTCCCATCGGTGCCAGCCCCAGTGCAGTGCTAGGGGGTGCTGGGCTGCAAGGAGCAGGATGGGGGGCCCATAGGGGGCGCTCTCCCCTTCCCATCGGTGCCAACCCCAGTGCAGTGCTAGGGGGTGCTGGGCTGCAGGGAGCAGGATGGGGGGCCCATAGGGGGCGCTCTCCCCTTCCCATCAGTGCCAGCCCCAGTGCAGTGCTAGGGGGTGCTGGGCTGCAGGGAGCAGGATGGGGGGCCCATAGAGGGCGCTCTCCCCTTCCCATCGGTGCCAACCCCAGTGCAGTGCTAGGGGGCGCTAGGCTGCAGGGAGCAGCAGTGTGTGGGGCTCTGCAGGGGGCCCCCCTCCTCCCGTCGCTGCTGAGAGAAGCGGGTCCGGGGTTCGGGGCTTCGCTAACGCTCCTCCTCTCTCCCTTCCCAGTTGTCCAGACCCGGTTCAGCGAGGAGCCGGAGGACCAGACGGTGGTGGCCGGGCAAAGGCTGGTCCTGTCCTGCGTGGTGCTGAACTACTCCGGGATCGTGCAATGGACCAAAGATGGCCTGGCGCTGGGCATGGGGCAGGGACTGAAAGGTACCGACGCGCCGGCCGGGGCTGGGTTTATGGGTCCCGGAGCCGTTGCTTCCCTGTCACCCTGCACCGCCGGGGCGTAGTCAACAAGGCACAAGTGGTCCATCAGGGAGGACGTGCAGGCTGTGCTTGGGGACTTGAGTGCCGGCTCCCCGGTGTTAATTTCAATGGAATAAATGGACTTGGAGAGTCCTCGGCGTTAATCGGCCCCTGCCGCTGTCCAAGGAACACCGAGGGCCGGCCAGGCGGATTCGGTTGCCAGCCCCTGCGATTCCCAAGCCCGCGGGCATCGGCCAATCAGCTGGTGGCGAAGCTTCCCGGCAGCCCACTCCTTTCCCCTCCGGCATCCCAGTTTCCGTTCCTGCGCTGCGCCTCCGTCGCTTCGCTCGGGCTTTCTGCCGCACGTGCCGTTAGCTGGGACAACGGCGCCCCCTGCTGGATGCGACGGAGGGGGGCGGGCTCTTCTGACACGGGGAAGGCGGGGCGGAATGAATGCGGGATGGACCTCTGTTGGTTTCCGCAGAGTAGCAGCAGGGATTCGTGGGGCCCACTCTCGTGCTGCGCACTGAATCGTCTTCCAGGCTCTAGGGGTTTTATGAGCCCTGGGGGAGCCGCCTCTTCTTCACTGCAGGGCAGATTTGGCCTGTGGAACTGCCTGCCACAAGATAGCATGAGCTCCTAGAGGTTAGCACAGGGGCAGGCAAAAGACGGCCCGTGGGCTGCATTTGACCGGCCAGGTCCCCAAATCCAGCCTAAGGTCCAGCGGGAGCCTCAAGTAATACCCTCCTCCCCAGCACATGGCTCCCGCAGCTGGCCGTTTTGCACGGTGCGCAGGGCCTGCCTGAGGGACCTGCTGGGCTGCTGGCTGGGAGTCACCTAGATACAGGCCTCCTGGCCAGAGCCTGCCTCTGACACCCCAGCCCCTCCCTCCCCCCAACTCTCTGCTTCCCCTCCTGCACCCGTCCCACAGAACCTAAACTCTCTGCACCCCCTCCTCCATGCCCCTCTGAGACCCTGCCCCCCAATCCCCTGCCCCAGGTCACAACCTAAATCCCTGCAGTCCCTCCTACCCCGGGTCACAAGCCCTTCCCAGATCCTGCACCCCCCCTACACCCATCCTCGAGGTCATAATCTTCTCCTGTACCCATACCCCTCCCAGACCTTGCTTCCCCTTCCGGACCCTGCACCCCTCAGACCCTGAACCCCAATTCCCTGCCCTAGATCACGACTCAAACCCCTGCACCCTCTCCTGTGCCCCTGCGCCAAGTTACAACTCCCTCCCACACCCTTCACCCCCTCCTGCACCCAACCTCCCTCCCAGACCCCACCCCCCCTCCTGCACCCCAGTCCCTTACCCCAAGCTCCCTCCTGCACCCAACCTCCCTCCCAGACCCCGCACCTCCAATAACATCAAGGAAGAGTCCGGCCCTGGACCACTTACCAAATTCGTGGTGTGCCCCCCCCCCCCATCAAAAATTACTACCCTCCCCTGGTTAGCAGGATTCAGGGTTTATACAGATAGTAGGACAAACTCTCCATAAACTGCCTGCTATTAGAGAATTAACCTGTCCTCGTTATTCCAGAATTCATAATAGCCCCTCCCTCTTATTAATCGGTAGATCTCAAAGTGCTTTACGAAGGAGCTCGGTGCCTTTATCCCCACTGTGCAGAGAGGGAAACTGAGGCACAGAGCAGGGAAGTGACTTGCCCGGAGTACCCCAGCAGATCAATGGCAGAAGTAGGACACAGATCTTCCCAAGTCCCCAGCCTGAGCATTAACCACTAAGCCACATTGCCTCCCTTCTTCTGAAGCATTCTATCTTCCTGTGTCTTTCAGATGGGATGGGAAAGGACAGTCTTAAGCACTCTTGCTCACTTGAGATCTCAGCACTGGCTGCCCACAGCGTAACACACCCCACAGACCCTCGTCTGCCACATTTCCTGGCCCCGTTCCAACTCTGACAAGGATGCGCTGGCTCCTGTCGTGTTTCAGTTCCTCCCTTGCTGCGCTGTATTGTTGTGTATTGCTGGGAAGCAGCTGCCATGCCCCACCCCAGATGAGGTTGCATTTCACGCCTTGGTGAACGGAGCAGCACTGTGTGGCTGGGAAACAGCTGCCACGCTCCACCCCAGAGATGACTGCATTTCAGCACTGGGGGAGCAATCCCTGGGCAGTGTTGCTGAGAAACCGTTAAACGGCTGCCTCGCTCCACCCCAGAGGTGGCTGCAGCGATGTCTGGTGACATCATAGTTCCCCTCTGTAAAGGGGCTTGGGGTGCCAGAGGATCGCCCCTTCCCTTGTCTCTCGTGCCTCCAACCCAATGCCACGTCCCTTTCGTCTCCACATACCGTGTGTGGGGTGCACTGAGGGGTGCGCCCCTCCCCGCAGCATCCCATCACCTCACTGTCTGTCCCATCTCTCCCTGCAGCCTGGCCGCGCTACCGGATCATCGGCACAGCGGAATCCGGGCAATACAACCTGGAGATCACCGACGCCGAGCTCTCGGATGACGCCTCGTACGAATGCCAGGCCACGGAAGCGGCGCTGCGCTCCCGGCGGGCCAAGCTCACCATCCTGAGTAAGGGGCCACCTGCCGCAGGCCTCCCTCCAGCCCCCTTTCCTCTCCCCCCAACAGGGCTGCACCCAGCTTTGGACTCAGCTCTGTCTCTTGAGGGATTGGGTGCAAAGTTGCTCACCGGTGACTCTGGGCTGGTTCTGCAATGGGTGACCGGCAGTGACTCAGCAGGGGGTGCTCTTGTGCTCGTGCTGGTGTCCCCCAATGAACCCTGCTCCCTGCTGCATAGCGCCCCCTAGTGCCGTGATGCGGCATTGCGGTCAGTGGTGCTCTAGAGCGCCCCCTATGGAGCCCCCTATCCCAGCTGCACAGCGCCCCCTAGTGCCGTGATGCAGCATTGCGGTCAGTGGTGCTGTAGAGCGCCCCCTGTGGAGCCCCCTATCCCAGCTGCACAGCGCCCCCTAGTGCCGTGATGCAGCATTGTGGTCAGTGGTGCTGTAGAGCGCCCCCTGTGGAGCCCCCCTATCCCTGCTGCACAGCGCCCCCTAGTGCCATGATGCGGCATTGCGGTCAGTGGTGCTCTAGAGCGCCCCCTATGGAACCCCCCATCCCTGCTGCACAGCGCCCCCTAGTGCCGTGATGCAGCATTGTGGTCAATGGTGCTGTAGAGCGCCCCCTATGGAGCCCCCCATCCCGGCTGCACAGCGCCCCCTAGTGCCATGATGCGGCATTGCGGTCAGTGGTGCTCTAGAGCGCCCCCTATGGAGTCCCCTATCCTGGCTGCACAGCGCCCCCTAGTGCCGTGATGCAGCATTGCGGTCAGTGGTGCTCTAGAGCGCCCCCTATGGAGCCCCCCTATCCCTGCAGCACAGCGCCCCCTAGTGCCGTGATGCGGCATTGTGGTCAGTGGTGCTCTAGAGTGCCCCCTATGGAGCCCCTCTATCCCTGCAGCACAGCGCCCCCTAGTGCCATGATGCGGCATTGCGGTCAGTGGTGCTCTAGAGCACCCCCTATGGAGCCCCCTATCCCTGCAGCACAGCGCCCCCTAGTGCCGTACTGAGGCACTGAGGTCAGCACTGACCCAGAGAGGATCAGTAGGGTTAGGTACTATCTAACCTTACTCCCTTTCCCTCTGGGGACACCCACTCAGCAGACCTGGCAGGCGCTCCCTTGCGCGAGCGTCTCCCCTTGGGGTGTTTCCCTGCACCCTAACTATGGGAGAAGAGCATGTTTTCCCACCTGCCCCAGACCCATGGCACACAGCCCCTGCCAGGCGGCGCTGGGCTGCCAGCCACCCTGAGCTCTGTAACGAGCCTTTGGAACCAGCTCGCTCGAAAATGAAACACAAACAACTCGGCGCCGCTCCCCCGCCGCCTCCCCCAGCCCTCGCGGGCCCTGGATGTGCAGCTCTCTTTAATGCCTTAATCTATATGCGTGCCGTGGCTGAGTTACGGCAGCTGCGGGTGCTGTAACTTTGATTTCCCTGACTTTGGTGCCTTGTAAAAAGCCGCAACCGAAATGTTGCATGAATGGAATTTGGGGCTGATTTTTTCTCCCCCCCTTCTTCTCTTGCATTGAAATTCGTATTCTCAAGCTGGGAGATAAAAGGGAAGGAACTAGCCAGGGCGATGCTACTGGAGTACTGAGTGGGCAGCTGCAGGGGCGGATTCCCTTCCAGTCGCTCGTGTTCTGGGGGGGCGGTTCCCACCCGGTCTCTCGTGTTCGGGTGGGGGCAGTGCCCGGGAGTAGTTTGAAAGGTTCTTATGATGGCACCTTAGAGGATCGGGGGGCCTGAGAGATGTTTTGGGGGGGATCTGAAGGACGGGCGATGGCAGGGGGCTGTTTGGATCCCGCATGTTGGAAAGAAGTCTGGAGTTTGCTTTCCTAACTCCATGCACCGGGGATCGGCTCTGCCAGCTCCCCCTTCCCATGACTCCATCCAGGCGAGGCTTTCGGTAGATGGCTCAGGGAAACACTGGACCCTGCAGGAGCTAAAGAGCCAGAGGAAACCGGAGGCTCTGCCCGTGTCCAGCAGCCTTAGCGATCCTGCCTGCCCCATGGTCCTGCGGCCTTGTTAGCCAGGTGCTCCAAAACCCCAGGGGTTGGACGCTGGGGGGCCCTGAATACCCGGGGGTTCTGTAGATAAGGGCAGGGGTCACTTGCCTTCAGCAACAGCACCTCTGAGCTGCCTGCTCCTAGGGCAGAAAATCCCCTCTCTGCCAACCATGGGCAGTGGGTGAAGGCCCAGCTGGGGAAGCCAAGTCCAAGCCCCGCCCCCTTTGCCCAAAGCCACACCCTTCCCTGAGACCGCACCCCTTCAACAAAAAGCCCCGCCCAACTCCAGCCCTCAAGCCTGAACCATCCCGGCGCCATGGCCCCAGCCCTCCTCATTGGCTAGGCAGTGCGGGCAGTTTTGGGAAGGCAAGGCCTTCCCTTGCCTACATTACCCACCGCCCATGCTGCCAACCGTAAGGAGGTAGAAGAAGCCTGACATAAAACCCCTGAAGGCTCAGATTGGGGTAGGAAAATGAAGCAGCTGAGGGCAGGGATGCCCTGGATATGTGCAAGGAGCAGCAAAAGAAACTGAGGAAGCTGATCTCCTGACTGGACCAGCGACAGCATCCGTCTCTGCTCGGTTCTACCCTTCCTCTCCATACGCTGCTGCCACCTCTAGACACCCATTCGGCGTTTGCCTAACTGCAGAGAAACCCCCCAGGGGGCGAGCTGAAACCGATGGTGCCTGTCCGCGGCATCCATCGTGGCGGAAAAATCCCATGCTACCTGCAAAGCACAGACTTTACGCCAACCCCCAGCTCTAGCTGCCCTGCTCCACCTTTTACAGCGCCCTCTGGGGACTGCACCTGCCGGCGAAAAGAGAAGAAAGCCATGCACTGTCCCAGCCTCAAGGGCAGGGCATATAGCAGCTCACGCCCAGCCGGCTTCACGCTTCGCGGGGAGGTTGAGAGCAGAGATCTTTCCACGCTGTCCCAGTTTCTTTCTCTTCGGGTTTTGTTCTTCGCTCCAAACACGCTCTTCTTTTATTTTTATTTTTAAATCAAACCCTAATAAATCAGTAATGGGGCTTTCGATATCAATCACAAAGGGGATTCATGCACAGAAAAGCAACTTCCCCAGCTTGGCGTCCTGCTTGACAATCAGCTGTCAAATCCCGACATCACTTACAAAGAGCCGGGAAGAAGGCCTATGTCTTTTTTTTTTTTTTTTTTTGAGTGCTGCTAATCAGTTTCCCTTTATTAGAGCATCATCAATTTTTCAGTGACACAGCCTGGATTCATTAAACGGTGCGCTGGTTAAAAGAGCCACCAAAAATCTCCGCTCGCGCTGCAGCGCAACTTGGTAGAGCTTTTTGTAAAGCCCTTTTCCCTGCAGAAAGATCTGCAAGTCCAAGACAAAGCTCGTAAGCATATTACATAAAGCCCTCGTTAGACACAGATCTCTCTCTGTGTAGTTCATCTAACAGAATAGCGCATGGAGCTGCCTTTAGATAGCATCTCTGGCTGGGCTTTCCCTTCGGTCTCCGGGGTCTGTCGGAGACGGCCGATTTCGTGGAACACTGCTGATCAGGAATTTTGAGAGAAAACGATTTTTTGCCGACTTTGTCAAGGCTGAAACGATTGGCAAGGGAGGTTTGGTTGCAACAAATGTCCTGAAATCGTCAACATTTTTAAAAGAAAGAGTTTTGGTTTCTACACACACTCTCACAAACACACACACACACAGAAATGAACACATACACACACACACACATACACAGAAATGAACACATACACACACACACACACACAGAGAAATAAACACATATACACACACACACTGAAATGAATACACATACACACGCGCGCACACACTGAAATGAACATACGCACACACTGAAATGAACATACGCACACACTGAAATGAACATGCACACACACGCGCACACACTGAAATGAACATACACACAGAGAAATGAACACCCATACACACACACACACACACTGAAATGAACACACATACACACACTGAAGTGAACATACACACACACGCACACACACTGAAATTAATACACATACACACAGAGAAATGAACACACATACACGCACACACACTGAAATGAACACACACACATACTCAAAGAGAAATGAACACACATGCACACACGCACACACATGCACACACTGAAATGAAACATTTCAGAATTATCCACATAAGGTGTCATGGTTGATCCAAATCAATGAATGTTTTTTTTCCTGGATTTTCAATTCACAATTTTAAGATTTCAACTTGGATCCCACTTTGAGCCTGGAAAACTGTTTTAAGTCTCAAAAATGGTTCATTTCCTGGGGTCCAAGACTCAGGATGGAGTTTTCTTGAATGTGGCTGGATCGATGGAGGCCCGTTGGTGATTGGTGCAGGTTTTCGGGTTACAATAAAAGGTTGGGGGCTCTGAGCTGGTCACCAGAGTAGGTGGTGTCAGGGATGAATCCCTCCCTGGCATTATCTGCTCAGCCAGACATCTGCCTTATGGGCACGCTGGGGATCTGGATGGACCAATGGTCTGAATTGGGGCAGCAGGAGGGGGAGATGCTGGAATGGGTGGACCGTGGCTTAGCTCAGATCCATATGAATGGTGTGGTCTGCTCCCAGTGCTTACTGCTCTGCCACAGCACACTGGTGCCTCAGTTTCCCTCATGCTGACCTATGTGTTCCCTGCATGTTAGCCCCTGAATTTCTCACATTCCTTACCGGGGCGACTGGTGAGGGAGTGACATGGGGCGTGGGGGCACCAGCCATGTGACCAGAACCACAGCACGGGGAAAGGCCGGGACAATCCATCTCCGCCCTAAGCCCCGCCTCTCCCCACCCCCACTCCGCCCCCCACCCTACCCTTGCTCCGCCCCCACCCCAGCTCTTCCCCCTCCCCTGATGCAGGGGAGGGGGACTAGCGGGACCAGGGAGTCTGGTCCCCCTCCACCCGCTCTCACCGGCCACGATGTCCTAGGTGTATTGTGGGCAGCAGAGGGTGCGGAGTCTGCCAGCAAAGCCTCCTGCCTGGACCTGAGCCAACCCGGCACTCACCGGCCTCTCTCTCTCCTCTGCCGCTAGTTCCCCCCGAGGACCCGGTGATCGACGGTGCCCCCGAGATCCTGCTGCGGGCGGGCACGCCGTACAACCTGACGTGCCGGGCTCGCAGCGCCAAGCCCGCCGCCACCATCGTCTGGTTCCGGGACGGGCTGCAGCAGGAGGGAGCCATCGCCAGCACGGTACGGGGCCCAGCCGCCCAGACTTTGCCTGTGCCCAGGACACGAGGCGTGCGGGGGCCAAGCGGGAGGCAGACTGGGGTGGCGGGCGCCGTTCAAAACCCCCACAAGAAGGGTACAGGAGAGCAGCCCCCCTCTAACTCTGTCGCGCGCCCCTCAAAACCCTGGGCCCCTTTTCTCCTGCATCCACGAAACGAGCTGGAAAGTTCTCAGCACAGCCCCCTGCAGACTGAGGATGGAACCAATCAGGGAGGGTCTGCCCCCCAGTCCTGGGGCCGGCTGTCCCACGGAGGGTAGCCGAGCGCCTCTTCCCTCCTGCTGCGCTCATTCTGGGGGCGTGCAGGCCTCTCGCCCCCCCAGGGCTGTCCCCGGATCCGTGTTCATTCTTGGAAGCAAACGCCGGCCCCACCCCCTCCCTCTCTAATCAGTTCGGTTCGTTTGCCTGGCAGAGCAGGACACGGGTTTCAAGAGCACGTGGAAGCCGAATGTTCATCCTGATGAACTCGGGGGGTGTTTCTTGGGCGGGTCACAGGCCGTTCGGAGGTGGGGGGCGGAGGTGCAGGGGTGATTCCAGATGCATTCAGAAACCAGTCCCTGCAGGGTTAGTGCTCGCCGGCCCAGCGCCGGGCCCCATCCACAAAGATTCTCCCCAGCAGTTGCATCATCAGAAAGTTGGGGGGTGATTTTTCCAGCGAGGGGTTACAGGAGGACACCTGGGTTGTTGTGGGAGAGGAGTGAGGTCTAGTGGTTAGAGTGGCTGGGGCCTAGGAGCCAGGACACTTGGGTTCTCTCCCCAGCTCAAGGAGGGGCATAGGTGGTGAGTTATATTGGCCCGTGGTGCCCGGGCACCAGGGATATTCCTGGCTCAGGACCCAGCTGCACCAAAGTTTGAGGCCAGGTCTATCCCTGCGACACTCAACACCCAAACTCCCTCCTTCAAGCAGGCACCCCTCCCCACCCAAAGTCCCCCCCAGAGCCTTAGGAAGGTGGGGGGGGTTGAGTACGGGAGGGGCTCTGGGCATTCTAGGCACCCCCAGAACTTCTGCAAACCTGCCGCCCTGGGGAGGGCAGTGGGTTCTAGTGGTTAGATCAGGAGGGCTGTGGCCTAGGGCTTCTGGATTCTTTCACCCACCAGAGCAGGGAGTGCTGTCTAGTGGCTAGAGCGATGAACTATAAATCAGGACTCCTCTGTTCACTTCCTAGCTCTGGCTGGGAATGGGACTAGTGGTTAGAGCGGTGAAATGGACACGAGGCTTCCTGGTTCTTCTCCCAGGCCGGGGGCGGAGCATAGTCTGGTGCCCAAAGCAGGGGGAAGGGAGTCTGGGCGGCCGAGTTCTGCGCATGCCGGTGCCTGTGGGTGTCTCCACCGGGGCCGTAGGCCTGTGGCTTGACCTTCGCCTCTTCCCCGCGGGCAGGAAGTGCTCGTCGACGGCAAGAGGGAGACCACGGTCAGCCTGCTCCCCATCAACCCCACAGACCTGGACATCGGGCGGGTCTTCTCCTGCCGGAGCGCCAACGACGCCATCCCCGCCGGCAAGGAGACCTCCGTCAAGCTGAACGTGCACCGTGAGTCCCTCCCCCGCCCCGCTGCTGGGGAACCTGGCCTGGGTCCCCCTCCCCCGGCGGTTACCGTGGGGCAGAACACGGCCACTTACAGCCCCTGGGGTAATCAAGGAGGCGCACGGCAGGGGGCAGCCCTCAGGAGGCTGCATCTGTGGTGAGGGGGGAGCACAGCTCACCTCCCGTGCTCGCCGCATAGAGAGGGGTGCGTGGGGGGGGCGGGGGGAGGGAGAGGGGGCGTCTGGGGATGGAGAGAAGAGAGGGGGAGAGGGCGTCTGGGGATGGATGGACAGAAAGAGAGGAGTGTCTGCAGATGGAGGTATAGGGAAGGGGTGTTTGGGGATGGAGGGATGGGTAGGGAGGGGTGAATGGAGGGACCGATATGGGTTAGCACTGCGAGCGCCAGGTCTGGCAACTACCCCTGCTGCGGCTCTGTGCTAGGAGGGTTATTGCAGAGCCGCAGTGAGGGTAGCTCCCCGCAGGGGCGGCCCTAGACTAGCTGCCAGCAACTGGCGCCCTAGGCGAACCCTGCAATCGGCGCCCCACCTCCAAACCCCTCAATGATATTGCACCACCATTTGGCGCCCCATTGAACTTGGTGAACTAGGCGACCGCCTGGGTCACCTCTATGGACTGGCTGCCCCTGGCTCCCTGGACCCGCCGTGAGCCAGGACTGAGCGGAGCTGCTGGGCAGCCCACTAGCAAAGCTGCAGAGGGGTGTGTGTGTGTGTGTGTGTGCGTGTGTGTGTGTGTGTGCGTGCGTGTGTGTGTGTGTGTGTGTGTGCGCGTGCGTGTAGCCGATATCTTTAACCGGCTACACTATTACATCCCTAATAGGTAGGGGGTGGAAGGATGGGTGGGTAGGGAGGGGGTGTCTGCAGATGGAGAAACAGAGTGTCTGAGGATAGAGAGGGGATGGATTCATGGATGGACAGATGGATGGATAGGGAGGGGGTGAATGGATGGACGGGTGGATTGATGGATGGATGGATGGATGGATGGATGGATGGATGGATAGGGAGGGGGTGAATGGATGGACGGGTGGATTGATGGATGGATGGATAGGGAGGGGGTGAATGGATGGACGGGTGGATTGATGGATGGATGGATGGATGGATGGATGGATAGGGAGGGGGTGAATGGATGGACGGGTGGATTGATGGATGGACGGATGGATGGATAGGGAGGGGGTGAACCGTGAACGGATGGACAGATGGATGGATAGGGAGGGGTGAACGCATGAACAGATGGATGGACGGACAGATGGAAGGATAGGGAGGGGTGAATGCATGGACGAATGGATGGATGGACAGATGGATGGATAGGGAGGGGGTGAACGGATGGATGGGTGCATTGATGGATGGATGGATGGATGGATGGATGGATGGATGGATGGATAGGGACGAATGGAAGGATAGGGAGGGGTGAACGGATGGACAGGTGGATGGATGTATGGATAGATGGATGGATAGGAATGAATGAAAGGATATGGAGGGGTGAATGCATGGATGGAGAGATGGATGGATAGGGAGGGGTGAACGCATGGACAGATGGATGGATGGATGGATGGATAGGGAGGTTGGACAGATGGATGGATAGGGAGGGGGTGAACGGATGGACGGGTGGATGGATGGACGGATGGATAGGGACGAATGGAAGGATAGGGAGGGGTGAATGCATGGACGGATGGATGGATAGGGAGGTTGGATGGATGGATGGATGGATGGATGGATGGATGGATAGGGACGAATGGAAGGATAGGGAGGGGTGAATGCATGGATGGACAGATGGATGGATAGAGAGGGGTGAACGCATGGACAGATGGATGGATGGATAGGGAGGTTGGACAGATGGATGGATAGAGAGGGGGTGAATGGATGGATGGACAGATGAATAGGGTGGGTGGACAGATGGAGGGAGGGACGGATGGGTAGGGAGGAGCTGAGGGGATGGACAGATGGATGACTAGGGAGGGTGGACGGACGGACGGACAGGGCGGAGGTGTCTGCCGACGGAGGGACAGAGACGGGGTAGCTGCTGCGCGAGGTTCCCAGGGGTTACCTCCCTTGTGTCCCCCTAACTCCCACGGCTGGGCAGCCCTGGTCAGGTTTCAGTGCCACGAGGCCCCGTCTCTGCAGCCGGGCACGCCTTGCCATGGGGGTGGGGAGGGAAGCGGGAGGAGCTGAGACCGTCCTCGGTTTGGCAGCAGTTCCCTGCCCCCCCGCCCCCCCCCACTCCCCGGCACGTTGCGACGGCGCCTGGTCCCACGAGCATGGCGAGGTGGCTGCCAGGTGTAGGGGCACGAGGCCCCCCCTGCCCAGGAGGACTCACACAGCCGTCAGGGCTGCTCACCGGAGGGGAGTGGGGTCCAGTGGTTGGCGGGCGGGAGAGGGGGTCTGCCACTGCTGGGCCGGGGCCAGTCTCTGCCCTGCCCCCCGTGGCGCAAACCAGGCGCTCCCCGCTCTGGATCCCCAGCTGTGTCTGTGCAGCCCACCACTGACACCTAGTGGCGGCCAGAGGGAACTGCAGCTCTCCCGGGACCCTGGAGCCCTCTGAGGTGGGGCTGGCTGACCCCCACGTGTGGGGCACAGACTGCAGGAGGCTCAACAAACTGTCCGCAGCCTGGTTTCCCCCAGAGCTTCCCACAGTGTCCTGCCCCGCGCCGGCCCTGCTGTCCGCTGGGGAGTGGCGCTGTATTGCAGCCTCCCCCCTGCCTCTCCCCACATTGTCAGTGGGGTGAAGGCCAGAAAGAGCCATCGGCACCGGACAGCTTGGATCTCCTGCATCGCACGGGCCCCAGGGCTGGCTGAATGAGGCCTTTGGACAGAGCCCCCCCTCCCTCCTCCGCGGTGACTTACCACCCCCCACTCCCAGCCAGGGAAAACCCACCCCTGTCGCTCAGAGCTCTGCCCCCTGGGGCGGAGCCGCCTCGCCACGTGGCCGCACGAGGAGAGAGGACCACGGGGGAGAGCGCTCTGGGCCGGGGGCAAAGCAAGCCACGCCCTGCGCCCGCCTCCCGTTTCCGTCCCGCCTCCGTTTCCTTCCTGCGCGCCCTGCCAGTGACCGCAGTCTCCATCTCTCCCCGGCAGATCCCCCCACGGTCACCCTCTCCATCCAGCCCCAGACGGTGCAGGAAGGCGAGAGGGTCGTCTTCACCTGCGTGGCCACCGCCAACCCCGAGATCAGAGGCTACAGGTGAGGGGGGCGTGGGTGGTGCCAGCGGGGATACAGTGAAAGGGGAGGCCTCCCGCCGGGTTCCCTCTAGCTTCACGGCACCTACGGTCTCCTCCTTCCCTCCCACCCCGGCCGATTGAAACCATCCCCCGATGGGTGACACAGCTCCATAGCCCCTCTTCACCCCGCTGAGCCATTTCCATTTGGGGGGGGACGGAGCCTCTCGCTGTGTCTTCCCCCCCTCAGGGGGAGGAGCCTCTCACTATGTCTTCCCTTCCCTCCCCACCAGAGGGAGGAGCCTCTCGCTGTGTCTTCCCCCCCTCAAGGGGAGGAGCCTCTCGCTGTGTCTGCCCCCCTCAGGGGGAGGAGCCTCTCGCTGTGTCTGCCCCCCTCAGGGGGAGGAGCCTCTCACTATGTCTTTCCTTCCCTCCCCACCAGAGGGAGGAGCCTTTTGCTGTTTCTGCCCTGCCCTCCCACAGGGGGAGGAGTCTATCCTCGGATCTGCTCTCCCTCCACCCTCAGAGGGAGGAGCCTCTCGCTGTGTCTGCCCTCCCCCCCCTCCCGGGGAGGAGTGTATCCTCGGATCTGCTCTCCCTCCCCTCCAGGGGGAGGAGTGTTTCATTGTCTGCACTCTCTCCAGGTGGGCCAAAGGCGGTGTGATCATTGAGGAAGCCAAGGAGAGCAAGTACGAGACGCAGGTGGATTATTCCTTCTTCACGGAGCCCGTCTCGTGCGAGGTGCACAACGACGTGGGGAGCACCAATGTCAGCACGCTGGTGGACGTGCACTGTGAGTGCCCCGCGGGGCGGCCTGGGCAGAGCTGAGAGGGGACGGTCGCCGCTGGAAGGGGTGTTGCAAGGAGGTGGCGAGGGACGGACCGACCCTCGCTGGCTCCCCGGCTCCCAGCCATCCAGCCTGGCATTGTGTCACCACGTCCTGCCCCCGGTGAACATGCACGACCAGCGGCAAGACCCGAAGGCGGGGCCCTGGGCACCAAGGGCACAGGCTGCTCCTTGCTGGAGCCCTTCCAGCTGTCCCTGAACAGCTGGGCTGGAGGCTAGCGGGCGCCATGAGCACACATGCACACGCGGGGCACACACGTGCACACATGGGCAAGGCTCGTACACAGGCCAGGAGCAAATGTGCACACACAGAGACACACACACAGCAGCCTTGAGCACACGCACAGACACAGGAACACACACACTCAAGCCATGGATACACGCAAGGGGCAGGCTCACACACAAGCCATAAACACACATGCGCATGGACACACACGGACACAAGCCTTGAACACGAGGTACACACACACAAACTGTGAGTACATATGCACACACAAGCCATAAGCAAACACACGAGCCTTGAGCACACATATGCACACAATGACACATACACGCAGAAGTCTTAAGCACACATGCATGAGTAGAAACACACACACACAAGTCTTAACCACACATACAGAGTCACACAGAAGACTTGAGCATGTGTAACAGAGACACAGACACACACACACACGAGACTTGAGCAGGAGTACACAGATACACACACACACACAAGACTTGAGCACGCGGACACACAGAAACACACATGAGTATTGAGCACATAGAGACAAACACACACACAAGTCTTGAGCACACGGACACACAGACACACACACAAGTCTTGAGCATGCATGCACACAGAAGCTATGTCTAGACATCAGCACTATTTCAGGAAGCATCCCAAAATACTGGAAGCATCCCAAAATAGCTATTCCGTATCTTTAAATGCGTCCGTTATTTCGAAATAACGGGTGCACTGTTCTGGTGTCCCTGTAACCTTTGTTCCACGAGGGTCAAGGGACGTTTCGGAACAGCGCTTTATTTTGACATTCGATGCTGTGTAGACGGCGCCAAATTTCAAAATAAGCTATTTTGAAATTAGCTCAAATTAAGATATGCAATTAGCTCACACTGCGTATCTTATTTCGACCTACGGGTGCAGTGTAGATTCACCCACAGAGACAAACACACACACAAGACTTGAGCACGTGTACACACAGAGACATGCACATACACACACACACGGACACACACACATGGGCCATGAACACACACAAGCATGGACTTACAGGCGAGATAGGCGCACATGCACACACTTCTGGGGATGAACACATGGATGAGGCACAAGCATGGGATGGACACTTTTGGGGCCATGTGGACATACAAGCCATGAGCACACACGGACACACCCACAGGGACACAGCCACGCCTGACGTGCCCCTCTCTTGCAGTCGCCCCTCGGATCGTGGTGGACCCCAAGCCCATGACCACTGACATCGGCTCGGACGTGACGCTGACGTGTGTGTGGGCCGGCAACCCCCCGCTGACCCTCACCTGGACCAAAAAGGAATCCAACATGGTAATTCCCTTTCCAGTTCCCCCTGGCTGTGGCTCAGGGCTCGCTCAGCCTGGTCCCCACAGCGGGTTGCAGTGAGGGGAGGGTCTCTGCATGCGCCCCCCCCTCCTTCCCTGGTCACACTCTGCCCCGTGTTTGTACCCAGGTGCTCAGCAACAGCAACCAGCTGTACCTGAAGTCAGTGACGCAGGCCGACGCAGGGCAGTACGTCTGCAAGGCCATCGTGCCCCGGATCGGCGTGGGCGAGCGGGAGGTTGCCCTCTTTGTCAATGGTGAGCCCCAGCGCCTATCCTGGGAGCAGGCAATACCCCAGGATTCATGCCCACGGCCTGGTACCCCTGGCACCCTAGAATTCCTACCCACAGCCTGGTACCCCATGTATCCCAAGATTCTTACCCATGGCCTAGTACCCCAGGCACCCCAGGATTCCTACCCACAGCCTGGTACCCCGTGTACCCCAGGATTCCTGCCCATGGCATGGTACCCCAGGCACCCTAGGATTCTTACACACGGCCTGGCACCCCTGGTACCTTAAGATTCTTACCAATGACCTGATACCCTGGACACCCCAGGATTTATGCCCATGTCCTGGTACTCCGGGTACCCGAGGATTCTTACCCACAGCCTGGTACCCTGGGCACCCCAGGATTCCTGCCCACGGCCAGTCCCTCAGCGCCATGCCCCATGCACCGCACTCCTGTTTGTACAGAACCCTGACACATGGCAGCCCATCTCCCAGTCCCCGGGGTGCTCCCCCCTGCCCGCTGCTGCTCCCCACTGTCGGCCTCCAAAACAGTAATTAGGGACCCTGTTGGGACGCTTGGCAGTCATGCAGTACCCCCCCGCACCAGGATGTCTCCACCTGTTTTCAGCCTGTTTCTCTCCCCCCTCCTCCCTCCCCCCATCCTCCCACAGGCCCCCCGATCATCTCGAGCGAGGCCGTGCAGTACGCAGTGCGTGGTGACCGCGGGAAGGTGGAGTGTTTCATCGGGAGCACGCCGCCCCCTGACCGCATCGTGAGTGCTCTCGGGGCGGGAAGGGGAGAACGCAGCCTGGGCTGCTAACACACCAGGGCAGCCGCTTCCTCTCCCTCCTCCATACCCAGGCCCTCGTCACCAGTGTTTCTCAGCTCCCCCCAGGCCAGTGGGTTTCAAACGACGGGTCGTGCCCCAGGAATGGGGGGGGGGATGTCGGGCCCTGGGTCTCATGGCTGCAGGGGGATCAGGTGAGCAGTGGGGGGAGCTAAGGCAGCTCCCTGCCTGTCCAGCACCGCAGACTGCGCTGCGCCCCAGAAGTGGCCGGCAGAAGGCCTGGCTCCTAGGTGGGGAGTGCGGGGAGCGCACAGGGCTCCACCCACTGCCCCTGCCCCGAGCACTAGCTCCGCACTCCCATTGGCTGGGAGCCTGCTGCTGGTGCTTCTGCGGGCAGCATGGTCTGCGGTGCCAGGAGAAGCAGGAAGCTGCCTCAGCCCCACTGCTGCACCACTGATAGGGAGCCACTCAAGGTAAACTCCCCCTGCCCCAGCCCTGCCCCCCTTCCCAAAGCCAGAGCCCTTCCTGCACCCCAAAGCTCCCATCCTCAGCCCTACCCCAGAGCCCCCACTCTAGTCAAATGATGTCGGGTCGCAGCATCAATGATTTTCTTCAACTGGGTCATAAGAATGAAAGTTTGCAAACCACTGCCCTAGGCGGAGGACGCCTGCCTGTGGCAGATAATGGAACCAGCCGGCGCGAAGCCAGTTTATGCACCTCAGCTCCGCACATGCCCACTCCCCGGGTTAGGAACCCAGGCATGTTTGCTTTGCAAGGGGCAACTCCTGGAGAGACCTTTAGCACAGACGCAAACCACCCAATGCATATGGATGCGAGACGAGCCATAGTCCTGGAGAGGCTATGAATTTAGCATGGTCAGTTTCTGCAGTATGGGCTAGCCTCATTTTAAGGCTCATCACATTGTCCGTGGAGTTTATGCCAGGACAGCCCTGTGGGTAGGCCTAAAGCCAGAGTCTCTGGATTAATAAGCACGAATCACCCACAGGTTAGATCAGGTGGGAGCCATGAGCTGGCTCTTAACCCTCTCCCATCCACTCCAGCCACTAGAGGGAGATACAGGGTCGTGTTGGTGTCAACATGGGAGTTGGTTAGAAAACGGAATTTTTGTTCCAAGGGAAATTCTGAAATCCCTGCCCCCCCGCAATAATTTTTTTGCACAGAAGGTTGGAATTTTGAAATTTGGCACGGAACGAAAATCCCCCCAAATTCCTCTTCCAAACCAGGGAGGTGTTGCGTTTTGATGAGGCAAAACCGTTTTGCTCCAACTTGGGTGTCACACTGAAATCATGAATACAATAGATATTAGCCACAACAAAAAATATAATACAGCAGAACTCCTGTCCAGTGAACCAGGGGCGCTTGAGGAATTCACGACATTGAAAAGCACATAAAATTGAACATCTAAAAATTGAGGTGGATATGATGCTTATGTTAATGTATTAATTGTTCAGTGATTGTGGATCAAATGAATGGTAACAGATGGCTTTAAGCGTGCCCAATTTTTCTTTGAGAAAACTGCTTCTCTTTTTGGCTGATAAATCTCTCAGGGTATGTCTACACTACCCCGCTAGTTCGAACTAGCGGGGTAATGTATGCATACCGCACTTGCTAATGAAGCCCGGGATTTGAATTTCCCGGGCTTCATTAGCATAAGCGGGGAGCCGCCATTTTTAAATCCCCGCTGCTTCGAACCCCGTGTAGCGCGGCTACACGGGGCTCGAACTAGGTAGTTCGGACTAGGGTGCCTATTCCGAACTACCGGTACACCTCGTTTCACGAGGAGTACCGGTAGTTCGGAATAGGACCCTAGTCCGAACTACCTAGTTCGAGCCCCGTGTAGCCGCGCTACACGGGGTTCGAAGCAGCGGGGATTTAAAAATGGCGGCTCCCCGCTTATGCTAATGAAGCCCGGGAAATTCAAATCCCGGGCTTCATTAGCAAGTGCGGTATGCATACATTACCCCGCTAGTTCGAACTAGCGGGGTAGTGTAGACATACCCTCAGACTTTTCAAACCTTTGCATCTGCTTGATGTAAGTCGCATTCAGGGCAGAAAGATGGCTCTTGGAAGCAGAATAGTGATAGAAATATAGCCGTGTTAGTCTGGGGTAGTTGAAGCAAAATGCAGGACAATGTAGCACTTTAAAGACTAACAAGATGGTTTATTAGATGATGAGCTTTCGTGGGCCAGACCCACTTCCTCAGATCAAAATCTTGGAAGCAGTCATTCATAAGCCTGATGCTCCTGAAACTGGGGTTCTGCTGTATGTAAATATAATGTACTATTAAAATTACTATTTCGTTATAAAACAAAAGTTGAAGCAAAGCGGACCAAGGCAATGCTTTAGAACCAAAATGTCTCGGCATTCCGGAAATGGGAAAGCTGAAACGATTTGTCGAAAATGTTGAAATCAACAAGTTCCTGGGAAATATTTTGATTTTGTCCAAACCGCCTTTCTCTTCTGGCAAAAATTGTTCAGACCCTTTCTAGTTGGACACGGCCGTGATGGCGGCATTGGAGAAGGAAGGGGAGGCTGGGAGGAAAAAGAGAGTTGAGTGAGGTTGGAATGGAGGGGTAGTAACAAGCAGAGACATTTGGAATCCGGGTGGGCAGTTCCCCCATTGTGTGCTCCCAGCTGTGTTCATTGTTTAATTGTTCTCTTGGGCTGGCTGCATCTCTTCCCTTCTTACCCTTTTGCTGTGAACTGCTAATTGAAAGAGCCACGGCTGGAGGAGGAGCCCTCCGCATAGCCCTTGTGTTGAACTTGGTTTTGCTCTGAGTTATTGACAACCTATGAGCAACCTATGATAACCCAACCTATGGCCAGGCGGAGGGAAGGGGATGCGATGTATCTCCCCGAACCAGGTCATGTTTTGCAATCTGGAGAGAAACCGAGAAGGAAAGAGGCGATTAAGGAAACGCAGTGCACACAGAGGAGCAAGCATAGGGAATGTCTACACTACCCCGCTAGTTCGAACTAGCGGGGTAATGTATGCATACCGCACTTGCAAATGAAGCCCGGGATTTGAATTTCCCGGGCTTCATTTGCATAAGCGGGGAGCCGCCATTTTTAAATCCCCGCTGGTTCGAACCCCGTGCAGCGCGGCTACACGGGGCTCGAACTAGGTAGTTCGGACTAGGGTGCCTATTCCGAACTACCGGTACACCTCGAGGTACCCTAGTCCGAACTACCTAGTTTGAGCCCCGTGTAGCCGCGCTGCACGGGGTTCGAACCAGCGGGGATTTAAAAATGGCGGCTCCCCGCTTATGCAAATGAAGCCTGGGAAATTCAAATCCCGGGCTTCATTTGCAAGTGCGGTTTGCCTACATTACCCTCCTAGTTCGAACTAGGAGGGTAGTGTAGACATACCCATAGGGACCGGGCAGCAGCCTGTTGCAATGTGTTGATCTGGTTTGGCCCGAGCGCTTCCCCTTGTGGTGACACTGGTTGTGCAACTGCAGGGTAGCAGAGAAGCAGCCTCTGCTTAAAACCTCCTCTTGTGGCTGCACCATTAAAGGGGTTCAATTGAAAAATAAACATCACGGCGGGGGAGGCTTAAATGCAGCCTCGTAAGGTGATTGGGACTGTGCTGTGCCCGGGGCGTATTCTGGCCTTGCATGTCCTGGCAAATGCACAAAGGGATTGTTGGTGTGAAATGTGTATTGCCCTGGTCCCGGTAGCAAGCTCAGGAGTTGAAATGACCACCCGGAGGAGCCTGTGTGGTTGTATTTCCCAGTTGGGATTTGTCTCGGAGCGCGGTGGTATTAACACCACTCATGTCACTGCTTGGTCTGTTTGCATTGCCCTGTCAATCTCACATTCCCTGTCTCTTCCACTGTCACGTCCCTTTGTCTCCGCTCCTGCTTCATCTGCCTGTCTTCTGTCTGTACCCGAACACACCCATCTATCTGTCTGTACCTACACTCACTCATCTATCTGCCTGTCTTCTGTCTGTACCCAAACACACCCATCTATCTGTCTGTACCTATACTCACCCATCTAGCTGCCTGTCTTCTGTCTGAACCTATATACACCCTTCTCTCTGTCTTCCATCTATCCCCAAACACACCCATTTATCTGCCTTCTGTCTGTCTGTTCCCATACACACCTATGAATTTGCCTCTCTCCTGTCCATCCTCATACACACCTTTCTATCTACCTGTCTCCTGTCTGTCCAACCCTGTATGTACCCATTTGCCTGTCAGGCATCACATGATCATTACCTGTTCTGTTCACTCCTTCTGGGGCATCTGGCATTGGCCACTGTCGGCAGACAGGACACTGGGCTAGATGGACCTTTGGTCATTCTTATGTTCTGTCAATCCCCATACACACTCGCCTATCTGCCTGTCTTCTGTCTGTCAGTCTATACACACCCATCTGTCTGTCCATCTATCCCTCTACACAGCCATCTCTCTATGCCTGTACGCACCCATCTGTCGACCCACCTACCTTTCAACACAGCCCTAGCGCTCACTTGAGTATCCTCAAGATGCAGATTGTGGCTGAGCGGAGGACTCCCACCATGACCCTTCCACACACCCTTTCAGTTTGGGACAGGAAGTGGGGAGACGATCGTGTCCTACCGGTACCTCAGTGGGTTGTAGTTACCCTGGATGCTGGGGTTCTCCGGGGCTTAGTGGAGGGGTGACGAGGCGGGAGATCTCACCTCCCGGTGCTGACCAGGCCTTTTACATGCCCCTCCCCCTGGCGATAGGCCTGGGCCTGGAAAGAGAACATCCTGGAAGCTGGCACGCTGGAGCGCTACACGGTGGAGAGAACCAACACGGGCAGCGGGGTTCTCTCCACCCTGACCATCAACAACGTGATGGAGGCCGATTTCCAGACGCGCTACAACTGCACGGCCTGGAACAGCTTTGGGCCAGGGACGGCCATCATCCAACTGGAGGAGAAAGGTATGGGGGGGGGGGTGCAGTCATGGCATAGCAGTGGGAGGGGTAGAGGGAGGCAATGGTGTCTGGGCTCAACTCCTAAGGCTGGGAGGGGAGTAGGGTCTAGTGGTTAGAGCTTAGCAGGCCCAGGAGTGCCTGGGTTCAATTCCCAGCTCCGGGAGCAGAGTGAGGGCTAGTGGTTAGAGCACAGGGAGGAAGTGAGGGGAAAGGGAGGACATCTGGTTCTATCTGCAGCTCGGAGAGGCAATTATGCCTAGTGGCTAGAGCAGGAGCCAGGTTTTAGTGTAAGCTGTCATAAGGGAGCACGAACCAGGATTTATGGGGGATGAGAAGCCAGGACTCCTGACTTTCCTTCCCAGCTTGGGGGGACAGTGTTGTCTGGTGATTAGAGCAGGAAACTGGGTGAGTTCTTTGGTCCCCTGCCACGCGAGGCCTTGGGCAGCTCCGTGCCTCAGTTTCTCCCTCTGGGGAGCAGGGCTAGCGGCACCGACCTAGTGGGGTGTGTAGTGACCTTGTGCCAATTGCCAGGCGCTTTGTTACACCCAGTGGTTGGTGCTAAGGGCCCCAGGGCATCCTCCCTTCCTCTGAAACCAGGCCCCATGGCACGACACCCAGAAAGGCCAGATAGCACAGGGTGGGCAGAGACTTAGGGGGCCCCCTGCTCCATCTTGGGGCAGAGGGGGGCTAAAGGTTGAGGGGGGACATGCAGCTCCCCCAGCTAACGCCCCCCCCCCCACGCCCCTGCAGAAGTCCTGCCTGTGGGTATCATTGCCGGAGCCACCATCGGAGCCAGCATCCTCCTCATCTTCTTCCTCGTCGCCCTGGTCTGCTTCCTCTACAGGCGCCGCAAAGGAAGTGAGTGCGGGGGAAGGGCAGGGAGGGGGAACTTCCCGGGAACCCCCTTCAACTCCGCCCGGGGTGGGGACCAGCTGCCTATCAGCCATTCAAGGGACCCAGCAGGGACCATAGACAAACCCCCTCCCCTCTCCCACTCTATGTAAGACCTTAGGCAGCTCTGTGCCTCAGTTTCCACACTGTGCCACTCTGGGAGCCGGGACCCCCCATCCCTAGCCCAAGTCCCTGCTTGCCAGCACGGAGCATGAGGCCAGCAGCAGGCGACAGGAATGGCCACAGCACCCAGGTTCTGGGAGGAGGCAGGTGCTGCGGGGGCCAGGAGCAGCTTGAAGTGGGGAAGCCGGGGGTGGGATGGGGGGAGGGAGGACATTTCCCCTGGGCCCAGACGGTCCCTGAGCCAGGTCCTGTCCCAGCACAGGGAGAGGCAGCTCAAGAAGGAGGCCATATTCTCCATGCCAGGAGGAAGGTGAGGCGAGGTCGGGGTACAGCCGGTAGAGACCCCACCCCCCCCACTTCCCCGTGTCTGTCCCGCCACAGGCCGTAAGGACGTCACCCTGCGCAAGCTGGACATCAAGGTGGAGACGGTGAACCGGGAGCCCCTGACGCTGCACGCGGACCGCGAGGAGGACACAGCCAGCGTCTCCACGGCAACCCGCGTCATGAAGGCCATCTATTCGGTGAGGGGCGCCCTCCCCCCCCAAACACACCCCCAGGTTCCCAGGATGAACCCCTCCTGGGTTCTGTGCCCAGCTCCGAGAGGCAAACATGGCTGAGCTGGGACGCCGGACTCCTGGGTTCCCTCCCTGGCTCTGGGACAGGAGTGTGGCTTGATGAGAAGAACATGGAGGCTGAAGAGGGCAGCGGTGGTATCTGGGCTCAACTTCCACATCTTGGAGGGGAGGGAGGCCTAGTGGTTGGTGCACAAAGGGGCCAGGTACTATTCCCAGCTCTGGGAGGAGAGTGAGGGCTAGTGGTTAGAGCACCGGGAACCGGTGTGGGGAAGGGCAGGACATCTGGATTCTCTCTGCAGCTCGGGGAGGGAATTGTGCCTAGTGGGTAGAGCAGGAGCTAGGTTTTAGTGCAAGCTCTCATAAGGAAGCACGAACCAGGGGAATGGGAAACCAGAGCTCCCGCCTTCCTGGAACAGCTCTAGCTGCAGGCTTCACAAGAGGGAGGAGGGTGCAAGGCCAAGTCGGCACCCCTCGAACAGCCCCATGGACTAAGCCAGACTCCTGACCTTCCTTCCCAGCTCTGGGGGACAGTGTTGTCTGGTGGTTAGAGCAGGAAGCTGGCTGAGTTCTTTGGTCCCCTGCCATGCGAGGCCTTGGGCAGCTCTGTGCCTCAGTTTCTCCCTCTGCGGAGCAGGGCTAGTGGGCCCCGTGGGCTAAGTGCAGCTCCAATCATGCCCCCCCGAAGCCGGCCGTATCCAGCCCTGCTGGGAAGGTGGGGTCACTCAGCCATGCTCCGTCTGTGACCAGTAGGGTGTGAGGAAGCTGCCCCTGGCTCTGTCCTGTAGCTCAGGCTGCTAACACCCAGGAGCTCAGCTGGAAGCTCAGCTTTGCCATTTCGAAGGTCCCAGCTTCCAACCCGGGTGCTGCCGACCCAGCCGGGGATGCCTGAGTTCTTCAAGGGGAGGGGGGGGGCCAGGGATTAGACCAGGCGGCCCGGACTCTTGGGTCCCATTCTCAGCGGGTTACGCCAGGGCTCCCGGCGTGTGGGGAGGAGCAGCGGCTTGTGTTGCCCGTGGGGCAGGGATGAGTCCGTGCCTGGGGAGCCAGGCAGCCGGTGGGCCAAGGCAGAGCTGCGGGGAGGCTAACGCGCCCTCTCCTTGTCTCCCTCTGCAGTCGTTCAAGGACGACGTGGACCTGAAGCAGGATCTGCGCTGCGACACCATCGACACGCGGGAGGAATACGAACTCAAGGTCTAGTGCCGCCCCCCGGGAGTGCCCGTTTGCAGAGTGGGCGAAGGGCAGGGAAAGGTGGCCTGGGGTGGGGGAGGGCAGTGGCGCGAAGGTTCTTGAGCACACCAGTGAGTTGGGCGCACGTGTGAAAGGGTGTGCGCACGTCAGCGGCGTGCACGCACAAGGGATTACACGTGTGCCTCTGCTGGGGGTGGGGACAGGGTTCCCTGTAAGCTGAGCACGTGGGCAGCCACCCAGGAGGGATTCGGGTGCCACCCATCTGATTTGCAGAGTGCCCGTGGTGGTGCACGTTCTCACATGCCTCCGTGCACAGAATAAAATTTATTCCGTGCGCGGTTGGAAAAAAATTGAGGTGACACTGAGCGGAAGCCAGGATTCCTGGCTTCTTTTCCCCACTGTGGGCACGTGGGGGGTCCCAGTGGCGAGAGAAGGGAACGGGGAGCCAGGTTTCTGGAGTTCCTTTCCTGGAATATTGCACAGACACACGGAGCTTTGCCCTACCCGCCGTGAGCGCTGCAGCTCACACCCTGACCCTCTCCTTTCCCCTTCCAGGACCCGACCAACGGCTACTACAACGTCCGCGCCCACGAGGAGCGCCCGTCGTCCCGCACCGTGCTCTACCCCGACTACCGCACCCCGGGCCCCACCCGCTACGACACCCGCCCCTCCTCCCGCCTCTCCCACTCCAGCGGCTACGCCCAACTCAGCACCTACAGCCGGGGGCCCCCCACGGACTACAGCACCGAGCCGGCCCCGGGGCCCCCGCCAGGCCCCGCCGCAGGCGAGACGGCCAGCCAGCTCTCCTACGAGAACTACGGGGGGCATCCCGCCTTCCCGCCCAGTGCCGGCTACGCCACCTACCGCCTGGGCTACAGCCAGCCCCCCCCGCCCAGCCTGGACCGCGCCCCCTACGACGCCTACGACCCCATGAGCAAGTACGCCAGCGCCACCCGCTTCTCCTACACCTCCCAGCACTCGGACTACGGGCAGCGCTTCCAACAGCGGATGCAGACTCACGTCTGAAGGACCTGGGGGGAGGGGGCGACGATCCTCACCGGGGACATGCGGGAGGTGGGGGGGGTCGCAGGTACTTTGTGACTGTCCTCTGATATTCAGGGGCTTTTCCGTGCCCGCCCCCGCCCGGCAGCCGGATTCCCAGTCTGCCTGGTGACTGCACCCCTCTCCGCCCTGCATTCACGGGGCCTTGGCATCCGGCTGTCTCCTCTTCCGCCATCTGAGCTTCCAGCCAGCTGCCCATCCTGGGGTCTCCGTTCGTCCTTTTCAGCCCGTGGCTCCGGGCGCCTGACTGCAAGGAAAACAGATGGTGGGGGGGAGCCTGTGAAGCCCCTCACCCTGCCCCGGTCCTGCCCAGCTCTGCTCCCAGTGGGCTGGAGGCCGGCTAAGGAGCGCTGGTAGCTGCAGGAGGAGAACCCCTCCCTCTCCCTGGATCCCCACCCCCCACCCCATCCTGCTCCAAGCGAGACTCTGGAAACTTGCCCCGGGCTGTGCTGGGCCGACCCGATTTCTTTGCCACCCGTTGGATCTTTCAGGGGAGACGGGACGCGAGCTGACCCCAGGCCGGGGGTGAAAGGTTGTGACGAGGGGGGGGTTGGGGGGCAGCGAAGGAGCCAGGGTCAATGGCAGGGGGGGAAGCAGAAGGCAGACTAGGCTGTGCATGCTCCCAGGAGATCCCTGGAGTCTGCAGCTGGCTCCTGTGCGCCTCCTCCCCTAGGAAGTGGCAGAGTTGTAGTGCCGCGGGCTCCCAGGGCCCCTGGCATGCCACGGCGGGCATGGGGGATGCTGCAAGGGGTGAGGCGCCTGTCAGCTAGCAGGCCGGATAACCCCGCCGGAGCCAATCGGCCAGCCCAGGAGTAAACCAGCCCCCGAATGGGCAAAGGGCTCTGATCCAGCCGGGCCCTGAACCTCCTCCGTGCCCGTGTTCCCTGTACACGGAGCGCGTGGGCGGCCACCAGGAGAGATTCCAACCCCACCCAGCCTGATTGGCAGAGGCAGCAGGGGGTTCTTCTGGTGGTGCACATCTGCACAGGCCTCTTCACAGAACAAAATTTATTCTGCACACAGGGGGTTGCAGGGGGTGGGGGGAATGGGAAGGAACGTTGCTCAGTGCAGGATCAGGTATTAATGTGGAAAACCAGCCTGGAGCAATGGCTCTGGACCTAGTCCTTACCTGGGACCCCCATCCAATACCAGAGCCCCCACTTCCATACAGTCACCCTGTGGCCGATGGTGGCATCTCTTGTCCCATATCCAGGTCCCTTAAACCAATACCAGGCTCCCTCTTCCCTGCCAGCCCTACATCCAAGTGCTTCCATTCACAACAGCACAAGCCAGACCCATGCCAGTCAATAGCCCTCAGGGAAGCTGGGACCCCTTGCTGCTCACACCCCACATCGTCTCTCCCTCCCCCCCCATGGGGTCCCTCCTTGAGACGAAAGCAGGTGGCCAGGGGGCTCTGATCTCTTCCCCACAAGCTTGTCCGTCCAGGGCTGAGCTGGCTCCGTCCCCCGTCCCTAGCACTTTGAATACGTTTGCTTCGGTTTATGTTGGGGGGGGGGGGGGGGGGGTTATATACATATATTTTATATTGGGGGAGGGTTGGTTGTTTTCCTCCGAAAGGGCCGATTGGAATCCTGCCTCTTCCGCCACTTCCTGTGCCTTTGTCGTTCAGCTTCCTTTGAGCCGTCCGCGGTCGTGGTTGAACTGCGCGAAGGGGATGGGGGCATTCAGTGTTTTAGGGGACCCAGGGCGGGGAAGCCAGAGGCTCATGTCACCCTGCCATGCATGGGCCCTGCCTCTGCAAAAACCTGGTCCCCAGTTTGCAGGCAGGGCTTCCCTGGTAGCTTGAGGGATGGAGAGCTGTGCTTTTAAAACTCAAGGTTGTGAGTTTGAATCCCTGCAGATGCAGCCTCTATTGGTGACACAGCCTTTCTAGAGCTGCCTTTTGATTTCCTAGCCTCGTTGTTTTGGCGAGGGGCATCCTTCCGGCTAAAGTATCCCAGCAAAACTGCCCCCCCCCCCCCCCCGCTGCTCCACAGTCATGCCCAGCTTGCGCCTCAAAACACTGCTCTCCCGCCTGGCTGGGCAGTAGAGTTGCCAGATACCTTCACCAAAAATCCCGAACAGGCAGGGAAAAATTGGTTGAGGAAAAAAAAAAAAAAAAAAAAAGTTGCTTCGCCTTTAAATTACCTCACCCCTCGCAGATGCCACTGGCCATCTTTTTGAGGGGAAAAAAAGGCTGCTGCACATTTAAATTACCACGTTTCTCAGTCCCCTACAACCCTCGAAGACGCCACTGGCATCCGTCCAAGGAAAACAGAAAATACCAGACATTTTACATGTCCCGTATTCTCTGGGGCTGTGTCTACATTGGCCCCTATTCCGTAATAGGGATGCAAATGTAGCACTTTGGAATAGGCAAATCCGCGGGGGATTTAAATATCCCTGCGGCATTTGCATTAACATGTCTGCCGCTTTTTTCCGGCTTGTAGATAAGCCGGAGAAAAGCGCCAGTCTGGACGCGATCCTCCAGAAAATAAGCTCTTTTCCGGAGGATCCTTTCAAGTAGGAATAAGAGATCCTCCGGATAAGAGCTTATTTTCCGGAGGATCGCGTCCAGACTGGCGCTTTTCTCCGGCTTATCTACAAGCCGGAAAAAAGCGGCAGCCATGTTAATGCAAATGCCGCGGGGGATATTTAAATCCCCCGCGGATTTGCCTATTCCAAAGTGCTACATTTGCATCCCTATTACGGAATAGGGGCCAATGTAGACACAGCCCCTGGGTTTTTTTACCTGACAGAAGGCCAAAATACCAAACTGTCTGGCCAAAAATCAGGCACTTGGCAACCCTACTGGGTGGAGCGCAAAGCCACCGCTAGTGCCAGGGCCTGGTCAGAAGCCTGTGCCATTCCCCACCGTCCCAGCCCAGTTTTAGATCTTTCCCTGGTGACCTGGCGGAGTTGATTTTACCTGCCTTGATTTTCAGTGCAGCTAGCGACCCTCCTTTGCACGAAGGAGCCATTCCAAGAGGACGGCCGCATTGGCCAGCTGTGAGCAGCGCAGGTCTCACCACTACAGCCGCACAAGATGTTTGCAGGGGCGGCCTGGCGCCCGTGACAACGGAGAACCGCGGGGTCACCTTTCAGTAGAGCATCCATTGCTCGTTGCTTAGAGGCAGCTCTGTCGTTTGATCGTCTCTCCCGAGAGGGGCTTGTTTTCTTCTCCTGCCCTGTTGGTGGGACCTCTAGAACCTCGAAATCGTCCCCAAAACACCCTGTGAGGCAGGGCAGGGCTGTTCTCCAAAGCATTGGCCGCTGTTGGAAAAGAGGAGACGGGGCTAGCGGCCCGTTGCTGTGACCGAGGATGGAAATTCTTATGTTCCTAGTCCCATGGGACAGACAGGAACCGGAGACAGAGCTTTTGAAAGCTGGTTTGGCCATGCTGCACTCAGCATCCTAACACCTAAGTGATTTAGGAACCCAGACCGTTTTCCAAAGGGATTCAGGCACACCAGTGCCTAACTCCCATGGATGGCTGATGGAATTTTTACTCCAAAGTCCCTAAATACTTTTGGAAACTAAGTTTTAGCTCCCAAGCCCTTAGTCATACATTTCTAATGCTTATTTTGTTAAAGAAAAGAATCCAGGCTCTAACCACTAGGCACCACGCTCCTGCCTGCCTCTGTAAACGAAACCAGAAAAGATTCAGAAGGAATATCCAAAGATCCCCATTTTTCCAGCTCGTGATTTGTGGGAAGTCTGACTAGGCCCACCGATGGGAGGGAGGGGGAGCAAAGGGGAAGTTGCCCCGGGGCCCAGCGATTCCCAGGAACCCAGGAACTCCCGTGGCAGCCGGAGTCCTGGACCCCTTTGAATAGCTACCGGAGTGCCACTCTGGGGAGAGGACAAGTGCCACAGTTTGGGTGGTGGTGCAGGTTGGCTGCCCCAAGCCCCACCCCTTCCGCCCAAGGGCTCACCCCCCCACACACACACCTTGCCCTGGGGGCCACCGTGGCTGTCAGCCCCACTGGGTCTGCCTCATGCTTTGCAGCAGGTTGGGCTTGGCAATGCAATCTTAATGTAAAGGGTGGGCCAGATCCGGGGTCCTGGCCCCCATGGCTGGGCTCAGAGGCTGCCGCAATCCAAATAATAATGAGGAAATGTCATACTAAGTAACACACCAGTGCTGGCTAGTTCACACGCAGGAGTCGATCACGTGGGAGAGTCTTTTTAATACGAATGTAGCTAAATCTCTGTTCATACCAACATCCCGCCAAGCAAATTCTTGGCAGCCAGAAGCCAGTGTTCACAGTGTCTTTCCCCCCTCCCCTGCCTGCATCGTCCACTTGAGGCAGCCGGCACGAAAAATTTCACCCAAAGGGTTAAAATCTGGCAACATCCTGAGCTGCCGAAAACCGGGGCTTAGAATGGACCCTGTTGGGTAACCTTAACTCGAGGGGGCACTCGCTGCCCTGCCTGATGCCCTCTCTTTCTATGAGCCCCCACAGAGCCCATGGGGCGTGCAGACAGGGCCGAGGGAAAATAATTCCTCCAGGGAGAGGATTGTGTCGGTGTGAGTGGGAGGCTGGGGACAGCCATAGGGTCACACGGGTCCGAGGGCTTAAATCCCAAAGGGAAGCTTTGTCTTTTTGCTCCGGCCCGGTCTGAGATCAGGGTTTGGATAGCGCCCGGACAGCTGCCCTTCGCCTCCTCGCTTGAGCATTTGTACGCTGCAGTGTCCACCAGCTGTTCGCCAACAGGCGCTGAGTGCAGAAGTGAGCCCCAGGATGTCTGGGTCCTAGACCTAGCTCCGGGAGGGGAGTCTAGGGGCTAGATATGGGCACTGGGGCTGTGTCAACACTGGGCCACTTATTCCGGAAAAGCAGCCACTTTTCCGGAATAACATGCCAGCTGTCTACACTGGTTGCTTGCTTTTCCAGAAAAGCAATGATGATCTACTGTAAAATTGTCAGGGTTTTTCCGGAAAAACTATGCTGCTCCCGTTCGGGCAAAAGTCCTTTTCCGGAAAAACTGTTCCGGAAAAGGGCCAGTGTAGACAGCACAGTAGTCTTTTCCGCAAAAAAGCCCTGATCGCAAAATGGACGATCGGGGCTTTTTTCCGGAAAAGCGCGTCTACATTGGCCACGGATGCTTTTCCGGAAAAAGTGCTTTTCCGGAAAAAGTGCTTTTCCGGAAAAGCATCCTGCCAATGTAGACGCGCTTTTCCCGGAAATACTTATAACGGAAAACTGTTCCGTTTTAAGCATTTCCGGAAAAGGGTGCCAGTGTAGACGTAGCCTGGGAGTTTGGATTCACAGGAAGGGAGTGTCGTGGGTTAGCACAGACAGGGCTGGGAGTCGGGACTCCTGGGTTCTCCCTAGTTTGTATCGGTTAAACCGGCGTCACTCAACCCCACGTCCGTGCGGATGTTCTGTCATCCCCGAATGTCTGTCCCCAAATGGTGGCTTGGTCGCACAGCTAGAAATGGAAATGCCTGTCCTAGCTTGGCCGCCAAATTGGCTCAGGGCTAGCAGAGCCTCTTGCATTAAGCTCCTGTGGTCCCATGTACAACTCCTGGTGTTAAGTTGCCCTGTCACCCCCAACAAAATGCCCCTTATCCAGCTGGATACTGGGAGCACTTTGGGCACATCGTTCGCACAGGATACAGCTAGGTCCGGGCGGAGTAGGGGTCCTGTCCATTGGGGACCTTGGCAATGGGCTGGGCACAGTCTTCCCTATAAGCTAAGCGCTTGGGCGGCTGCCCACAGCTAGCAGCATGTTTCTCCTGGTGGTGCACCTCTGCACATGCACATAATAAAATTTATTCCACACATGAAAAATTAGAACATTGTTCAGGCAGGGCTTGTGACTCTATGGCGGCCCCTCCACTGCCTGCCATGTCCCAGGGTTGTAAAGGGTTCTTGCCCCAGCGGTTTTTCCTTGACATCGTGGTGCTGGGCAGCTGAGGAAACAGGACAGAGCCACTGTGCCACGGCCACCATGGATATTTCCACCCACCTGCAGTAAAGAACAAACCACCCCTTGATTGGATTCACTCCGTCTCTGGTGCTAACTCCCAAGCCTTTGCCCTTGCCAGCAGCACCCACCCTCCCCGTGGCCGAAGGCAAGAGGCAGGGGACAGGGAGCAGACGCGGCATCGCCCATGTCGAAGGAGCTCACTGTGACACTCCCCGTCCCCTTTAAAACAGGCCCGACCCTGCACGGACCTTGAGCCCGATCCCACGTGCCACGTTCATGGCCTGCTGCTTTCATTCAGGCCTGGCCGGTACCCAGGCCACGTGGCTTCCCCCCACCCTAGCGGCGCCTGTGTTTGATGCTTCCCCCCCATGCCTGGTGACTCCATCCCCCCCATCTAAAACAGGAAGGGGAGCGGTGGGACTGGCCACCGCCCCGTCCGAGGCCTCATTAGCAATAGGAACCCTCCCCAGAAGCAGAACCACGCAAAGCCGTGAGTCAAAGCTGCGGCTTTGCGTGAAACTCCACTGTATCAGGGTTATCGCTGTGGTTATGCTCCCCACCCTTCCAGGTGCTCAATCCTAAATGCCCAGGCTCACTGGAGTCCCCTTGGAAACATGGGGCAGAAGGGGGGGGGCGCTTTTTCTTAGCACGGGCCCTTTTAGACGTGTATCTGTGACTTCTCCCACACCTCTTGCCCGGCTCCTCCTGGGATTATTTTTTTCATTTTCCTTTTTTTTTAAATATTATGTACTATATTTTTAGTCTTAAACACGATATATTATATATATTTAATTTTTTATATATATAAAAATATAAATGTTACCAAAAAAAAATAAAGAGGTGGTGTGTTGCCTTTGTTGCACGAAAGCGACGCCTGGGGAGGGGGCTGCAGCAGAAAGGAGTGGGAGTGGGAGGGGGCGGGCGAGAGGGGTGTTGCACGGACATTTGGCACCAGGAGACGGGCTTGTCTCTAGCACTGTTCATCACCAGCACGCAACGTACTTCCCAAAGGAGCTGGGTAGCGCTCTCCCCCTTGGATGAGGGAAACTGAGGCACGGAGAGGGGAAAGGTAAGAGCCTAAAGACCTTTGAGGGGTGGGGCAGGAGCAATTTACCCACAGTCACAGCCCATAAGGGGTGATGGGCTGCAGCCCCACCTGAGCCAAGCGGCCTACCTCCCCAGGTAGGAACAGGTGATAGGTCATGTGACAGGAAGATCATGTGACGAAGGCCAAGGCATAGAAAGGAGCATGCTAACACCCAGGAGCTTGGCTGGCAGCCAGTACCACTCCGGACAGGTGGGACCTGGAGGGCCAGGCTGGATGCAGGTGGGTGAGGGTGCATCTGCCCAGCAGAGTCAGGACTCTGGACCCGCCCTTAGCCCGCCTCCCACTGCACACAGCAATCGCTGGCCTGTCACGCTGGTGGAGTATGTGTCCACCACCCAGGAGAGATTCCAGTGCTACCCAGCTGATTAGCAAGAGCGCCCACCGGCAGCAGCAGGTATTTATATGTGTGGTGCACATCCACACATGCCGAGATGCACAGAACAAAATTTATTCTGCACGCAGATGCACAAAATTAGAGGGCACATTGGCCACTGGGGATTTGCTGCCTGGGAGCAGGAATGCAGGCTGGGGGGAGGGGAGAGGCTTGCATGGACTCTTTGGTTTGAGTTTGAAAAACTTTACTTCCTCTCCAGGGGGAAGTGGGTCAGGGGACTCGAAAGGGGCCAGTAGCTGGAAGAAGCTTCCCTGCAGGGAAGAATCTACCAGTGACTGGGGAAGGAGGGAGGGATGAGAGAAATGTGTGTGCGTGGGGGGGGGGGGGGGAATGGAATTAACTCAACCTCCTAGGCAGAGCCCCTCACCTTGTATGGCTTGTGGGTGATTTTGAACATTCCTGAGAGAAGGAGAAACTGAGGCTGGGGGCAAAGGAGGCATCTGGGCTTACTTTCAGTCAGGAAAGCCAAGTTTCCTGAGGCTCAAGCCAGTGCTCTGCCCACTAGGCCACCCTGCCTCCCCTTAAGTAGCCCCCGGCCTTTTGAGTGCCTTGAAGAGCCCCAGGCCTGGAAAGTGACTGGCTCTTGTCCTACTCCCAGCTAGTTTGTGCAGTCAGGTGCTGGGCATGGAGCAGGGTGCTGGGTGTGAAAAGTCCCAGGGTTCCGATTCGCCCCTCCTCCCCGGGAGACGAGGGTGGGGGGTTGCCCCCTGTGAAGGGCAGGGAGCCGGGTTCTGGCCTCTGAAGCCGGAGGAGCATTGGCAGACTTGGGCAGAAGGTGCCCACGGCTGGATTTAGCAGGTGGGGACTGTGGGGGGGGGGGGGCTGGCTGGCAGGAGTGGGGAGCAGTAGCAGGGAGCCACAAGGGCAGGGAGCCTGGGGACAGGAATTCATTCCCTCTTATTGCTCAGGGGCTCCCAGGGGAGCTGGGTTCACCCTCTTCTTACACCCGGGGCTGCCTGACGAGTGGTTTTTGCTTGGCACTAAAACGGAGGGAAGGTGGGGAGGACCGGAGCGAGCCATGGAATTGCTCCTGGAGCAGGATGCTTTGAATTAGTGCCAGGGGCCTTCCCCTCCCTGCCAGGCAGGCCGCCCCTGCCACTTCCCCAGGTTCCTGCTTCCTTCGCAAGGTGCTGGCTGTGTCTCCGCAGCAGCCCCCTGGAGCAGCCCTTTCCCAGGAGCTGCCCATGCAGCAGGCCGCACACAGCCCCTGTCCGTGGAACCCCTGCACTGAAGTGTGCAGGGTGGATCCTGGGCCGTGGACTTGGGACCCTGGGGGGTGGGGGGAACTTGGCTGTACTGTGTCAGATCCACTCCTGCACGGCACCCATGAGGCCGGCGGGAGATGGGACCCTGAGGCCTGGTGGAGCCCATGAGGCTGGTGGGTGATGGGACCCTGAGGCCTGGTGGAGCCCATGAGGCCGGCGGGTGATGGGACCCTGAGGCCTGGTGGAGCCCATGAGGCTGGTGGGTGACAGGACCCCGAGGATCGGCGGGTGACGGGACTCTGAGGCCTGGTAGGGCCAGCAGGACCCCGGGGCTTGGCAAAGCACATGGGGCCGACAGGACCCTGGCGGGCCACCCAGGGGCCAGGACCCGGGACTGGAGGAGCCAGCAGCAGGGCTGGTCCCTAGACATGGGGCAGCCAGGTGCAAAACCTGGGGGTTCTGCAGTATCCCCCACATCCTCACTTCCCGTGCTCTTACTGTCTGATCTCCCCTCTGCGGCCTCCCTTTTCCTAACAATCAGGGGTATCTCCCTGCTGCAGCTCCCCCTCCATCAAGGGGGATGAGGCAAGCTCCATGGGGCAGGAATCGTCTCTTACTCTGTGTCTATGCAGCTCCCGGGACCACAGGACCCTGAGTTTAAGGGGCCCCTCCAGGTGTCACCCACCCCTTCACTGCTCTAGTAGCTGGTCCACGGCTAATAAAACCGAGCCTTCCCCCTCCCCTCCCCATGCCAGGTCTTGCACTATTTCCCCTGACCTATTTCACAGCAGCTTTAGCAGGTGCGGCCGGGGGTGCCTGCCTGGCGCGTGAGCACCGTTGTGGATACCACGGAGCCGAGGCAGGGGGTTGCATTGTGTTTGTTTTCCAGGCAGCTCTGCACACGGGCGGGCTTAATGATTGTGTCTCTCGACAAACGTAGCCTATTAGTTGGTGTGTTTCCATGCCTGGTTTATTATGCATGAGGCAAGCACTTTGCCTGCTGCTCTCGGGACCCATCTGAAAAACAAAAAGGTGCTTTCGTCAATCTTAATGGCTTTTGCGGGAGCAGGGGAGGAGTGATAGATGGATTAAGAGAAAGAGGGTGAGGATAGGGATGGAGAGCTAGAAAGGAAGGACTGTGGAAAACAGGCTGAATGGATAAGAAGGATGCTGGTTGGTTTTTGTTCTTTCCTCTCTTGTATCCCTGTTCCTCTCTTGTTCCTGTTATTGTTAGAATCAAACTATGGTGCAGCCCCCAAATTTCTCCTTCAACCACCTCCCCACCCAGCCACACTAGGAGGTGACCTAGGAAGCTTTAAAGTTGCACCAGCCCAGAGCCTAGTTCATCTCTGACATCCACACACCGCAAGCCTCTCTCCATAGCCTCCTTTTCCTGGGAAATCAATCTCCCCAGCCGGCTAATTTATGCCAGGCGCCCCAGACATATTCTAATTTATTCTACCGGCTGAAACGCACAGCGGCTCCACTCAGCTGTACCGAAATCTCACTCCTTGTCTCCCCGCCCGCTGCCTGCCCACAGACACAACCAGGCGGCAGCCTTCAGAAGAGCCGGTGCGGGGAATTTTCAGTACTTCACGCTCTTCCTTTTGCTATGATTCCAGAGCGTTTTGTTCCTCCCTGGATGCAACATGCCCGGGGTGAGGAGGGTGGTGAAGCACTGGAATGGGTTACCTAGGGAGGGGGTGGAATCTCCATCCCTAGAGGTGTTTAAGTCTCAGCTTGACAAAGTCCTGGCTGGGTTGATTTTGTTGGGATTGGTTCTGCATTGGGCAGGAGGCTGGAATTGATGACCTCCTGAGGTCTCTTCCAGCCCTGGGATTTTATGATTCTATGATCAGATGGAAGAGAAGTATCTGTGCCCATGTTCGGGGGCTGCAGAAGAAAATACCCCAGGTGTAAGCGGAAGAAAACAGCCTCTGTAACAAGCACAGTTGTGGGGCTAAAGCACTGGGTTTGGATCCTGGAGCGCCAGGTTCAAATCCTGGCTCTTCTGTGGTGTCCAGTGAGAGCCTGGACACGTCCTTGAAGAGCCTGGGTGTGTTTGTTTACCCAGAGGGGTTGGTCCCCTGTCCTTTGCAACTCTGAAAAATCTTTTCTCCTCTGCCTACAGTACTGAAATGGCCCCTGTAATCCTGTCCGTGCACCTCAGTCTTTATCCTACTGAGCCTGACCACCCCCAGGAGACAGGTTGTTGATCCTGTTGTACAGATGGGGAATGGCGGCGCAGAGACTTGGCCAGGGACACGCAGGCAATCTGTGGCAGAGGAAGGGCTTGAACCTACATCTCTTGAACACTGCCTTGGGCAGCTGGAAGATGGCATGAGCCATGGTGGGTGCGGCTCCGTGCAGTGGTGCAGGAACATTTATAAGGAGGGGGCCGACACCCCCTTTATCCTGTCCTGCCCTCCATCTCCCAGCTATGGCTGGGATCAAAGCTCTGGTATGTGGGGCCAGTAGTTGGGCCATTAGGTCTGAAGCCAGCAGCAGAACCCCTGGCACATTGGACATCAGCTGGGACTCTAGGTACAGAGCCAGCAGAAGAGTCCCCAGAGCACGGGGCAATAGCCAGGACCCCGGGTGCTAAGCCAGGTGCCTGGGGGTGTTTCAGCACCCCCCCCCCCCCCCGCCATACGCCTTGTTCCCTTGCCTGTGTCTACACTGCAAAGAAAACCCCGTGGTGTGTACAACAGTCAGGCAACTTGAGTGCAGAGCTAAAACTAGCAATGCAGACCTTCGGGTGAGGGAGGAAGGTCTCGGAGCCCAGGCTCCGGGCTGCTATTTTGATCTCCGCAGCCCAAACCCAGCCAGGCTGACTCAGTGGGCCAGGGTTCTGGAATTCGGTCCCGTGGGCTTTTCTTTGCATAAGAGACATGGCCTGGCCCCCTAGCCTCACCTGCCATGCACTTTCCTGCGCAGCACTGCCCCCTTCTGGCTGGATGCTGATCCCCACGAGGCCACATTCAACCTCCCATCAAGTGTCTGTCCACGCAGGGCAGCGAGTGGAAAGTGGATGTAAATTCTCCGGGGAGAGCATGGCTGAGGCTATGTCTAGACTGCAGGCTTCGTTCAGAAGAAGCTTCTCTGGAAGAGATCTTCCGGAAAAACTTCTTTCGAAAGAGAGCGTCTACACAGCAAAAGTGCATCCAAAAAATTATCTGCTTTTTTGAAAGTGTCCACACTGATTGTACCCTATCTCACATTCAGTTGTGATTACTGTGGATGGCGTGGCCACTAGGGCACCTGTGCTTTTTCCTGGAGGCCTCTTCTTTCGAAAAAAACACTCTTTTCTGCATCCACATACGCATTTTTCCAAAAAGCCTTTTCGGAAAAAGGCTTCTTCCTTGTAGAATGAGGTTTACCACCGTTGAAAAAACCCCTCCATGCTTTGGACTTTGTGTCAAAAGAATGCAATAGCAGTGTGGACGTAAGTATAGTTTTTCCAGAAAAAGTCTGCAGTGTAGACATACCCTCAGAGGGTGAGACTTGGGATGAAAGATGAGCCATATTTTTCAGCCAGAACTTTTTCCTGCTTGTACTGAAAAATGCAGTCAGGTCACCCAAAACTATTCATGAATTCAGGTTGCTGTCACTGAATTGTTGTGGTTGGGTCTGGCGGGGGACACTCCTTTGATACTTTTGACACAGAAAACTTTTCGATTCAAAATTATTTGGCACCAGACTTCAGCATTTGCTTTTGAAAATGTCAAAAACCAAACCCAGGCACGAAACAAAATGGTTCCGTTCTAACAAAGCGTTTCCTTCACTCTGAAACTTTTTTTTTGTAATCTTTTCAGTTCACTGAAAATCTTTCCTTTGGGGTTAACCTGAAATGATTCCCCCCCCCCCCTAAATTTTTCAGTACTGCCAACAAAACAAACCAAAAATCAATGATTTGCTCAGCTAGAGCCTGGAGACCTGGATTTGAGTCCTGACTCTGCTGGTCCCCTGCTGTGTGACCGTTTTACTCTCTGAGCATTGTTTTGCAAGGCACTTGGAGATCGATGGATGAAAAGGGCTCCGTCTAGTATTCTTACTATTATTAAGGCAGAGGCAGTGAGCTGCAAACGAGAACAAATTCTTTGGCTGATTATTTTTGTCAATTACAGTCCCGCCCTTGCCAGCCCACTCCACACAGAGAGAGGCCCAGAAAATTACAGGTCTGTCATCCCACCTTGAAATCCTGACAGGAATATGCTCAGCTGATGAGCTAAGAGAAGCCTTTTGTCTTTCCCCAATATTATTACCTGAGAGATGACCTGGAGAGGAGGAGAGAAATGTAACTTTGCATCCCTCTTTTTGGAAACTCGTTTGCTGCAAGAGGGCAGCTGGTTGTGACTGAACTCCACACCATCCCTGACAGTGACATTGGGTTTAAATACATAAATAAATAAAAACACCCCATCCCGCCTCCGGAAAACCATCATTTGGCTCTCAGCACCTGATAATAACATGTCACAGCCAAAGAAAGAGATGATTCCTGCTTCCTGGCAGGCCAGAATAGAATCTTTCAGCCTCGCACTATTCGGGGCTGGAGAGCAGTACGGTCTGATTTCCCTCCTAAAAAGTTGGGAATACCTGGAAAGAAAAAGACAGGCGGAGGGGTTAAGGACGCCATTTCCCAAGTTTACCAAGCAACCGCCCCCCTCTGTGAATTCCTCCATACGCCTGAGGGAAAGGAGTTCCCTGCAAGAATCCCAGGAATGTTTGCTCCTTGGATTAGAGCAGAGGTTCTCAAACTTTTTGGCTCCCACCCCGCTCAACGCAGACCTTTCGGTGGACTGCCAGCCAACCACCCATGATGACAAAATGGGTGCAGGAGGGCATGGAGGGTGGGTGCAGGGTCTGGCCAGGGAGTGGAGTGCAGGGACTAGGGGCGGGGGGTCTGGCTGGGAGGTTGGGTGGAGGTCTGGGAGTGAGGTAGGGTGCAGGAGCCGGGTGGAGGTGGGCGGTCTGGCCAGGAGGCAGGTAGGTAGGTGGGGGAGGAGGGAGGTCTGGGCGGGAGGGTGCAGAAGGGGGGTGGGGGTCTGGGTATGAGGTAGGGTGCAGGAGCCGGCTGGGGATGGGCCGTCTGGCCAGGAGGCAGGTAGGTAGGTGGGGGAGGAGGGAAAGTCTGGGCAGGAGGGTCCAGGAGTGGGGTGGAGGGCTTGGGGGCTGGGATCAGGAGCGAGCTGGGGATGCGGCATCTCAGCAGGAAGGGGGTACGTGAGGGGGATGGGGTGTGAGGTCTGGGCTTGATTCCGGCCAGTGGGAAAGCCTCCAGGTGAGAGGTTTCCTGCATGGCCGGGGCGGAGGGGGGGGGGGGGGGTAAGGAGGAGTGGCAGTGCCCAGAGCCGCTTCCTCCCCCTGCAAGCTGGATCCAGCCGGCGTGATCCTCTCTCTCCCCAAACCCGCCGTGGGAACCACGGTCTTAGAGTACTAGCCCTAAGGGAAGAGGAAGGGGACAGTGGCGTAGTCACGGGTGGGTCTGAATGGGCTGTCGCCCCCCCCCCCCCACATTGCATCCAGCCCACCCACACTGGTGTCCCCTCCCTCCCGCAGCTCAGCTTGTGCCCCAGCTCTTGATCCAGCCAGGGAAGGGGAGGCTAACCCACTCGGCCCAGCGCTCCAGCCAGTGAGTGGGGCCGGGGTGGTGGGGCTTAACCCCTCCCCCCCCATCCCCATCATTGTCCACCCACTGGAAGTTGGGGCCCACGCACTGGAAGGGGAGACTAAAACATAATTGATTGATTTGGGTTGGTGCTCAGGGAGACACCACGTGGCTTGGGCAGCTGGGTTCTTTCCCCACTTCTGGCTTCCTGGGCACTATTCCCAGGCACTAGTGTTGTATAGCGCTCAGGATATGGCCAGGGTCCCAGGGCTCTTGGGTTCGGTGGCCAGCTCTGGGAAGGGCTGTGGTCTCGCGGTTAGAGCAGGGGTGTGTCTATCGGGGCTCCTGGGTGCTAAGGCCTCAGCCCTGCTGCAATTGACCCTTTGCTTGCCTTCCTTCCCCCAGCTGTAACATGGGGGTAAATCCAACTCCCTCCCTCACCGCTGGAGCTGAGGGGAGGGATGAATTAAGGTTGGCAAAGCACTCCAGGCGGCCCCCATGGAAGATGCTGCGTGGAAAGTGCTAAGTATTGTTGTTGTCCTCCGGGCCTCAGAAGGGAATATTTTATACAAGTGAATCTCGAGTGCTGTGTTAGTGATGAATTATGAAACACGGCGTTTCTCTCCTGCGTGCGTTCTCTCTCCGCTCCCCGTGGTGGCTGATTCTCTTGCAGGCTGGTAGGAACAGTCTAAGTCACAACATGGGCTTTTATAATGGGGTAGGGGTGGTTTGAAACTTTTTAATGTACAGCCGGGAGGCACAACATCTGCCTTTTGTACTTTAACAGGGCAGCATCTTTTCTCTGAGGAGCTCAATGCGTTTCACAAACTCTAAATCATGGAATCCTAGAGCTGGAAGAGACCTCAGGAGGTCATCAAGTCCAGCCCCCAGCCCAAGGCAGGACCAATCCCAACTAAATCAACCCAGCCAGGGCTTTGTCAAGCCGACACTTAAACACCTCTAGGGATGGAGATTCCACCCCCTCCCTAGGGAACTTATTCCAGTGCTTCACCACCCTCCTAGGGAAATAATTTTTCCTAATATCCAACCTAGACCTTCCCCGCTGCAGCTTGAGATCATTGCTCCTTGTTCTGCCATCCGTCACTACTGAGAACGGCTTCTCTCTATCCTCTTTGGAACCTCCCTTCAGGAAGTTGAAGGCTGCTATCAAATCCCCCCTCACTCTTCTCTTCTGTAGACTAAACAACCCCAAATCCCTCAGGGTACGTCTACGCTTGCTCCCTAGTCCATGCTAGGTCCTTACCTGGCCCCACTGTATTGATCCTCACAGCACCGGAGTGACGCATGGCAGTGCTGTTCTCCCCGTTGTTCAGATGGGAAGACCGAGGCACAGAGAGACTTGCCCAAAGTGGCTGTAGCAGGGAAAGGAACTGCACCCACGCCTCCCTAGTCCAAGCCCTAACCATACCTTCCTACAGCTTCTTCAGGAGCAATAGACACAGGCTCTGGCAGTGTAGACAGGGGAGCAAACTTGTGATTTTACAGTTCTGCCATTCGACTTGTTTGCTGTGACAGGTAACAGGGAGAGCAGTGGGTCCCTGGGGCCACCAGGCCCATATAAGAGCTTTAAAGGCCAAAGTTAATAGCTAGTATTGACGAGGATACCAGGGCCAGCTGGGAGTCTACACTTGGGAATCCGTGGGGAGACCTCACGTGAGGAACTAAGGCACAGGCAGGCAGGTGGCCTCTCTAATATGCCCTCAAGACCCTCTCTCCAACCTGCCTGCACCAGTCTTGTCCTGGGCCGGCTGAGCTTCTGCTAATGCCTTGTTGAAAGGGGAGTAAATGGCCGTGAGAATCAGATCACTGACAAACGGTCAGCCCACGGGACGAGCAACGAGCCCCTGGCAGCTCAGGAGGACAAGCTGAGCCCAGCAGAACAGGGGCTGCTGCCCCTCCAGTAAGTTTCAAGTCCTCGCTGTGGTGAACCGATGGACAAAGCTCCCAGATCCTCAGCACCGCCTTTGGGGTACATGGCAGACAGCGAAAAGGCAACCACATTAAGGGGCTGTCATCCCTAAAGAATCCTAAAAGCCAGTCACAGGTTGTCTTGGCTAGGCCAGGGGCCAATGCTAGACAGATTAGAGAAAGGTGGTAGAAATACCATCAACTGTCCCTCACCAACAGCTGCGGGACACCTCAAAGCATTTTGCAAAGTAAGCCCAAAAAGAATGAGGCGTTGAGGCAGAGTGGCTGGTTCTTGTGGTCATCTTAATTGAATCCAAACAAATCCCAGGACTCAACGTCATGTGGCAGTGAGTTCCACAAGTGAATTGTGGCACATACATTAAAAAAAAACCTAGCCAACACAGCAGTATTGTTACACAGGAAGATGTGGTGACATAAGGGCCTGGTAACAGGCTCTGGTATCTGTTATCATGGGGGAGGGGATACATTCCATGATCTTTCTCTCTGCTTCACACAGAGCTGTGTGCCTTGATCATACTACATAATAGTGACCAAAATGTATTATCTAATGGCTGTTTGGTGGGATTGTGTAAAAGGAGTCAGCAGCTGCCATTTAGGTCCTAGGGAGTGACGCGCATGAGTGGCCTTCCTTCGTTTCAGTGGGCCACATGATTGAGATTGTCATAACCAAGACGGTTTCCTAATATAGGGGAGTTTTTCTAACTGTTCTTGCGTACCTAGAATTTATGGGCCATGCCAATTAAACCTTAGCCGTGCTTTGAGTGGATGCAGAGGGAGCACCCAATTCTCACAGTCAGTGTTGTGTGCGATCAGCACACTCCTCACGTGCTTTTTCTTTATGAGCGTGTCATGTTAGTAATACTGGTAGGAAAAAATATATGCGGACAGAAACCAGCGGAATCTAGTAACCTTGCATGGGGGCAATGGTAAACAAAATGTCTTGCAGACCGCACACAGAACCCCAATAGGCTGCAGGCAGCCCGCAGGTTGCCCACCACTGTCCTAGCAGCTCTAGTGTCCGTATTCCACAGCCAGCTGAGTTTGTGGAATTCCTGTGGATGGAGGGGTCAGTGGCATGAATCCCCTGCTGAGGATCCATGGGCTATGCAGACTGGACTCCCTTCAAGGCAGAAAGGAGCTGCATGGGTCCTGGGGAGATCAGCTGTGCTGAAACTCTTCAGAGTCTCTCAGATGACTGAACTGTCAGGCCAGTACCTTTTCCCCGCACAGCTATCTCACTTAAAACACTGCAGGGCAACAAGAAACTGAGCAGCACTAAGGGCGGAACGAGAGACAGGCTGGTATTAGGAGACCCTCCAGACAACGGTTACAATTCTGCCAGCTCCGGTGCCAAGGGGCGTCATTCTAAGGGAACAGCACATGTGTCAGCAATACAAATGGCATTCCCTCTACAAAGCAGACAAACTCCACCCCCTGCCCTCCCACCTCATGGGAACCCCATGGCCCACCCTATGACCCTGGGGCTCCAGCCCCTGCCTATCAACACCCCATAGGGAAATCTTATCCTGTCTTTCCCACTGCGATACATGGGCTGTGTCTACACTGGCACCCTTTTCCGTAAAAGGGATGCTAATGAGACACTTCGGAATTGCAAATTCCGCGGGGGATTTAAATATCCCTCGCGGCATTTGCTTGAACATGGCTGCCGCTTTTTTCCGGCTGGGGTTTTCCTACTTGAAAGTGGGAATAAGGGATCTTCCGGAAAAGGGCTTATTTTCCGCAAGATCCCATCTAGACTGGCGCTTTTCTCCGGCAAAACCCTGAGCCGGAAAAAAGCGGCAGCCATGTTCATGCAAATGCCGCGGCGGATATTTAAATCCCCCATGGAATTTGCAATTCCGAAGTGTCTCATTAGCATCCCTTTTACGGAAAAGGGTGCCAGTGTAGACACAGCCATGGTGTATGAGAACTGGCTTGTAAATATGAATATGCATCACTCGAAGATGCTTTAGACAGAATACCTCATGTAACCTATCAATGTTAATGTTGCAATCTGCTGAATGTGTGTGTGTCCTATTTTTGTGCATGTATCGTGAAGTTAGAAATATGAAGTGTGAATCTCTTTATATTTCTAAATGTGTTAATGAGGGCTATTACTTGGTGCCCAGGAAACTTCATGACTCCACGATCAAATCAATGACCCATGAATAGTTGTTTGTCGGATAAGCCCAAAGCACGGTTGGCCCTAGCAAGTCATGTGACCATGCCACCTGCTACTGGAATCCATTTTGAACCAGCTATTTTTCCATGGGGAAGGGAGAAGCAAAACAAAGGATTCCCACTCTGGGAGAAAATCTATTTAAGCAATGGGAAGCCTTCAACCTTTTGTCTTCATCTGGCTTTACTGCCTGGCCCACCTAAGAGGATACAAAAGAACTTTGAAGAAGCAGTAGACCCAAGTCAGAGTAAAAATCAACTATGATTTGAAGTTTTTACCTGACATAAGAGCAGCTATTTAGGGTAAGAATTTGCAAGTTAACAAGTTTCTTAGTGGATTAGAACTAGCTAAGCGTTTCCTGTTCATTTTAATTTGGTAACTTGCTTTGATCTGTTTTCACTTGCAAACACTAAATCCTATTTTTTATACTTAATAAAATCCTTTGTTTAATAACAAGCCCAGTGTTAATAATTGTTACCTGGGGGGAGCAACCACGGTGCATATCTCTTTCATAGAAAAAGGAGGACAGACCGTATGAACTTCCCCTGAGCAAAACTTTTACACAAGATGGATTTATTTGGGGATTTGGTCCCTTTTAGGGTACCTGGGTACACAGCCCTTATAGCTGAACCCTCTTGGAGCTGAACTGGTTCAGCGTCAGTGCTGCTCTGCAGGAGGGCAGTAGCCCCAAGTCTGTGCCTTGGTTGCGTGAGACCAGAGGATCTGGCCCAGTAGGACAGGGTGGTGGAGCATTCCAGAGAGTAGGAAGGCAGGTGTCAATGGCATGATCAGAACACCAGGGGGACAACCCTGGGGGTCTACTGTGATTTCATTTCATCACACCCATCTCCCAGAGAACCCCATTTTCCATCTTTGCCCCTAAGCACTCTGGAGAACCCCACTCACCCCTTGGGGAAATTCCTCCTCCACTCCCTACCCCATGGGGGAAACCCAGCACCCTCTGACTTATTCAGAGCCCAGCCCTTCCCCCCACATACAACCCCTTGTGGGAGGGCCACACAGACCCTGCCCCTGGGGAACCCCATGGAGCACCGCCCCTCCCCCACTCAATCAATGGTAATCCCCCCACCAGCCAATGGGGTGCCACCCATGAAGCACAGCCCTTCCCCCACCCAACCAATGGTAACCGCCCTTCCCCCCACCAGCCAATGGGGTGCCCTCCATGGAACACCGCCCCTCCCCCACCCAACCAATGGTAACCCCTTTCCCCCACCAGCCAATGGGGTGCCCCCATGGACCACCGCCCCTCCCCCATCCAACCAATGGTAACCCCCCTTCCCCTCCACCAGCCAATGGGGTGCCCCCATGGAACACCGCCCCTCCCCCACCCAACCAATGGTAACCCCCCTTCCCCTCCACCAGCCAATGGGGTGCCCCCATGGAACACCGCCCCTCCCCCACCCAACCAATGGTAACCCCCCTTTCCCCCACCAGCCAATGGGGTGCCCCCCATGGAACACCACCCCTCCCCCACCCAACCAATGGTAACCCCCCTTCCTCCCCACCAGCCAATGGGGTGCCCCCCATGGAACACCGCCCCTCCCCCACCCAACCAATGGTAACCCCCCTTTCCCCCACCAGCCAATGGGGTGCCCCCCATGGAACACCGCCCCTCCCCCACCCAACCAATGGTAACCGCCCTTTCCCCCACCAGCCAATGGGGTGCCTGCCATGGAGCACCGCCCCTCCCCCACCCAACCAATGGTAACCCCCCTTCCCCTCCACCAGCCAATGGGGTGCCCCCCATGGAACACCGCCCCTCCCCCAGACAATGGGGGTCCCCCCCACCGGAGCCAGCCCCTCCCCACAGGCTTTCCTGTAGGAAGGTCCCAGCTCAGCTCCCCCACTGGCCAGTGGTCCAGGACTCCCCGCGAGATTTGGAGTTCCTCCGCCCCCCCCTCCCACTCCCAGAGTTCTCGCGAGATCAGCCTCGGGGAGGGGCGGGGCCACGGCTAGGCCTCGCCTTCATCTGGCCTTGGGCTCAGCCCCTCCCTCCCGAGCCCGTGACGTCATCGGCAGGGGCCTCGGCGGGCGCGTCCCTTCGCGTAGTGTCTTAGGCCCGGCCCGCAGCGCGCGCACCCGGCTCGGCCCCTTGACCCCGCCCCCTCCGGCCCCACAAGGCCTTGCGGCCTCGCGCCTGCCCCCCCCTCCCAGGGCCTCACTTCCTGCGGGGGGGGGCTTTGGACTCTTCCCCACCATATCCCCCCCCTTGTATTCGGGGCGGGGTCTCTCCCTGCCCCCCTCGCGTTTGTGTCACAGGCAGGCCCCAGCCAGGGGCAGAGTTAAGGGTATTTAGGAGCTTTCACCATGGGTGTCAACCCCCCCTTCCCCCCCCATGTCCAAACTAAAGGGAACCCACCCCAGCCAGGGGCAGAGTTAAGGGTATTTAGGAGCTTTCACCATGGGTGTCAACCCCCCCCCCCCCCGTGTCCAAACTTAAGGGAACCCACCCCAGTCAGGGGCAGGGCTTAAATATCAGGAGGTTGCAGTCCTAATGAATGCTGAGATATTTTGATTTGCCTGCTGGCCGTGGGGCCTTTCGGTCATGTAGTCAAGGGTTTTTTTTTGGGGGGGGGGGATTGGTAAAAAAACCCACCTAAATAAAAGCCGAGATTCTCATTTGACTCCTGGATCTCAGGCTCCAAGAAAAGCATGAAATATGGTGAGACAAGACATGATAAAATTGCAAGCGGTTTCAATTCTTCTGTGTTCAGGGGCATAGCAGGTGAGTGCCTAGTCTCCTGACTAAGTTAGAACAGCCTTAGGACTGCTCTACTTCCTATAGTCCCTGCTGGGACCACAGGAGCCACAACTCTGATTTTCCAGACACTGAGGGTTGGGAGCACAGTTGGTGGGAAGTCCTTGTGGCAGCTCTGCACTGGCTTGTGAGGTCCTCTGAGTTGGGCATGTTCATTTTTCTCCTCGTGTTCTGTGAGCCCTGGTGTGCAAATTTGACATTTGGTGCATTCACCCAGTGCTTTTGCTAATTGTACAGGTGCTGTTCAGCAGACCTTTGGAAAACTTGCTCCTGAGGTGCTGAGAACCTACCAAGCACAGATCCCTTTCAGTGTCCATTGGGAGCTAAATTCACGCAATGCCTCACAGGATTAAGCATGATGCTGTAAAGCCATCTAGAAGACATTGCCCTTCTAGAAATCTCTGTAATTGGCTGATTCCACAGGCTGCTCTTGTGAAATCCATCCAGGTTACCCAATCTAGTCTCTTTTTCTTTCTGCAGTGGTGATGGGAGTGGAGGGATGAGAGGATTTAATTAGGTTTTGTAAAGTGCTCTGGGACCCTCCTAAGGAAGATGCTTCTTGTAAAGTGCTAAGTATTGTTTTTGTCAGCCCAGCCTCAGAAGGGAATATTTCATAAAAGTGAATCTTGATCACTATATGTTGGTGATAAATTATAAAACACTGCCTTTCTCTACTGCATGCATTTTCTCTCTCTCTCCACAGCAGGCTGATTCTGTTGCATGCTGGTAGGAACGGCCTATTTCTCAACACATGCCCTTATGAGAAGAAAAAAAAGCATTTTTTGTCTTTGCCAGAATGATGCACAGTAACAGCTCTTTGTACTTCAGTGCTGTAGTATCTTTAATCTGAGAAACTCAAAGCATCTTACAAACAGTAATGAATTAAGCTCCCTATGGAGAATTTTCATCCCCTTGAAAAACAGGAAATTGTAGCATTACCTGAAAAAGTAATGTGAAGTGTCTAATATTTGGGAGCCTGTGCACCAGGGCCTGACTTTCCATTGCTTTGCACCTTATGTGATTGTGCACAGCTGTGCAAAGTGCCTGCAGAAAGCCACCTAATCTGAGAAGGGTTTTACATCTATCTTGCAGTGGTGTAAGTCGGGGTAGGGAACCTTTTTTTGGTCAGGGGCTACTGACCCACAGAAAACTCAATCGGGGGCCACACAAAAGGCAACCCACCCCTCACTGCTCACCTGCTCTCAAGGTGGGAAGCAAATAAATAAATAAATCACGTACTCACACTTAACTTGGCATGCGCTGTGCTCCCGTCCCGCAGTGGGGCATTGAAACTCAGGGCTTCCAGCCTGCAGTGTAGAGACTAGCCAAGGGCCAGATTAAATTAAACCGGGACCAAATTCAGCTCACAGGCTGTCGGTTCCGTGCTCCTGGTATAAATGACCATGCAAGGTGGGGATCTGGCCCAGTGTGGTCCCTTGGCCCCCGTTGTTGCAGGATTTGAGCCCCTCAAATGCTAATAGATAGGGATGTAAGTGACTAATCGACTAGTCGGCTATCCGATAAGCAAAAGCTTATTGGATAGTCGACACGCTAGTCTATCAGTCGCTTCTCCACTATCAGAAAAAGGCAGTTGGTTCCCCCCAGCTCCAGCCCCATGGGAAAGGGCAGAGGCGCAGCGGTGATGTTTCACCTTTGAAACGTACAAGAGTGCCTGCTGGGGCTCTTGTGCATTTCAAAGGCGGAACTCCGTGTGGCACTTCCACCTTTGAAATGTAGCAACAGCCAGGTGGGCTCTTGCTACATTTTCAAAGTGGAAGTGCCCTCATCAACTAATCAAATAGTCAATGGAAATTCCATCGACTAGTCGATTAGTTGATTAATCTAATTTTAACATCCCTACTAATGGATTCATCCCCAAGATGGTGATGCAGAGAAGCAGGGTTATTCTTTCCCTTTGGACAGATGGGTAAGCGAGGTCCAGTGGGATTAGGGCCCTGGGAACACTGAAGCTTGTGCATATCTTTACTCTGGGTGTAGGAACAGGTGGGGAGTGAGCCAGGATGTGGGAAGGCCAGAGGGAAGGAACGTCATGCCCATTGTGTTATGCCTTGCAGCCAAAAGCCACACCCTCTGAGGCAAAGAGGAAGCCAGGGCAGCTGTCCTGCACCTTCTGTAGCTTTGTACATGGTCTCCAAAGGTAACCTATGCAGTGGTCCACTCTGATGAGGCCTGGATCCAAAGGAAACTCACCAACGCTGGATGCCACCCTGGATTCTAGATTTCGGAATCCCGAGGGAAGCCCTCACCAAACCAGCAGGTGGGGCAGATTACAACCAGAAACCTTGCACTCAGGGGCGGATGAGAGTGCTGCGGGGCCCAGGGCAGCACCGCGGGGCCCCGGACAGCAAAATTTCGTGGGGCCCCCCCTTTGACACAGCGCATGCGCCGTGGTGCCAAGGCGCATGCGCAGGGCCTTGGGAAGTGCAGGGCCCGGGGCAGCCGCCCCACTCGCCCTGCCCTAAATCCACCGCTGCTTGCATTGCACTTATGATCCTTCCCTCATCCCGCCAGCACCACCTGTGTCCTGTCCGTGTTGAGCTTTTGCTGCTGTCTTGTTGAAGGGCGACTAAATGAGGCCGGAACTCCCTGAAACGACAAACTACCAACCCGCAGGAATTACAGTGAGTGCCTTGGGAGGGTGAATGGAGCGCACTGCTCACAGCAAAGCAGGGGCCGGTGCCACATCAGTGAGTATTGATTCCTCTCTGCTTTCTGCCAACCATGTGAGAAATATGGGCTCCGGTCAGGCTGGATGTACTGTAATGATCTGATTTACCAAGCTCCCATGGCCTTTCTCTGAGGGTCTCAGGGCTTAGGCGATTAAAGAGCAATCCCAATGATAAGTGAGCCTCATTAAACCAGCTTCAGATGCAGACGCGCATATGGAATTGTCACTGTGGCCTAGCTCCAGCTGCGTCTATGCTGTAGGGGTTACTGCGTTTGTGTCACGTGCAGGAAGTTCTGGGTTCAAATCCCAGTGAATCTAGTTCAGTCCTATTAGACAGTGTGGTCTAGAGGGTAGGGCAGGGGTGGAGAACCTAGGGCCCAGGGATGAGGTGTGGCCCTGGCTTGCCTGAATCTGGGTCCTGAGGCTCAGGGCTCTCTCCCCAGCATGGGGGAGTCCATGATGGTGCTCCAGCTCTGCTGCCATCCCCCGGGGGGCTGAAGCACACAAAATCCACTAGATTGAGTCCCCTGGTATATGAGGAGAATGTGGGGAGGGGAATGTGGGGAGTGCCTTCTCAGTCGGGGCTGCCTCGGTGAGGGTGGGTTGGTTGGTTTGCTTCGCATTTGTGTTCAGCCCCCGACTGATTTTAATGTGAGTCAACGGCCCCCGGCCCAAAAAAGGTTCCTCACCCCTGGGGTAGGGTATGTGACTGACAGAGCTAGGTTCTGTTCCTGGTCTTGTGACTTTAGCTGAGTCACATTTCTGCTGTTAGCTGCCTACTGAGAAGGGACAGCCTAGGGCAGTGGTTCTCAAAGTGTGGTCCGTGGATCCCTCGTGGTCCTGTGGGCTTGGAGCTCACTTGCCTGCACTGTCTTTCCAGCCCCCTCCCCTCCCTGCCTCCCACCAGGTTGGAGTGCCAGCTCTGACTTCCCAGGGATAAGCCTTCCAGGCTGGATCTGGCTCGCGGGGGCAAGAAGCAGTGCCACACACTGACAGTCTCCCACCAACTGGGGGAATGGCAGTGCAGGAAACCACTCACCTGGAGACTCTCCCTGATGCTCCCATTGGCCAAAATCATGGCCAATGGGAGCAGTGGGAGGCGGGGAGCTAGGTAAGCATCCTCCTTCTCTGTCATGCTCATACTCCGCACCCCCAGCCCGCTCCAGCACCCTCCCTCCTGCCAATACCTGATCACCTTATCTCCTGGCCAGACCCCACACCCTCATCCTCTCCTGCAACCATTTTGTCATCTTGGCTGGTGGTCTGCGGAAAGGTCTGCATTGAGTGGGTTGGGTCGCAGGCCTAAACCTTTGAGAACCCCTGCTCTCGTGGTTAGGGTGCAAGCATGGACTTTGAGAGTCCCTACTCTGCCTTCCAGTATGACCTTGGAAAGTCACTTAGCCACCCTCGGGCTCAGTTTCCCATCTGTACAGTGAAGGTAATAGCAATGCCCTGCCACCAAGGGGCAACTGGGTGGTTATGTATTAGACTGAGCAGTGCTCAGATGCCTGGCATTGGGGGCCATACAGCTCCCATAGCTAGATACTGGGGGGGGGGGGAGAGGTTGTGCACCTTCATCGGGAGCATCTGGCTCAAAGTGGGGCATGGGTCTGATCCAATGTGGCAATTCTCAGCCCTGGTCCATTTTAATAAATATTAAGATTTTAAATGAATCATTTTAAATGAGCATGGTGCCACCCCCAGGTCACTGTAAGTAGTGCAGCTCAGATGCTTTTGGGTTTCATTAGTGGCAGGGGTGGACAGTAATTTTTTAGGGGTAGACGCGCCAAAACTTGGTAAATGGTCGAGGGCCGCACTCTTCCATGATGTTAATGGAGGGGGGGTGGAGTCTGCGATGGAGGTTGGGTGCAGAAGGGAGCCTGGGGTAGAGGATTGGGTGCAGGAGGAAGTGTGGGGTCTGGGAGGGAGTTTGAGTGAAGTAGGGGGTTGGCGACCTGTGGTGGGTGCAGGGATTTCGGTTGCGACCTTCAGCAGGGGGTTGGAGTGCAGAGTCTGAGAAGGGATAAAGTCTGACGGGATGGGGATGCAGAAGGTTTGGGTTATTTGGGGAAGGGGAGCAGGTGGAGGGGCAGGGGATTGGGGGAAGGAGGAATTGGGGTGCCAAAGACAGACTCTGGCCAGGAAGTGCTTATCTAGGTGGCTCCTAGCCAGCAGGTACTTCAGGCAGCTCCCTGCCTTCCATGTCCCCACACGCTGCTCAGAGCATCCGTCTACAGGGGCCATGTGCTTCTCTGAGGGTACTTCACACCCTGCCTGCACCGTGAACATAGCCCAGGCAGCTCCTGTTGGCCAGTTTTCAGCCAATGGGAGTTGCGAGATTGTGCTGTGGGCAGGGGCAGCATGCAAAGCCTCCTTCTCCCAACCTCCTCCCAGGCTCAGAGCTCTGAGCTGTATGCAGGGGCAGGGAAGCCATGGAGCCTGCTCAAGGCTCCCGCTGTGCTGAGGGCCGTATTTTGCTTGCCCCGCCTTAGGGACTGGTCCTGCAGCACGCTGATGTCTGCAGCCATCTGATTCAAGGCTAGCCCTTAGTACCACACAGGATGGTTCAGCAGTGGCTGAAGTCAGTGGACGGGATACAGCTGGAATCCTCATCCCTGTACTCAGATAACGGAGAAGAGGTTCATCCTCATGCTTCAGGGCAGGAAGCAGTCTCCCCTGGAGGGATCAGGAAGGAACAACTGCTCGGTAGGCAGCATTGTACAAGTGCCCAGGTGCATTCTGGGTGGAATTTCCCCCCAGGCACAGGGCCAGCACAAGAAGTGGGACTTCACTGGTGTATGCACCTTTGTGGTGGTTGGTGACTTTTGCCCCGTGAGCAACGTTTGGCTTTTGGTGGCATCATTCAAGACTGCAGGCAGGGCTCCAGACTCCCGTTGGTGCTGCGGTTGCCTGAGCTCGAGTGGTAAATCTTTCCAAAGCGACTCACTTTCCGTCACTAGCAGGTGACAAACGGCCCTGGCCTGTCACTTCGATACATTTCTGTGATGAAGGAAGCCAGACTGCTTGGTACGGACCAGACAGCGTGTTTCCTGGGGACACACTTCCCTCTGGTGGATGACAATAACGATGCAGTTTCTTTGAGGCTCACTCGGTTCTGTTAATAGTCAGGTATCCAGGTGGAGTCACAGAGCAGCGTTGGGAAATCGGGAAAATACTTTTTAGTTTTCAGGCTTTTACACAAACCGGCCAACAGGAGCTGCCTGGGCTATGTTCGCGGTGCAGGCAGGGTGTGAAGTACCCTCAGAGAAGCACACGGCCCCTGTAGACGGATGCTCTGAGCAGCATGCGGGGGCAAGGAAGGCAGGGAGCTGCTTGCAGTACCTGCTGGCTAGGAGCCACCTAGATAAGCACTTCCTGGCCAGAGTCTGCCTCTGGCACCCCAACCCCTCCTTCCCCCAATCCTCTGCCCCCCTTTGTTGATTGATAACAATGTAATGAGCTGACTTGAATGTGGGGCAGAAATGTCTTCCCAGGGAATACCTGCCCCCCTCCACCTGCTCCCCTTTGTTGATTGATAACAATGTAATGAGCTGACTTGAATGTGGGGCAGAAATGTCTTCCCAGGGAATACATGCTGGCTGCTAAGGTCTGTTTAACCTCGCCCAGAGATGCAGATTGCCCGGGGCTGTAGGTTTCACTGCAAAAGGAAGTTGCTGGGCTTCCCCTGCAGGTCTGGGTGGAGGACTCAGGTCCCAGTGTTGCAGTTCCATAAGGCAGGGCTTTGCTTCTCTGCCCTGGGCTCTCACAAATCGAACACCCACTCAGTGGACCCCTGCAGTCTGCTCCGGGACACGTGCCTTGCGAGCTCTGAGACAGCTGCTACCGAGTTGCTCCGGTTTGTTTTCTTACCGGCTCCACGGCCACAGAGCCTCACGGCTCCCCTAGGCTGCGGTTCACTGTTTGCAGCCAAAGGGAGTGATTCCGTTATTCCTGAAAATAATCGACGTCGCGGCACTGTGCAAGAGGGTTTTTCTTGCGGAAGAAGGAGCAGTGTAGACAGCTGCTTCTGGCGCAAGAGCCTCCTCTGCAAAATGGTGGCTCATTAGGTATGCAAATGAGGCTTGGCAGTATTCCACGCTTAGCCTCATTTGCATATTTCTTGTGCAAGAAGTTGCGAGTGTAGACATAGCCCAGGAGTCCTTCATTATATAGCCCCCAGCTGGGCCCTCATTAGCCAGACCTGCCTCCGCTGGGGCTTTACTCTCAGCCCTTGCTCAGGGCTGAGGTTTGCCCTTAAAGGGCCAGTGTAGGGCAAGTGCCCTCTCACACCCATGTTATGCAAAAGGCCAGATTAGATGATCTAATGAGCTTTCTGGCCATCACATCCGTTAATCTACGGTGGATGTGTACTGGCTCCATGTTCTTTAATACGTTTTCTTACCATTAGGGATGTTAGTGTATAGACATTGAAACAATTAGCCAATAAGCTTAGATTTATCCGTTAATCTACATGCAACAGTCCTCCCTCCGCTGCCTCTGTATCAGAAGCAGCAAGGTGGGGGGGAGTGGGAACTGGTGCCTGTGGGGAGCTGGCTTTTAAGCCGTCTCTCTGGGTGTGCTGATTCTGTGCAGCTGCCTGCCCCCCCCCCCAATTGCTGCCTCTCACAGAAGCAGCAAGGGGTGGGGAGCTGGCTTAAAAGCTGGCTCCTCATGAGCACAGGCTCTGTGCAGCCATCTGTCTCCTCCCACGTTGCTGCCTCTGTAGCAGAGGCAGCAGCGTTGGAGGGGTGCGTGACAGAGGAGGCTGCCACAAAGCAGCCTCTGTCTGTGGTGGACCCAGGCTCACTGCGGACAGAGGTTGCTCCGTGGGATGCCGGATCAACCTCTGTCCATGGGAGTTCAGGTCCCCCACGGACAGGGGCTGCTGCTGTCCCACGTTGCTGCCTCTGTATCAGAGCCAGCAGTATGGCATGACAGGGGGCTCCCTGGGAGTGGGGTTGGGAGCTGGGAGCGCACTGGCTGTTGGCCCTGCCCCCCGGGATTATTTTAGTAACCATGTAATCGTTAAAAATGGTTGAGGTTACAGAATTACTAAACAAAACACAAACTCTAGCAGCTCAAGGGCTGCTCAGACACCACTTAGTTCCTTCCTTAGTCATTTTCCCCACTGAGCAAGTGAAGAAGCCTCCAAAACCTCCTGTTCCCCCATCACATTTCTCATTGTTCTGCTGCTCTCGAGGCTGCCGGGGGCTCTAGGCATGGGCTGTCCTGCTGTGGGCTTGGCCTGCTCACCCTCTTCTCTTTGCTTCTCTCATCCATAGGTGAGCGTGAGCAAGCGGTGAGCGAGCCAGTTATGTCTTCACAGGGAGTCGGGGGTGCAGAGGGGAAGGAACCCTGGATCCAACACACCAGAGAGAAGTTGCAAAGGACGAGCGGGTATGTGGCTGATATTGGAACCCTGCCATTAATAATGGATTCATTTTAACATGGGCCAAGAGTTTATCCCACAAGGGTTCAAAGGGGCCATTGGCAGTTCCTTGGACAAGGATGGTGCCCCTGGGATTAGTTGCATTCTCCTGTGACTACTCAGGGCAGGTCTATACTTACCCAGAGATTGATCTCCTGGGATTCGATTTAGCAGATCTAGTAAGGACCCACCGCTGATGGTGCGCCTCTTGACCCGCGTTCTCCGCCGGGTTGTAAGGAGTAAGGGAAGTCAACGGGAGAGTTTCTCCAGTCAACCTCCCACAATGGGGATGCAGCAGAAATTCGACTTAAGGTACATTGACTCCAGCTATTCGTAGCTCTATTCTCGTAGCTGGAGTTGCGTATCTTAGGTCGACTTTCTCCAGTAGTGTAGACCTGGGCTCAGTGATGTGATGGGTGTCCTTGTAGTGATAGGTCTCAGAGGGGTCGCCGTATTAGTCTGTACCTGCAAAAACAAGGGGGAGTCCTGTGGCACCTTAAAGACTAACAGATTTATTAGGGCACACCAGGGATGAGGAACCTTTTTTGGATCAGGGGCCACTGACCCACAGAAAGATGAGTTGGGGTCTGCGCACAAGTGAGAAGCTAAGCAAAAAAAAAAAAAGTCCTCACTAAGGCTACATCTAGACTACATGGCTCCGTCGATGGAGCCATGTAAAATAGTTTATTCGGCATAGTCAAAGAAGCGGGGATTTAAATAATCCCCGCATCATTAAAATAAAAATGGCTGCCGCGCTGTTCCGAATCAGCTGACTGAGAAGGTGAAAGACATTCTCCACGTTCCCCTCTCACACCAGAGCCTTGGGATGCCCAGGCTACTAGCTTTTCCCTTGAGGCTCGGGGCTCTCCCCAGCATAAAGGAGCACCATTGCGGGTTCCCCTAATGTGGGGGGGGGTGGAGCCCTGAGCCCCAGGGACTAGATCCAGGCAAGCTGGGGGTCACATCTGGGCCCCAGGCCTTAGATTCCCCACCACTGGGGTAAAATCCACTTCAACAGATGAATTGGAGCGGAATGTACAGAGGTATGGGTAGATTTATAAGGACAACAAAAGAAAGAGGGTACATGTATAAATAAGGCTGAATAAGTACCCCTTTTTGTTGTCTATATATGTTGTACTTGATTAGCCTTATTTATACAAATACCCTCTTTCTTTTGTTGTCCTTATATATCTGCCCAGGGCTATGTAAACTCCGCTCCAATTCATCTGATAAAGTGGGTTTTATGTACAAAAGCTTATGCCCTAATAAATCTGCTAGTCCCTCTAGACTAACAGCCGTTTTTCCGAAAAAACTTCACTTACGTCCACACTGCTAGTGCGTTCTTTCGAAAGAAAATTGAAACCTGACATTGGTAAATCACATTCTGTGAGGAAGAATGCCTTTTCCAAAAGAGCTCTTTCGGAAAAAGGTGGGTGTGGCCGCAGAAGGAGGAGTTTTTTCGAAAGAAGAGGCCTCCAGGAAAAAGCACAGCTGCCCTGGTGGCCACTCCATCCATGGTAATCACAGCTTACATGTGAGAGTGTTGAATGAGTGTGGACGCTCTCTTTCGAAGAAGCAGATCACTTTTTTCATGTGCTTTTGAAATGCGGAAGCGCTCTTTCAGAAGAAGTTTTTTTGGAAGAACTCATCTTGGTTTTGCAGTTATAAGATTCAGCCAGTAGGTGTCTCTGTGTGCCATGTAAAATTCCAGCTGGGCACTGATAATGGAGAGAGAAAGCTGGGATTGAAAAAACTCAGCAGTGAGACAGCTCCAACTGGCCTCCCAAAAACCAAGGCATCCAGAAATCAGTGGCCACCATTGGAAACATGGTTGTCAAGTTTTGGGAAGCTGGAGGCATAGCAGGGCTGATGTTTGCAGCAAGAAGGGGGTGTTGATTGTCTTGGCATCCATCACACACAGAGGAGGAAGCCCACAGGAGAGAGGTTCGACCCAATTTAGTGTATCACTGGGAGGCACCCAGATGCCACAAGAGATGGACGCAGGAGAAGAATGGGTATAGAATTGAACACCACTGGTTAATTACTTCCTGGGTTTGAGCCGATGGCTCCATAGAGTCACATGGTTGTGTATTTAACTCATGACAAAGGCATATTATTGGACTTGATCCTCTTTGTGTGCAAATCAGTGGTGTCTCATTTATGTCAATAGAGCAGTGTTGATCTACATCACTTGAGGTTCTAATCCCCAGAGCTTTGGATAGGTGATTTTTTTTGGCAATCATTTATTTGATTTCAAATAAATATCTGTATCTCCAGGCATGTTTTAGACCAATTCTCATGTAGCACATAGAATCATAGAACACTAGAACTGGAAGGGATGTTGACAGGTTATCAAGTCCAGTCCCCTGCATTCACAGCAGGACCCAGCACCATCTAGACCATCCCTGATAGACGTCTGTCTATCCTGATCTTCAATATCTCCACTGATGGAGGTTCCATAGCCTCCCTAGACAATTTATTCTAGTGCTTAACCACCCTGACAGGTAGGAAGTTTTTCCTAATATCCAACCTTAAACCTCCCTTGCTGCAATTTAAGCCCATTGCTTCTTGTCCTATCCTCAGAGATTAAGGAGAATAATTTTTCTCCTTCTTCCTTGTAATACTCTTTTGGGTACTTGAAAACCGCTATCATGTCCCCTCTTGGCTTCTCTTTTTCAAAGTAAATAAACCCAGCTCTTTCAGTTTTCCCTCATAGGTCATGTTCTTTAATCATTTATGTTGCTCTTTTCTGGATTTTTCCAGTTTCTCCACATCTTTCCTGAAATGTGGTGCCCAGAACTGGACACACTATTCCAACTGAGGCCTAATCAGCACAGACTACATCGGAAGAATGACTTCTCGTGTCTTGCTTTCAACATTCCTGTTAATGCATCCCAGTATCATGTTTGCTTTTTTTGCAACAGTGTCACACTGTTGACTCTCATTTAGCTTGTGGTCCACTATTAGCCCTAGATCCCTTTCAGCAGTGCTCCTTCCTAGACAGTCACTTCCTATTCTGTATGTGTGAAACTGATTGGTCCTTCCTCAGTGGAATACTTTGTATTTGTCCTTCTTGAATTTCATCCTATTTGCCACAGACCATTTCTCCTGTTTGTCCAAATTATTTTGAATTATGACCCTACACTCCAAAGCACTTGCAACCCCTCCCAGCTTGGTATTGCCTGCAAACTTAATAAGTGTCCTCTCTATGCCAATATCTAAATTGTTGATCTAAATTGAAGATATTGAACAAGAACCAGTCCCAAAACTGATCCCTGCAGAACCCCACTTTTTATGCCCTTTCAGCATGAAGGTGAACCATTGATAACTACTCTCTGGGAACAGTTGTCCAGCCAGTTATGCACCCACCTTATAGTAGCCCCATCTAGAGTGTATTTCCCTAGTTTATTGATAAAAAGGTCACATGAGACCATATCAGATGCTTGATTAAAGTCCAGGTATACATCCCTGCTCTGCTAAACAAAGGATAGGATTATAGCTTTGTATTTTTATTGCTACTCTGGCTTCGCTTTCTTCTAAGTCCAGAATATCACAGACCTGCCTCAGATATGTATTTCCCTCACTCACTCTCCTTCCCCCAGTCACAGAAGTGGCTCTTGGTCCCTGTGGCTTAGAGGTGATTGTTGTTGCTGTGTTACTGGCACTCCAGATTGCTGTGATTGTCTGACGACACCTTGGAAACAAAGCCGCAGAACAGCTGCACTGCTGGAGCTCTTAAAGTCAGAGCAAAACCACACTGCAGATGTCGAAGGAGATGTGGTTTGTATCCTATCCTTTAAATCAGCTTCCATACCTAATGACTGGAAGATAGCTCATGTGACACCAATATTTAAAAAGGGCTCTGGAGGTGATCCTGGCAATTACAGACCAGTAAGTCTAATGTCAATACCGGGCAAATTAGTTGAAACTATAGTGAAGAATAAAATTGTCAGATACATGGATGAATATAATTTGTTGGAGGAAAGTCAACATGTTTCAGTAAAGGGAAATCATGCCTTACTAATCTGCTAGAGTTTTTTGAGGGGGTCAACAAATATGTGAACAAGGGGGATCCAGTGGATATAGTATACTTGGATTTCCTGAAAGCCTTTGACAAGGTCCCTCACCAAAGGCTCTTAAGTAAAATAAGTTGTCATGGGATAAGAGGGAAAGTCTTTTTGTGGATTGATGACTGGTTAAAAGACAGGAAACAAAGGGTAGGAATAAATGGTCAGTTTTCTGAGTGGAGAGAGGTAAGTAGTGGAGTCCCACAAGGATCTTTCCTGGGACCCATCCTATTCAAATTATTTATAAATGATCTAGAGAAAGTGGTAACAGTGAGATGGCTAACTTTGCAGATGATACCAAACTTCTCAAGTTAGTTAAGACCAAAGCAGACTGTGAAGAACTTAAAAAAGATCTCACCAAACTAAGTGATTGGGCATCAAAATTGCAAATGAATTTTAATGTTGATAAATGGAAAGTAATGCACATTGGAAAAAATAATCCCAACTATAAAATACAGTAAGATGGGGACTAATTTAGCTACAACTACTCAAAAGAAAGATCTTGGAGTCATTGTGGATAGTTTTCTGAAAACATCCACTCAGTGTGCAGGGGTAGTCAAAAAAGAAAATAGAATGTTAGGAGTCATTAAAAAAGGGATGGAGAATAAGACAGAGAATGTCTTATTAACTCTATATAAAACCATAGTATGCCCACATCTTGAATACTGCATACAGACGTGGTCGCCTCATCTCCAAAAATATATATTGGCATTGGAAAAGGTTCAGAAAAGGACAACAAAAATGATAAGGGGTTGGGAACGGGTCCCATATGAAGAGAGATTAAAAAGACTTGGACTTTTCAGCTTAGAAAAGAGGAGACTAAGGGGGGATATGATAGAGGTCTATAAAATCATGACAGATATGGAGAGAGTGAATAAGGAAAAGTTATTTACTTATTCCCACACTAAAAGCACTAGGGATCACCAAATGAAATTAATAGACAGCAGGTTTAAAACAAACAAAGGGAATCTTTTCTTCGCTCAGTGCACAGTCAACCTGTGGAACTCCTTCCCAGAGGATGTTGTGAAGACTAGAACTTTAACAGGGTTCAAAAAAGAGCTAGTTAGATGAATGGAGGTTATGTCCATCGATGGCTATTAGCTAGGATGAGTAGGAATGGTGTCCCTAATCTCTGTTTCTCTGGAGGTGGGTGACAGGGGAGGGATCACGTAAGGATTACCTTTTGTGATCCCTCCCTCTGGGGAATCCCCTCTCCTGGACTCTGATCCCTACACTGTGTCTCTAATGTCTGCATGGTGACTCTTCACCCTAACCTCTGCGCAGTACCAGTGAGGGGAAGTCTGAGTGCCGTGGAGATCCCCCGGCTATGGTGCCCTGGGATAGGACACAGTTTGCCTGGTCTAGAGGGCCAGCCACAGTGGAAGGAAGCAAAGCTGGACAAAGGGTTATTGATAAGTTAGGTGGTGTCTCTTGATGGGTAGAGACAGGCCACTGTGTATCCACTTCCCTCCCTAGCTGGGTCTCCAGCTTAACCCCAGACAACTTCAGGATTCATTCTCTTCTTGTCTTCCCATGGTTGTATTGGGTCTCTATGCTCTGTTGCAGGGATGGGCAAAATACGGCCTGTGGGTCCAATCTGTTTGGCCAAACATATGGATCTTGCCCACTGTGACCTCTCCAGGCTACTGAACTCCTGTGGCCCAGCAGGGTGTGCAAGCAGGTTGCCTCCTGCCTTCCATGTTCCCACATGCCGCTCAGAGTGGCCAGCTGCCGGGGCAAGCTTGTCTTTTCGTGCATACCCTTTGGCAGTTCTCCATATGCTGCTCGCGCCTCCAGCATCAGCCTTATAGCTCCCATTGGGTAGAAACCCACCAATAGGAGCTGCAGGGGTGGTGCTTGCAGATGTAGGCAGGGCACAGCTGTAACCAGACTTCCTCCCAGATTCTGCACCCCAACCTGCTTCCCAGAAGAACTCCCTCCTGCACCCAATCCCCCTCCCCGACCTTGCACCCCCATTCATCTCTACCTCAGGGTAGAACCCCCTCCTGTACCCAACCCCCTTCCCAGTTCCGGCATCCCCTTCGCTTCTGCCCCAGGACATAACCTCGTCCTGCACCCCAAACCCCTCCCAGACCTTGTACCCCCCCTTCAACTCTGCCCCTAGGTAGAATCCCCCCCTGTACCCAACCCCCTTCTCCCAGACCCTGCACCCTCCTTCACCTCTGGCCCGGTCACAACCTACTCCTGCACCCAAACCACCTCTCAGAGCTTGCACCACTCTTCATCCCTGCCCCTGGGTAGAACCCCCTCCTGCACCCAAACCCTCTCCCAGATCCTGCACCCTATCCTGCATCCCAGTCCCCTGCCTGGAGCTTCCTCCTGTACCCAAACTCTGTCCCAGATCCTGCACCCCCACAATTACTGTAGTACAAAAGTGCAGCCCGTGACCGTTTACCAAATTTTTGGGGTGGCCCCCCTGTGAAAATATTTGCCCACCCTTGCTCTATTGGTTAGAGAGGGGGATGGAAGCCAGACCTCCTGGGTTCCATTCATAGCTCTGGCCCTGGCTAGCAGTGTGACGTAAAGCAAGTCAGGTCCGTACACGCAGAAGGGCGATGTTTCCTTTCCCTCCAGGCTTATGTGAAGGTTGTTAATTAACAACCATCAAGAGCTTTGAAGTCCTCTGCTGGATGCAAATGATCATTCTTTCAGCCCCTTCCGTAGCCGAATGCATCACAAGGATGCTTGCGGCTGCCTCTGTACTTACTTGCTTCTGAGTCATGTGCTTCAGCATAAGAGCTTCAGAAGAGCCCGGCAAATGGTTTGTGAAACTCACAAGCCCACAAAGCTCAAACACAAAGTCCATGTCTTGGCTCTTCTGCCGCCTTGGGGGGGTGTCAAGGCCGTTCCCCACTGGCACTTCAAGTGCAGGAGGTGGGGCCCACAAGAGACCTTAAATACCTTGCCTCTATAGCAGTGGTCACCAACCAATCAATCGGGATCTACCGGTAGATCTTGGAGCCTCTCTCAGGTGATCCTGACTGGTTTGTCCAGGAAGCTCTCAAGCGCTGGCACTTCAGTTGCCCTCCACCCACTGCCATGCTGCCCCTGCCCTCTACTTTGGAGCTGGCACCCGGGAGACTCCTGCTGGCTGTGCAGGGTGTGGGAGGCAGAAGGGGATGGGGCTAATATCAGGGTTTCTCTCCTCCTCCCACTTCTGTACCCTGTCTTCACACAGAGAGAAGGGTAGGGAGGGAGCCTGGCAATGCAAATCTCTGTCACACTCACACACTGTGTGTGTCTCTGTCATTCTCCCAAACACACGCTGTCCTTCCCTCCGTCTCCCGACCCAACACGTACATGGGGGGTGGTTGTTACTTCTGTTACTGCTTGCAGACCGGATTAGTTTTGGTTTGTGACTGGTCTGTGCATTTCATCCTTTTCATTTCTCTTGCACTTACATTTAATTCTTTGGGTAGTGAGTTCTAAAATGCCCAACCTGTCGCAGCTGGAGTCATTATTCCCATGGTAATTGCTTCTCCTGGATTTGGCTGGCACATCCCTGCAGCCCCTGATGAAAGGCAAAGCAGGGGATCTCCACATGCCGTCCTTGCCTGCAGACACCACTCCTGCAGCTCCCATTGATCAGCAATGGAAAACCGTGGCCACTAGAAGCCGCACAAGGGTATCTGGGTTTCGTGGTAGATCTTATATTGCACTTAAATTGAAAAAGTGATTTTGTGGTTAAAAAGGTTGGAGAGCCCTGCTCTATAGGTTTCTGCTTAAAAAACTCCCCAAGGTTACGGATTCCCTGGCTTTGGGAGATAGGCTGCCACCATCTAAAAAACCCTCCTCCTTAGACCTAGGAAGGAGCACTTGAACTTCCAGAGGGGTACCCCAAGCTCTTTTACCACAGAGAGCTTGAAGAAAAAAGAGAAAACAAACTGCAGTCTCTGATAGCTGACTTCTCAGACTTTGGCAGTCACACACAGCCCTCCTGTGACCTTCCAGGACACAAGAATCAAATCATCGCCTTAACAAAGGTGATTTTATTAATAAAACCAAAGAAGTTATACTGGAGAAAGCAGACTTGGTTGCTAGGTGTTACAGAGCGACTGAGAAAAGAACAGATTAAAACACAGAGGAAAGAAGGAATCTCTGGGTGCATCTCAGATACAGTGAAGGGGGCGGAGGAAAGCTGTCTTAGCACAGAGAAGTTTAACCAAACAGCAAAACAAAGTAAATAACCTGATCACGACAAAATAGACATTTTTCCTGTCTACTCACGATCGGTGCTTCAAGGTCCAGTTCATTTCTATGCCCGGTATTCCTTGTAGGCATGGTAGTTCTGCCTGGTTTGATATATCTTGTTTCCCCCAGCTCCTCGCTTTAAAAACTCACCCAAAGAAAACAGCAGCCAGGTCTATCTTCCCATTGAAATTTCAACATCTTTTTCCAGGGGGTCTCCTGGCTTTCTGCCAGCACCCCTAACTACCTGAGTTTAACCCATTAGTCACCGAATACAAGCCCTCACTCCTCCAATCCATCACAGGGCGTGATGACATCATAAAGCCTTGAGTAATAAAGATAGTTAATATCAAAGCTCAGTGGTTTAAATGTCCCAGCTGGTTCCTCATCGACCTATCCCTTAGTGAGGGTGCTGGCGGACGGGAGATTGGAAAAGATGCTTCTAAAATTGAAGGGCTATTTTTTTATTGTTGATAATCATTTGTTTATAAAGGTACTTTAATGTAAGTGTGTTTTAGAATATAGTAATGCAGTGGTTAGCTGGACCGTATTGGTAAAAACAACGGGTAGTCCTGTGCCACCTTGAAGACTAACAAAAATATATGGAGTATCATGAGCTTTTGTGGGCAAAACCCACTTCTTCAGATGAGCTGGAGTGGGAAAAAACAGATGGGACACTTCCAGTGCATTCATTGACACTCGCACTATAATTGACAGGAACTTTTTTTTCTCTCCCCCACACTTTTTTTCTGTCATTAATTCTGGATTCCCTTATTTCCCCCTCTCCAGCTCATCTGAAGAGGTGCGTTTTGCCCACAAATGCTCATGATACTCCATATATTTGTGTTACTTTCCAAGGTCCCACAGGACTACTTGTTTTTAAAGTTACAGACTTGAAGACTAAAGTTACAGGTTGAAATCTACTTGAGGCCGGTAAAGATCTGGTTTTTGGGTGGCTCAGTGACAGATCTTGGCTAGTAAGAGTTGTGGAAGAGATGGCCAAAGGTTGCTGCATAAGTGAGACGGGATGTTACATCTTTAATCTTGACTGTGTCCTGCGGAAACTTCTCCTGACCAAAACATCCCACCACAGTGCCGCTAGGTGGCAGAGTTAACTCTCGGATGATGGAGGACTCAGGCCCAGAAGGTTTGCGTCTCTCAGCGCCCGCCCGTCTGAGTCATGGCACCAAATAGTGGAAGAAGTTCGAATGGCGTGAGCCCAGCGAGGCAGACGACCCTACAGGCAGTCCCCCTCCACACCCCAGTAGAGATTTCAAAAGGTCTTGACCCTCTCGTTTGGCGCCCTGGGAGTGAAGGGGGACGGCCTGTAGCCGCTGTCGCTGTCTTCAGTCGGGCACTGCCATCCGAGTCACAGCACCAGATTATGGAAGAAAATATTGTCCTCACTCTGCATTTGTAAGCAACAAGTAGCCAGAGGCAGTTTTATTACGAGCTGCAGCAAGAGAAAAACTGGTTTGGACAGGAGGGGGAAGCCCCCCCCCCCCTCCGAGGCAGATCTTCGAATACAAGCAATTATGAAGCAGTTTATATACGGTCTATTAAATATAATAACAATAACAATTAGTCTCCTTCCCATTACAAACACCAATGGCTAACAGTTATTTTAGTTCCACCCAGATGCTCCTTATCTCAAGGTCCCTGCCAGAGTCAGCATTCTATCCTTATCTCCGCAAGGTGGCGAGAGGCAAAGGCAACGTCTAATTACAGATCTCGCGTTGTCAGGCCACAGACTTAGCCTGACTCTTGCTCTCTTGTTAAGACCAAGATGGCTGCACACAAATTCCCTTATTCCCGCCTCCACAGTGGTTATGCCGGTGCTAATGAGTTCCCATACTTAGCTTTGGATGTCAGTTGGATGTTAAATGTAAAGAAAGCTGCTTTTATAATGGCCCATCCAGCTCAGGTCTTTGTTCAAGCCTGGAGAGACAGTGTCAGATTTGCAAATGAACCTCAATTCCTCTCTCTTTCTCTCTAGTTGGCTGTCGTGTGTGTGTGTGTGTGTGTGTGTGAGAGAGAGAGAGAGAGACACACAGATGTATATATCTATCTCCAGAAGCCTGGCACACAGGGGACCATATAGGGCCTTGCCTCATTAGGCTTCTGAGTGACGCAGGGATTCTGGGCTCGAGCCTCGTGGATGCTGTGTCCCCTTGAAATTGTCACGTCACAGAAACTGACGCTCTCGTCAAGGCCCTGTCTTGCTGCCAGAGGGCTGCGAAGGAGCCTTGGCGACCGTCTCTGGGAATCGGGCTGATGGGGCCCTGCAGGCCAGTCACTGCGTGTCTGAGCAAGGCCCCGGCTCGCGGCGACAAGAGGCGCTGCTGTTGTCAGGGGGATGCAGTTGTGACCTTGGCCTGGGCCGGCCTGTTTGCTCACCAAGTGCCCAGAGCTGTCACACGAGCATGATTGCAATGTACCGCTAAATGGGAGCAGAAGCTGGCTTGGCTAACAAAGAATTGCTGCCTGCCTGGGGACCTGCACCTGTCCGTCCCCATGCACAGCTAGCTGTCATCCCAGGCCTAAAGCACTCATCACTGAAGCACTGCATTTTCAAGCCCTCAACTCCATTCCTTGCCTCCAGGTCACTCTTAATGGAGCCACTGATGTCACAAAACTAGGTGCCGGGGCAACAAAATGGCAAATACATTTTAATATTGATAAGTGCAAAGTAATGCACATTGAAAAATAATCCCAGCTACACATAATAAATGACGAGGACTAAAATAGCTGTTAACCCCTCCAGAGAGATCTTGGAGTCACTGTGGAGAGTTCCCTGAAAACATCCACTCAATGTGCCGCAGCAGTCAAAAAAGCAAACCGAATGTTAGTAACCGTTAAAAAAGGGATAGAGAATAAGGCGGAGAATATCTCATTGCCTCTGTATAAATCCATGGTATGCCCACATCTAGAATACTGCGTGCAGATGTCATCTCATGTTAAAAAGGATACCTTAGCATTGGAAAAGGTTCAGAAAAGGTCCACAAAAGTATTAGGGGTATGGAAAAAGTGCCATATGAAGAGAGATTTAAAAAATTGGGACTTTTCATCTTAGAAAAGAGAATACTAAGGGGGGATATGATAGAGATCTATAAAATCATGCCTGGTGTGGAGAAAGTGAATAAGGAAAAGTTATTTACTTGTTCCCATAACAGAAGAATTAGAAGTCTTCAATTAAATTAATAAGTAGCACATTTAAAACAAACAAAAGGTAGTTTTTCTTCACGCAGAGCACAGTCAACCTGTGGAACTCCTTGCCAGAGGATGTGGTGAAGACCAGGACTTTAACAGGGTTCAAAAAAGAGCTAGATAAATTCATGGAGGTTATGTCCATCAATGACTGTTAGTCAAGATGGGTAGGAATGGTGTCCCTAGCCTCTGTTTGTCAGAGGCTGGGCGTGGGTGACGGGATAGATCACCTGATGGTTCCCTGTTCACTCCCTCTGGGGCATGTGGCATTGGCCACTGTCGGCAGACAGGACATTGGACTAGATGGACCTTTGGTCTGACCCGGTATGGCTACTTGGATGTTCCCCTAGGACTCGGGAGACAAGTGTCTCCGCGTGAGACACTTGGTTTTCTCTCTGACCGTCCTCCTTCTGACATTTTTGCCAGTCTGTGCTGTAACCTTGTCAGCTCCCTCACACCACACCACACCACCCCAGGGCTGGCAGGGAGACTATGGCAGCCTGAGTTCCACAGTCCCGAGGGGTATCCTGGAAAAACTGCTTCCCCCCTTGTCTTAGGCTGCCCCATGGCTGGGGAAACGACTTCCCTATGGCAGGCATGCTGTCCGGGAGATGATACGGGCAAAGACACTGCGAGGTCCTGCTGACTCATGGATTTCTGAGCCGGGACCTTGTTCCTTGTCCCTGCCGGTAGGTGCCTATCTGGTTGTGTGATTAAGGCACGTGCTGGGAAACCAAGAAGTGGGGGGCAGTTTTGTGCTGGGCTCTGCCAGGCGCCAGTCAGGGCTGTACGGGGTTAGATCTGAGGCCAGGAGTGACCCAAGGCTGAGCTGCAGCGTAGCACAGGCCACAGAATTCCACCCCGTCACCCTACATGGAGTCCAGGGCTTGTGTCTGGGTAACGTGTCACTTCCAGAAAGTAGCTCTCCAGTCTGGCCCATGTGAGCCAGTGGGAATTCTGGAGAGGGCTCTGAATTCTGGGGATTCCCCAGAGTAGAGAGCGAGAACGACAACACGGCTAACCCCCCTTGGAGTCTGGAGCATAGGGCAGGGAGCTCCCACCTATCCCTCCCTTCCCCCACCTCTGGCAGCTGTCCTTGGTCTCAGGCCAGGGGCGGGGCATCGCCAGAGGCCAGAATGAGTGATGGAAGGGATGGGAGACTCCTCACACTCCCCTTTCCACTACCGTGCCTGGTCAGGAGCCAGAATCAGCCAGGCTCAACGTGCCTCAGTTTTCCCCCTCTGCAAAATGGCCCCTCTGTTCTCAGGCAGCCATTGGGCTCCCGTTGCTGCTACTTGTAAAGTGCTTCAGCAGGAGGGAGGAGAGATGGCCTGTGGCAGAGAGCGAGGAAGGAAGCCCTGTAGCTCGTGGTCAGAAGTGGCTGCTGCGTGGATGTGATTGGCGTCTCCAGCAACAGGAACAGGAAGCAAAGCTCCGAGGAAGTGAATCTCCCCCGTTGCGAGGGCATGGGCCACTCTCAGCTCCCTCTGCTCGCCCTCCTGGCCCTGGCTTTCCGATCCCCAGGTAAGTGATGGGGCCGTTACGGCTGTGAGACGTGGCAGCCTCGTGCCATAGGGAACCTTGGAAACCACAGACTGACATTGGTGCAAATGCAGGATTGCTCTGCTGAGCTCAGTGAAGTGACTCTGGATTTACAGCAGCATAACCACAAGCAGCGCCTGGCCAATGCGTGTTGGGCTCCCTCCTTACTCTGAGAGCTGGTTCCCTTCCACATTCGACTGCTAGGCCGAGTCCCCCACTTGGCACTGGGTTCCAGGAGGGTGAGATGTTTCTGTTCCCTGAGATGGGTGGGAGAGTGATCTGGAGGCTGTTTTGTCCCCAGAACTGGGAGGAACAGAAATGGAGATGTCGGGCTTTGTGTTCCCAAGGGGAGGTGGAAAAAGCAGCAGAGAGGGAGGGTTTCCTAGTGGTTACAGCACTAGCTTAGGACTTGGGAATCCAGGGTGCAATTCCCGGCTCTGCCACACGCTCCCTGTGTGACTGTGGGTGAGGCACTCAGTTGCTCTGTGCCCCGGTTTCCCCACCTGCACAGTGGACACAACAGCCCTGCCTCACATGAATGATTGTGAGGTACCCGCCAAGATGCCCCGTTGATAGCTGTGCTAGAAGCACCAAGGGTCAAAGTCCCTCGTGTCAGCTCCGAGGCCAAAACTAGACCCTGCAGCTGGGGATCGGGCTGAGCACCCATTGGTTTGTTCTCTTGGCTTGTGCTGCAGCGAGTGAGGAAGTCAGTGCCAAATCCTGCCCCCCACAACTTCGGTCCCTTGGGCTCTGTTTCTCAGATCCTGGATTAGCCCAAGCACCGACTCCCCGCCGCCACGTGAATGGGATTCTAGGTGGATCAGTCTTGCTGTCTGTGGTTCCATTCCCTGGGAGAAAGGTAAGGACAGTCGAATGGAGCTTTGGTGCTGGGACGGGTGATACGATTCAGCTGGCTGAGTTCACCAGTGCGGGATTTGAGCGGCCCAATCCCAAAGATCAGTTTCAGCAGCGGCTAGAAATGCACAACGCGACCTCGCTGAGGATCAAGGCTCTGCAGCTAGACGACAGCGGCGTTCATGAGGCTCGGATTAAGACAACAGTCTCCATTGTGGAGGATCAGGCCTTTCTCCTGACGGTCTATGGTAAGTGCCTGTTAAAAATCATATTTAACTTAAGTTTTAAGTGAAATCGTCTTCCCGGGCTGTTAATGTGTTTCCCTACAGCCCAGTGTCCAGGGCACAGGGCCCTGTGGGTAAGAGCTTGTGTCTCACACACTAAAGTGTCATATGGAGGAATCAGGTCCTTTGGGTTTCAGACGGCCCCGCCTGCACAAGGCAGAGGGGGAGGCGGTGCAGGAGGAAAGTTGTAACCCAGCCCTCAGATCTGCATAACTGCCGCCCTTCGGAGTTCCTGCAGGAAATCTAGCCTGCATGGTGTGGTGCCAGGGCCAGGCTGGGGCTGTGGGCGCTAATTTCCTGTGACCCCCTTTTCCTGTGCACAGGGCCTGCTAGATCCAGAGCTAGAGTCAGAGCTCTGTAGGGTGATGGCCCTGGTCTCTGCATAGCTGGTGCCTAGCTCTGCTGTGCATAGCCCCCCTCTGTTGCAGATACTGGGTTAGGCCAGTGAGGTTAGCAGTAATCATTGCTTGGGAAGCAGCTGCAGCAAAACGCCTCCGGGCAGCTGTCTCACAAACTCCCTGCTGTGTTTGCTGGAGGATGGAGCTCACCAGGGGATTTGGATCCAGTTCCCGTGAGGTGTCCTGGGGAGACCAATACGGCAGTACACAGGCAATCCAGGAAGTTTTTGGAGAATGTTGGGGATAACTTCTTGGTACAAGTGCTAGAGGATCCGACCAGGGGCCATGCGCAGCTTGACCTTCTGCTCACAAACAGGGAGGAACTAATAGGGGAAGTAGAGGTGTGTGACAACTTCGGAAGCAGTGATCATGAGATGGTAGATTTCGGGATCCTGACCAAAGGAAGAAAAGAGAGTAGTAAAATACACTCCCTGGAGTTCAGAAGGGCAGATTTTGACTCCCTCAGAGACCTGATGGGTAGAATCCCTGGGATGCTAACATGAAGGGGAAAGGAGTCCAGGAGAGCTGGCAGTATTTTAAAGAAACCTTATTGAAGGCACAGAAAGAAACCATCCTGATGCGTAGCAAGAGAGGCAAACATGGTAGGAGACCGGATTGGCTTACAGGGGAAATCCTTGGTGAATATAAGAACAAAAAGGGAGCTTACAAAAAGTGGAAACTTGGACAAATGACCATGGAGAGCTATAAATGTATAGCTCGAGAATGCCGGGGAGTTATCAGGAAGGCTAAAGTGCAATTGGAATTGCGACTAGCAAAGGATGTGAAGGATAACAAGAAAGGTTTCTACAGGCTTGTTAGCAAGAAGAAGGTGATCAGAGAGGGTGTGGGGCCCCTACTGGATGACAGATGATGTGGGGAAAGCTGAAGTACTCAATGCTTTCTTTGCCTCTGTATTCACGGACAAGGTCAGCTCCCAGACTAATGTGCTAAGTGACGCAAAATGGGATGAAGATGGATAGGCCTCGGTGGGTAAAGAACAGGTTAGGAACTATTTAGAAAAGCTAAACGTACACAAACCCATGGGTCTGGACTTAATGCATCCGAGGGTACTGAGGGAGTTGGCAAATGTCATTGAGGAGCCTTTGGCCATTAGTTTTGAAAAGCCGTGGAGATCGGGAGCGATCCCAAATGATTGGAAAAAGGCAAATGTAGTGCCCATCTTCCAAAAAGGGAAGAAGGATGATCCAGGGAACTACAGGCCGGTCAGTCTTACCTCGGTCCCTGGAAAAATCATGGAAGGGCTCCTTAAGGAATCCATTTTGAGGCACTTGGAAGAGGGGAAAGTGATCAAGAATAGTCAGCATGGATTCACAAAGGGCAAGTCGTGCCTGACCAATCTGATTAGCTTCTATGATGAGGTAACTGGCTCTGTAGACATGGGGAAGTCAGTGGATGTGATATACCTTGATTTGGTCTCCCACAATATTCTTGCCAGCAAGTTAAGGGAATGTGGATTGGATAAATGGATGGTAAGGTGGATAGAAAACTGGCTAGAATGTCGGGCCTAGTGGGTTGTGATCAACGGCTCGGTGTCAGGATGGCGGTCGATTTCTGGCGGAGTGCCCCAAGGTTCGGTTCTAGGACCAGTTTTGTGCAATATCTTTATTAATGACCTGGATGAGGATTGCACCCTCATCAGGTTTGCAGATGACACTAAACTAGGGGGAGAGGTAGATACACTCGAGAGTAGAGATAGGGTCCAGAGTGACTTAGACAAATTGGAGGATTGGGCCCCAAGAAATCAGATGAGGTTCAACAAGGACAAGTGCACAGTCCTGCACTTAGGACGGAAGAATCCCAGGCATTGTTAAAGGCTGGGGACCAACCAGCTAAGCAGTAGTTCTGCAGAAAAGGACCTCGGGGTTACAGTGGATCAGAAGCTGGATATGAGTCATCAGTGTGCCCTTGTAGCCAAGAAGGCTAATGGCATATTAGGGTGCATTAGGAGGGGCGTTGCCAGCAGATCCAGAGACGTGATTACTCCCCTTTATTCAGCTCTTGTGAGGCCACATCTGGAGTATTGTGTCCAGTTCTGGGCCCCCCACTACAAAAAGGATGTGGACACATTGGAGAGGGTCCAGCGGAGGACAACAAAAATGATTAGGGGTCTCGAGCATGTGACCCACGAGGAGAGGCTGAGGAAGGATGGGTCTGTTTAGTATGCAGAAGCGAAGAGTGAGGGGGGATTTGATAGCAGCCTTCAACTTCCTGAAGGGAGGCTCCAAAGAGGCTGGAGAAAGGCCATTCTCAGTAGCGGCGGATAGCAGAACAAGGAGCCATGGTCTCAAGTTGTGGTGGGAGAAGGCCAGGTTGGATATTAGGAAAAACTATTTCACTAGGAGGGTGATGAAGCACTGGAACGGGTTCCCTAGGGAGGTGGTGGAATCTCCATCCCTAGAGGTGTTTAAGTCTCAGCTTGACAAAGCCCTGGCTGGGTTGATTTAGTTGGAATTGGTCCTGCCTAGGGCAGGGGGCTGGACTTGATGACCTTCTGAGGTCTCTTCCAGCTCTATGGTTCTATGATTCTATCATCTCAGTCATTTCCAGGAATAGCTTCCAATGTTCCCTCAATTTTTTCCCCCCATTCACATGTAGAATAAATTTTGTTATGTGCACCAAAGCCTATGCAGATGTGCACCAACCATAGACATACAAACTAAGTTGTGGAGGTTGCTAATCAGGTGGGCAGCATTGGAATCCCTTCTGAGTGGCTGCACAAGCACCCAGCTTACAGGCAACCCTGGTCACATCTCCCATTCTCCCAGCCCTGCCCAGCCCTCTGCAAACCATTCATAGCTTCAGCCTGTCTTGCACTGGCCCATCGCTTGCAGCAGTCCTCTGGGGCGACACTCATTTATATCATTGACCCTTCAGCCCATTCTGGCCGTGAAAAGGGGCCTTCAAGAGGTGTAAAGTGGGCCCACTGCCAGGCAGCATCTAGACTTGGAGCCTGGTCACTTGGCTCAAAATAGCAGCGTGGATGTTCCTGCTGGGGCTGGAGCCCAGACGGTGTCGTCCGGCCGCAGGAGCGGGTCTTGGGGCCAGAACTTCAGCCCACACAGGAACATCTCCACTGCTCCTTTGAGCACCATAGCTGGGCCCATTTGGCTGAGCCGGGCTCTGAGACTCCCCGCCAGGTGGTTGGTTTCCCCCCGGCGCAGACGTCCCCTGTGCCAATCAGAATCCGGCCCCCAGAGTCTTTCATTCTCATTTGTTTCTTTGCATTGCAGAGCCTGTGCCGGAGCCGGAGATAAGGAGCCACTCGCTCTCCAGCACGGCAGCCAAGTGCAACGTCACCCTGGAGTGCCAGGTGCCAGGCAGGGTAGGGGTTAACATCTCCTGGAGGAGAGGGAGCCCAATGCGAGACCTGGGCGATCAGGAGCGGTACCAGCTCAGCCCTGATGGCAGGAGCCTCCAGCTGTCCCTGCCGCTCAACCCCCTGGCCTCTAACTTCACCTGCACGGCCAGCAACCCTGCAGACCAGAAGAGCATCTCTCCCGACCTGCAGAGCATCTGCCAAAGCTCAAGTGAGTATCAGTCGGGCGTGACTGGTCACTGACCGGCTTCATACTAGCTCTGCTGGCATCAGCGTGTCTGCCCCGACTTACCGCTGCGTAACTGACAGGAGAACCAGGTCTCTGGGCAGAATGATAAACACAGTGGCCGCAGGCCTGCTTTTCATTCCTGTGCACTGCTCTGGTAGGCAGCAATGCGGGAATTCAGAGCGTGAGCATGGATTCCAGCTGGCAAGTCCCATCCCCCTGACCCTCTGTTCTTTCTCCCTCGCAGGAGCAGCTCCCAGGCCTCGCTGCTGGAAAGCCATTTTTGTGGGGGTGTTCTTGGGACTCCAGATCTTGTGAATCTGCTGCACAGAAAAATGCCCTAACGCCGGAGGCTGGGCTAGAATCTTGTATCGCAGATGCCTCACAAAAAAGGGGAAGGGACTGATGGGGAGGCAGGGGAGTGGGATATGGACCGGGATGTTAAAATGCGTTTAATTGTGTAAATGTGTATCTGCTGAAATTGCCAGTGGATACATGTTTACAGCAGGGGCGGAGGGGAGGGAGAGAAGGAAGGCAAGCACCAGCTCCCGTTTTCACCCCCTCCCCCCCCGATGCCACTGTATCAAAGGCAGGGAGGAGGCAGTTGGCTGAGCAGGAACCTGCGCCGTTTTCCCCTTGCTGCTGCCTCTGATTCAGGTGTTCACAGGTAGCCAGCTTGGAAGCCAGCTCCCCCCCACTTCACTGCCTCTGTGGCGGGCAGCAGGGGGGATCAGATGGCTCTGTGGGAGCCATTTTAAAAGCCAGTTCCCTCACATACCGGCTTCTGCCTCCTAAATAGAGAGACAGTGGGGGGAGGGAGGGACTGCGAGTAACCAAGAGGGTTATCCTAGGAGCCCAGGCTCATCGGTTAATTTTGTCTTGACTCCACACTAGGGATAGAACAGTGAAGTCGATTAACTGATTAACCAATAAGCAAAAGCGTGTAGGTTAATGCTCTAGACAACAGGCATTTCCCTCCCCTCCCCCTTTTGCCAGTCAATTTTTTAGCAGGCTGGCCCACAAGTCAGCTCAGTCCTGGCTCATCCTGGATTCAGAACCTACCCCCACTGCTGTTTTGCATTTAAAGTGTAGTAGGAGCTGGGTGGGCAGGCAGGCAACCTGGCTCAGTTCTGGCTCGTGCCAGGTCCAGGAGTTCAGACATCCCCCCTCCCCCCAGACGGACTGCTGCCACCCCGCGCTGCTGAAGCACAGGGCAACCGGCAGCTGGTTCACTAGGGGAGTTAGTTTTTAAAGTGGCTCCTCTCACAGGCCAGCTCCTACCTGGCTTCCCCTGCTGCTGCTTCTGATACAGAGGCAGCAAGTGTGGAGTGGCACGGGCTACTTGGCAGTGAGGCTGGAACCCTCTGGCTGCCGGCCCCGCCCACAGGAACTATAGAATAGTCAAGAAACCAGTAAGAATTTGTGAGTTTACTTGACTATTCAGTTAACCGATATTTAACATGCCTACTACACACTCACGTTCCTCATACAGGGGACACTCTGATTGCAGTGACGTCAGTGGGGGTTTTGGCAATGACTTCTGTGGGGTCTAGATTTCACCCCCAAGTGTAGCTTGCTCCCCCAAGTCTCCAGTGAAATGCAAAACCACACTGCAGATGTCGAAGGAGATGTGGTTTGTATCCTATCGTTTAAATCAGCTTCCATACCTAATGACTGGTAGATAGCTAACATGACTCCAATATTTAAAAAGGGCTCTGGAGGTGACCAGTAAGTCTAATATCAGTACTGGGCAAATTAGTTGAAACTATAGTGAAGAATAAAATCGTCAGACACATGGACAAATATAATTTGTTGGAGGAAAGTCAACAGGGTTTCAGTAAAGGGAAATCATGCCTTCCTAATCTGCTAGAGTTTTTTGAGGGGGTTAACAAACATGTGGACAAGGGGGATCCAGTGGATATAGTATACTTGGATTTCCTAAAAGCCTTTGACAAGGTCCCTCACCAAAGGCTCTTAAGTAAAATAAGTTGTCATGGGATAAAAGGGAAAGTCCTTTTGTGGATTGATGACTGGTTAAAAGACAGGAAACAAAGGGTAGGAATAGTTTGCTGAGTGGAGAGAGGTAAGTGGTGGGGTCTCCCAAGGATCTTTCCTGGGATCCATCCTATTCAACTTATTTATAAATGATCTAGAGAAAGGGGTAAACAATGAGATGGCAAAATTTGCAGATGATACCAAACTGCTCAAGTTAGTTAAGACCAAAGCAGACTGTGAAGAATTTTAAAAAGATCTATAAATACAATATGATGGGGACTAATTTAGCTACAGCTACTCAAGAAAAAGATCTTAGAGTCATTGTGGAGAGTTTTCTTCAAACATCCACTCAGTGTGCAGGGGTAGTTAAAAAAGCAAATAGAATGTTAGGAGTCATTAAAAAAGGGATGGAGAATAAGACAGAGAATGTCTTATTGACTCTGTATAAGACCATAGTACGCCCACATCTTGAATACTGCTTACAGACATGGTCGCTTCATCTCCAAAAATATATATTGGCATTGGAAAAGGTTCAGAAAAGGGAAACAAAAATGATGAGGGGTTTGGAATGGGTCCCACATGAAGAGAGATTAAAAAGACTTGGACTTTTCATCTTAGAAAAGAGGAGATTAAGGGGGGATATAAAAGAGGTATATAAAATCATGACAGCTATGGAGAAAGTGAATAAGGAAAAGTTATTTACTTATTCCCACAATAAAAGCACTAGGGGTCACCAAATGAAATTAATAGACAGCAGGTTTAAAACAAACAAAAGGAAGCTTTTCTTCGCTCAGTGCACAGTCAACCTGTGGAACTCCTTGCCAGAGGATGTTGTGAAGACTAGAACTTTAACAGGGTTCAAAAGAGCTAGTTAGATGAATGGAGGTTATGTCCATCAATGGCTATTAGCTAGGATGGGTAGCAATGGTGTCCCTAGTCTCTGTTTCTCTGGAGGTGGGTGACAGGGGAGGGATCACATGAGGATTACCTGTTGTGATCCCTCCCTCTGGGGCATCCCCTCTCCTGGATTCTAATCCCTGCATTATCTCTCTAATCTCTGAATGGGGACTTTTCACCCTGACCTCTGCGCAGTACCAACGATGGAAAGTCTGAGCGCCCTGGAGATCCCCCCGGCTATGGTGCCCTGGGTGAGGACACAGTTTGCCTGGTCTAGAGGGCCAGCCATGGTGGAAGGAACCAAACCTGGACAAAGGGTTATTGTTAGGTTAGGTGGTGACTCTTGATGGGTAGAGACAGGCCACTGTGTATCCAGTTCCCTCCCTAGCTGGGTCTCCAGCTTAACCCCAGACAACTTCAGGATTCATTCTCTTCTTGTCTTCCCATGGTTGTATTGGGTCTCTATGCTCTGTTGCAGGGGTGGGCAAAATACGGCCTGTGGGTCCAATCTGTCTGGCCAAACATTTGGATCTGGCCTGCTGGGACCCTTCAGGCTACTAATGTCCTGTGGCCAGCAGGGTGTGCAAGCACGTTGCCTCCTGCCTGCCGTGTTCCCACCAATGGGAGCTGCAGGGATGGTGCTTGCAGATGTGGGCAGGGTCCAGTTGTAACCAAACTTCCTCCCAGAGCCTGCTCCCGAACCCGCTGCCCCAGGTTAGAACCCCCTTCTGTACCCAACCCCCTTTCCAGACCCTGCTCCCCCTCCACTCCTGCCAAAGGGATACAACCTCCTCCTGCACCCAAACCCCCTTCCAGACCTTGTATCCCCCTTCACTTCTGCTCCTGGGTAGAACCCCCTCCTGCATCCAAACTCTCTCCCAGACCCCGCACTCCATCCTGCATCCCGGTCCCCTGCCTGGATCTCCCTCCTGTACCCAAACTCTGTCCTAGATCCTGCACCCCCACCATTACTGTAGTACAAAAACACTGCCCGTGACCATTTACCAAACTCTAGGGGTGGCCCCCCTGTGAAAATTCTTGCCCACTCTTGCTCTGTTGGTTAGAGAGGGGGGATGAAAGCCAGACCTCCTGGGTTCCATTCATAGCTCTGGCCCTGGCTTCTAGTGTGATGTAAACAAGTCAGATCCGTACACGCGGAAGGGCGATGTTTCCTTTCCCTCCAGGCTCATGTAAAGGTTGTTAATTAATATCCATAAAGAGCTTTGAAGTCCTCTGCTGGATGCAAATGATCATTCTTTCAGCCCGTACCGTAGCCGAATGCGTCACAAGGATGCTCGCGGGTAGCTCTGTACTTACTTGCTTCTGAGTCATGTGCTTCAGCATGAGAGCTTCACAAGAGCCACCGCAAATGGTTTGTGAAACTCACAAGCCCGCAAAGCTCAAACACAAAGTCCATGTCGATTACACTAAGATGTCTTGGCTCTTCTGCAGTATTGGGGGTGTCAAGGCCGTTCCCCACTGGCACTCCAAGTGCAGGAGGTGGGGCCCACAAGAGACCTTAAATACCTTGCCTCTATAGCAGTGGTCACCAACCAGTCGATCGGGATCTACCGGTAGATCTTGGAGCCTTTCACAGGTGAGAGCAATCTTGGAGCCTCTCTCAAACACTGGCACTTCAGTTGCCCTCCACTCACTGCCATGCTGCCCCTGCCCTCTACTTTGGAGCTGCCCTCCGGGAGACTCCTGCTGGCTGTGCAGGGTGTGGGAGGCAGAAGGGGAGGGGTGCTGCAGTCCCTGATAGCTGACTTCTCAGACTTTGGCAGTCACACACAGCCCTCCTGTGACCTTCCAGGACACAAGAATCAAATCACCGCCTTAACAAAAGTGATTTTATTAACAAAACCAAACAAGATATACTGGAGAAAGCAGACTTGGTTGTTATGTGTTACAGAGCGACTGAGAAAAGAACAGATTAAAACACAGAGGAAAGAAGGAATCTCTGGGGGCACCTTAGATACAGTGAAGGGGAAAGGGCATATGGTCTTAGCACAGAGAAGCTTAACCAAACAACAAAACAAAGTAAATAACCTGATCATGACAAAATAGACATTTTTCCTGTCTACTCACGATCGGTACTTCAAGGTCCAGTTCATTTCTATGCCCGGTATTCCTTGTAGGCATGGTAGTTCTGCCTGGTTTGATTTATCTTGTTTCCTCCAGCTCCTCGCTTTAAAAACTCACCCAAAGAAAACAGTAGCCAGGTCTATCTTCCCATTGAAATTTCAACATCTTTTTCCAGGGGGTCTCCTGGCTTTCTGTCAGCACCCCTAACTACCTGAGTTTAACCCATTAGTCACCGAATACAAGCCCTCACTCCTCCAATCCATCACAGGGCGTGATGACATCATAAAGCCTTGAGTAATAAAGATAGTTAATATCAAAGCGCAGTGGTTGAAACGTCCCAGCTGGTTCCTTATCGACCTATCCCTTAGTGAGGGTGCTGGCGGACGGGAGGTTGAAAAAGATGCTTCTAAAATTGAAGGGCTATTTTTTTATTGTTGATAATCGTTTGTTTAAAATATAAAGGTACTTTAATGTAAGTGTTTTAGAATATAGTAATGCAGAGGTTAGCTGGACCGTATTGGTAAAAACAACGGGTAGTCCTGCGCCAACTTGGAGACTAACAAAAATATATGGAGTATCATGAGCTTTTGTGGGCAAAACCCACTTCTTCAGATGAGCTGGAGTGGGAAAAAACAGATGGGACACTTCCAGTCCACTCATTGACACTGACACTATAATTGACAGGAACTTTTTTTTCTCTCCCCCACATTTTTTTTCTGTCATAAATTCTGGGTTCCCTTATTTCCCCCTCTCCAGCTCATCTGAAGAGGTGCGTTTTGCCCACAAAAGCTCATGATACTCCATATATTTGTGTTACTCTCCAAGGTCCCACAGGACTACTTTTTTTTAAAGTTACAGACTTGAAGACTAAAGTTACAGGTTGAAATCTACTTGAGGCCGGTAAAGATCCGGTTTTTGGGTGGCTCAGTGACAGATCTCGGCTAGTAAGAGTTGTGGAAGAGATGGCCAAAGGTTGCTGCGTAAGCAAGATGGGATGTTATATCTTTAATCTTGACTGTGTCCTGCAGAAACTTCTCCTGACCAAAAGATACCACCACAGTGCCGCTAGGTGGCAGAGTTAACTCTCGGATAATGGAGGACTCAGGCCCAGAAGGCTTGTGTCTCTCAGCGCCCGCCAGGTGTCATGATGAGGGCTTTAAAAGGCGAGAGGAGACTACAAAATAGCAGAGTTTAAGCAGCAGCATAGGCGTCCAGTAGCCTGGTCGGGGAAAGGCTTTTCCTTCCCAACCCCCCTAGCATGGCCCTAGCCACACTCTGCCTCTGCTGGGCTTTGGAGAGATGTTTTTCAGTCTGCAGCGGGGCCCAAAGATCTGGGTTGGATGCAGGGATGCACGGAGCTCAGTCCGTGGGGGGGTGTGAAGCAGCCTCATGCCACTGTGTAGTCAGCCCAGGCCGTGTGTGTGTGACAGTCTCAGGGGGGCCGCCGTGTCCGTCTGTAACTTTAAAAGCAACATCATGAGCTTTCGTGGGCAAAACCCACTTCCCAGATGAGCAGCGTGGAGAGAAAAGGGGGGACCCTTGCAATTTATAACAGAAAAAGAAGGGGGGGAAGCACCTGAGAGTGATGATGCCGGTGCTAATGAGTTCCCATACTTAGCTTTGGATGTCAGTTGGATGTTGAATGTAAGGAAAGGTGCTTTTATAATGGCCCATCCAGCTCAGGTCTTTGTTCAAGCCTGGAGAGACAGTGTCAAATTTGCAAATGAACCTCAATTCCTCTCTCTCCTCTCTCTCTCTGTAGCTGGCTTGTGAAATTCCTTTGTAGAAGAATGTCTACTCTGTGCGTGTGCGTGTGAGAGACAGACAGACAGACAGACAGACAGACGTATATATCTAGCTTTCTCCAGAAGCCTGTCCCACGGGGGACCAAATAGACACTTTCTCCGTTAGGTTTCTGAATGACGCAGGGATTCTGGGCTCAAGCCCAGTGGATGCCGTGTCCCCTTGAAATGGTCACGTGACGGAAACTGATGCTCTCGTCGAGGGCTCCAAAGGAGCCTTGGCGACCGTCTCTGGGAATCGGGCTGATGGGGCCCTGCAGGCCAGTCACTGCGTGTCTGAGCAAGGCCCCGGCTCGCGGCGACAAGAGGCGCTGCTGCTGTCAGGGAGATGCGGTTGTGACCTTGGCCTGGGCTGGCCTGTTTGCTCACCAAGTGCCCAGAGCTGTCACACGAGCATGATTGCAATGTACCGCTAAATGGGAGCAGGGGCTGGCTTGGCTAGCAAAGAATTGCTGCCTGCCTGGGGACCTGCACCTGTCCGTCCCCATGCACAGCAAGCTGTCATCCTAGGCCGAAAGCACTCATCACTGAAGCACTGCATTTTCAAGCCCTCAACTCCATTCCTTGCCTCCAGGTCGCTCTTAATGGAGCCACTGATGTCACAAAACTAGGTGCCGGGGCAACAAAATGGCAAATACATTTTAATATTGATAAGTGCAAAGTAATGCACATTGAAAAAATAATCCGAGCTACACATAATAAATGACGAGGACTAAAATAGCTGTTTACCCCTCCAGAGAGATCTTGGAGTCACTGTGGAGAGTTCCCTGAAAACATCCACTCAATGTGCAGGAGCAGTCAAAAAAACAAACAATGTTAGTAACCATTAAAAAAGGGATAGAGAATAAGGCGGAGAATATCTCATTGCCTCTGTATGAATCCATGGTACGCCCACATCTTGAATACTCCGTGCAGATGTGGTCACCTCAACTCACAAAATGGTACCTTGGCATTGGAAAAGGTTCAGAAAAGGGCAACTAAAGTGTTAGGGGGTTGGAACAGGTTCCATATGAAGAGAGATTTAAAAAACGGGGACTGTTCAGCTTAGAAAAGAGGAGACTAAGGGGGATTTCCGGAGAGGGCTCTGAATTCTGGGGGTTCCCCAGAGCAGGGGGAACGAATGACAACACGGCTAGCCCCCATTGGAATCGGCAGCATCGGGAAGGACCCCCCCTCATCCACCCAGGGTAGCTGTCCTTGGCCAAGGGAAAAGCATCGCCTGAGACCACAATGAGTGGCTGAAGGGATGGGAGACTCCTTATACTCCCCAGAGTAGGGAGAGAGAATGACAACATGGCTAGCCCCAATTGAAGTCTGGAGCTTAGGGCGGGGAGCCCCCACCTTTCCCCTCCCTCCCCGCCTCTGGCAGCTGTCCTTGGTCTTAGGCCAGGGTAGGGGCATTGCCTGAGATCAGAGTGGCAGATGAGATGGTCTCATCCTTTCCACTACTATGCCTGGTCAGCAGCCAGGCTCACCGTGCCTCAGTTTCCACCCTCTGCAAAATAGCCCCTCTGTTCTCAGGCAGCCATGGGGCTCCTGTTGCTGCTGCTTGTAAAGTGCTTCAGCAGGAGGGAGGAGAGATGGCCTGTGGCAGAGAGCGAGGAAGTGACCCCAGTACCTTGTGGTCAGAAGTGGCTGCTGCGTGGATGTGATCGGCGTCTCAGCGCCTTCCTCACCAGCAACAGGAAGCAAAGCTCCGAGGAAGTGAATCTCCCCCGTTGCGAGGGCATGGGCCACACTCGGCTCCCTTTGCTCGCCCTCCTGGCCCTGGCTTTCCGATCCCCAGGTAAGTGATGGGGCCGTTACGGCTGTGAGACGTGGCAGCTTCGTGCCATAGGGAACCTTGGAAACCAGACTGACACTGGTGCAAATCCAGGATTGCTCTACTGAGCTCAGTGAAGTGACTCTGGATTTACAGCAGCATAACCACAAGCAGCGCCTGGCCAATGCGTGTTGGGCTCCCTCCTTACTCTGAGAGCTGGTTCCCTTCCACATTCGACTGCTAGGCCGAGTCCCCCACTTGGCACTGGATGCCAGGGCGGTGAGATGTTTCTGTCCCCTGAGACGGGTGGGGGAGGGATCTGGAGGCTGTTTTGTCCCCAGAGCTGGGAGGAACAGAAATGGAGATGTCGGGCTTTGTGTTCCCAAGGGGAGGGGGAAAAAGCAGCAGAGAGGGAGGGTTTCCTAGTGGTTACAGCACTAGCTTAGGACTTGGGAATCCAGGGTGCAATTCCCGGCTCTGCCACACGCTCCCTGTGTGACTGTGGGTGAGGCACTCAGTTGCTCTGTGCCCCCGTTTCCCCACCTGCACAGTGGACACAACAGCCCTGCCTCACATGAATGATTGTGAGGTACCCGCCAAGATGCCCCATTGATAGCTGTGCTAGAAGCACCAAGGGTCAAAGTCCCTAGTGTCAGCTCCGAGGCCAAAACCAGACCCTGCAGCTGGGGATCGGGCTGAGCACCCATTGGTTTGTTCTCTTGGCTTGTGCTGCAGCGAGTGAGGAAGTCAGTGCCAAATCCTGCCCCCCACAACTTCGGTCCCTTGGGCTCTGTTTCTCAGATCCCGGATTAGCCCAAGCACCGACTCCCCACCACCAGGTGAATGGGATTCTGGGGGGATCAGTCTTGCTGTCTGTGGTTCCATTCCCTGGGAGAAAGGTGAGGACAGTCGAATGGAGCTTTGGTGCTGGGACGGGTGAGACGAATCAGCTGGCTGAGTTCACCAGGGCGGGATTTGAGCGTCCCAATCCCAAAGATCGATTTCAGCAGCGGCTAGAAATGTACAACGTGACCTCGCTGAGGATAAAGGCTCTGCAGCTGGGCGACAGCGGCGTTTATGAGGCCCGGATTAAGACAACAGTCTCCATTGTGGAGGATCAGGCCTTTCTCCTGACGGTCTATGGTAAGTGCCTGGTAGAAATCATATTTAACTCAAGTTTTAACAAGTGAAATTGTCTTGCTGGGCTGTTAATGTGTTTCCCTACAGCCCAGTGGCCAGGGCACAGGGCCCTGTGGGTAAGAGCCTCTCTCTGATGCACTGCAGTGTCATATGGAGGAATCAGGTCCTTTGGGTTTGAGACGGCCCCGCCTGCACACGGCAGTGGAGGAGGCTGTAAGCCAGCCCTCAGATCTGCATAACTGCCACCCTTCCTCCAGGAAATCTAGCCTGCATCGTGTGGCACTATAGCCAGAACGGTGTTGGGGGTGCTAATTTCCCATTCATGTGCACAATACATTTTGTTGTCTGCAGCACCCATAGACACACAAACCGAGCTATGGGGGTTGCTAATCAGCTGGGCCACATTGGAATCCCTTCTGAGTGGCTGCACAAGCACCCAGCTTACAGGCAGCCCTGGTCACATCTCCCATTCTCCCAGCCCTGCCCAGCCCTCTGCAAACCATTCATAGCTTCAGCCTGTCTTGCACTGGCCCATCGCTTGCAGCAGCCTGCTGGGGCGACACTCATTTATATCATTGACCCTTCAGCCCATTCTGGCCGTGAAAAGGGGCCTTCAAGAGGTGTAAAGTGGGCCCACTGCCAGGCAGCATCTAGACTTGGAGCCTGGTCACTTAGCTCAAAATAGCAGCGTGGATGTTCCTACTGGGGCTGGAGCCCAGACGGTGTCGTCTGGCCGCAGGAGTGGGTCTTGGGGCCGGAACTTCAGCCCACACAGAAACATCTCCACTGCTCCTTTGAGCACCATAGCTGGGCCCATTTGGCTGAGCCGAGCTCTGAGACTCACCGCCAGGTGGTTGGTTTCCCCCCGGCGCAGACGTCCCCTGTGCCAATCGGAATCCACCCCCCAGAGTCTTTTGTTCTCATTTGTTTCTTTGCATTGCAGAGCCTGTGCCGGTGCCGGAGATAAGGAGCCACTCGCTCTCCAGCACGGCAGCCAAGTGCAACATCACCCTGCAGTGCCTGGTGCCTGGCGGGGAAAGGGTTAACATCTCCTGGAGGAGAGGGAGCCCAATGCGAGACCTGGGCGATCAGGACCGGTACCAGCTCAGCCCTGATGGCAGGAGCCTCCAGCTGTCCCTGCCGCCCAACCCCCTGGCCTCTAACTTCACCTGCACGGCCAGCAACCCTGCAGACCAGAAAAGCATCTCTCCCGACCTGCAGAGCATCTGCCAAAGCTCAAGTGAGTATCACCCGGGTGTGAGTGGTCACTGACCGGCTTCATACTAGCTCTGCTGGCATCAGCGTGTCTGCCCCCGACTTACTGCTGCGTAACTGACAGGAGAACCAGGTCTCTGGGCAGAATGATAAACACAGTGGCCGCAGGCCTGCTTTTCATTCCTGTGCACTGCTCTGGTAGGCAGCAATGCGGGAATTCAGAGTGTGAGCATGGATGCCAGCAGGCAAGTCCCATCCCCCTGACCCTCTGTTCTTTCTCCCTCACAGGAACAGCTCCCAGGCCTTGCCACTGGAAAGCCATTTTTGTGGGGGTGTTCTTGGGACTCCAGATTTGCGCTATTGTCCTTGTGAACCTGCTGCACAGAAAAATGCCCTAACGCCGGAGGTTGGGCTAGAATCTCGTATCCCAGACACCTCACGAGAAGGGTGGGGCTGATGGGGAAGCAGGGGAGTGGGATATGGACCGGGATGTTAAAATGCGTTTAATTGTGTAAATGTGTCTCTGCTGAAATTGTCAGTGGATACATGTTTACATGGGGGTGGGAGGAGAGAAGGAAGGCAAGCACCAGCTCCTGTTCCCGCCCCTCCTCCCCCGCGCTGCTGCTGTATCAAAGGCAGGGAGGAGGCAGTTGGCTGAGCAGGAGCCTGCTCCCTTTTCCCCTTGCTGCTGCCTCTGATTCAGAGGCAGCAGCATAGGGGAGGGCAGATGGCTCCACGGGACCCTGTGCTCATGGGTAGCCAGCATGGAAGCCACCTCCCCCCACTGCACTGCCTCTGTGGCAGGCAGCAGGGGGGACCAGATGGCTCTGTGGGAGCCATTTTCAAAGCCAGTTCCCTCACATACTGGCTTCCGCCTCCTCAGTGGGGGGAGGGAGGAGCTGCGTGTAATCAAGAGGGTTATCCTAGGAGCCCAGGCTCATCGGTTAACTTTGTACTTGACTCCACACTAGGGATGGAACAGTGAAGTCGATGAACTGATTAACCAGTAAGCAAAAGCGTGTAGGTTAATGCTCTAGACGACAGGCATTTCCCTCCCCTCCCCCCTTTTGCCAGTCAATTTTTTAGCAGGCTGGCCAGTAACTCAGCTCAGGCCTGGCTCACCCTGGGTCCAGGACCTACCCTCCACTGTGGCTCTGCAGTTAAAGTGTATTAGGAGCCAGGTGGGCTGGCAACCCAGCTCAGTTCCATCTTGTGCTGGGGCTGGGAGCTCAGACACCCCCTACCCCCACAGACAGGGGCTGCTGCCACCCCACACCGCTGCCTCTTGATCAGAGGCAGCAGCACAAGGCAACAGGCAGCTGGTCCAGGGGAGGAGCTTGTTTTTAAACTGGCTTCCCTTGCAGACCAGCTCCTGCCTGGCGCCCCCTGCTGCTGCTTCTCATACAGAGACAGCAAGTGTGGAGTGAGAGGGGGCTCCTCGAGAGTGAGGCTGGAGCACACTGGCTGCTGGCTCCGCCCCCAGGGGCTATAGAATAGTTAAGTAACCAATAAGAATCAATGAGTTTACCGACTAGTCAGTTAACCGATATTTAACTTGCCTACTACACACTAACACTCCTCATATCAGAGACACCCTGGCCCCGGTGAAGTCAGTGGGGGTTTTGGCAATGACTTCTGTGGGGTCTAGATTTCACCCCCAGCTGTAGCTTGCTGCCCCGAATCTCAAGCGAAATGCTCCTGTTCGTCGGAGAATGGCCGCACAGGCTTTGTCTAACGGAGATATTTCTCCGTGGTAAAGAGAAATAAAAGCGCTGGAATATGCGAGAGAGCTTTAACACTGGAGTACTCTGCTCAGCTGGGATTAGCCGTGCCGTTCCTGTCCCACACATCTAGTGATGCATATTCAAAGCCCCGCTCTCTGATTGGGTGAAGCACTCTGATTTGCATAATGACGCCTGGGTCTCTCTAAGGCAGAGGGTTTCAGCCTGTGGTCTCGGCAAACCTGGAGAACAGCCGGTACCATGTTCAGCGTTACAGCACTGCAGGGGCGTGGCTGCGCCGCTGTAGTGTAGACGTACCCCAAGAGCCCGTCGTACCATGCGGGCCTCACCAAGGGGCCTAAAAAAGGGGGTAGACGTTAGTTACATCCTAAATCCTAAATGCTAAATCCTGCTGGAAAGGGATAACAAGTGGAATTCCGCAAGGGTCTGTTTTGGGACCCGTACTGTTCAATATCTTCATCAATAATGTAGATATTGGGATAGAGAGTACGCTTATTAAGTTTGCAGATGATACCAAACTGGGTGGGGTTGCGACTTCTTTGGAGGATAGGGACATAATTCAAAATGACCTTAGCAAGTTAGAGAAATGGTCAGAGGTAAACAGGATGAAGTTTAATAAAGAGAAATGCAAAGTGCTCCACTTAGGAAGGAACAATCAGTTCCATACATACAAGATGGGAAGCGACTGTCTAGGAAGGAGCATGGCGGAAAGGGATCTAGGGGTCATAGTGGACCACAAGTTGAATATGAGTCAACAGGGTGATGCTGTTGCAAAAAAAGCAAATATGATTCTAGGTTGTATCAACAGGTGTGTTGTAAGCAAAACTCGTGAAGTCATTCTGCCGCTCTACTCTGCACTAGTTAGGCCTCAGCAGGAGTACTGTGTCCAGTTCTGGGCGCCACATTTCAAGAAAGATGTGGAGAAATTGGAAAGGGTACAGAGAAGAGCGACAAAAATGATTAAAGGTCTAGAGAACATGACCTATGAAGCCAGGCTTCATGAACTGGGCTTGTTTAGTTTGGAAAAAAGAAGATTAAGGGGGGACATGATAGCGGTTTTCAAATATCTAAAAGGGTGTCACAAGGAGGAAGGAGAAAATGTGTTCCTCTTGGTTACTGAGGACAGGACAAGGAGTAATGGGCTTAAAGTGCAGCAAGGGAGGTTTAGATTAGACATTAGGAAAAAATTCCTAACTGTCAGGGTGGTCAAATATTGGAATAAATTTCCAAGGGAGGTGGTGGAATCTCCCTCTCTGGAGATATTTAAGAACAGGTTAGATAGACATCTGTCAGGGATGGTGTAGACGGAGCTTGGTCCTGCCTTGAGGGTGGGGGCTGGACTCGATGACCTCTTGAGGTCCCTTCCAGTCCTATGATTCTATACATTCACTTTAAGGCCACTCTAGGTTTCCCCAGCCATGTAAGCAGGTTGCTTGTGTGTATAAACTGCAGATGTTTACACCAGATTCAAGTCACTTCTGTTCCGGCATAGTGTGTTCACATCGGGCGTTACACTAGCCCAGTCACTTCCCCGTGTAGACAAACCCTTAGAACACGGTCGATAGTTCAACACCAAGGTGGCCGACCTGCGGCTCTTGAGCTGCATGTGGCTCTTTGCTCAAAGAAATGCGGCTCTTGCTAGTTGGGAGCCATGTGCCTGGACTGCTCCCGGCTGGCCACTCTGTGCGCACGCCACAGTGCCTGGAGGGAGAAGCGTGTAGCAGCAGCGGCGGCTCCGGTGAGACCCAGTGTCACGTTACTGGATCTTGAGGGGAGCAGCCAGATCACTGATGCACCCATAGGTGGGGGTGTTGGCCCCAAGAATGGTATAGAAGGGGGCCATGTGAGGTGCTGAATAGAAGCTTATTATCTGATAATCCTATGTAAGCTATTTGTGTGGTTGTCTGTGTGTGTAGTTAGGAATCTGTAGTCTGTGTGGATACTGAATATTTCTCTGCATGTGGTTGAGCAGTGGGCAGAGCCCGGGCCTATGGACATGCTAATTAGCGAGGCCCTGTGGGACAATGGCACTCAATGGGCCAAGGACACACCTAAAGCATGAGGGCAGACACCTAAGAGCGGCCAGCAGAGAGAGGCTGAGGACCAGGTGATCTCCTGCAGCCAAGAAGAGGCCAGGAAGGAGGTATAAAGAGGCCATATGGTCGACGCCATCTTGGTTCTCAGCTCAGCACTTCATCCCAGAGGCAGCATTGCAGGGATCGAGGAGCCCGGAAGACCTGTGAACCCATCCTGATGCTAGGATGTGCAACAAGAACTTTTAAACCAGCAACTGTAACATCTCTGCTAGAGCCTGCATCGAGGACTGGGGGATTCGGTGCATGTAACGTACTATTCTTTAACAACCTTACTCTCATGCTTTTCTTTCTTGTGATAATAAACCTTTAGATATAGATTCTAAAGGATTGGCCCAGCGTGATTTGTGGGTAAGATCCAGAGGGTAAATTGGCCAGGGATCTGATGGCTGGTTTCTTAGAACCGGACAGAACTTGTTCGGGGTAGGTGGGATTGGGTGCTAGGACCCCCTCCACACCTGTGTATGAGGCCCGGGGCCAGCAGGGGCACGGATATTGCTGGGGTGTCGGAAGGGTTTTGCTCGGGAGGCTTCAGGCAGGTTGCTGAAGTGCTCTGTGGGACTGGTTTGTGGCCTGTTTGGAGAGGTCACGAGTCTGGGGGCTCTAAGGAGCCCCGGATTTGAGCATTTCGCCCTGAGCGGACGCCCTCAGCTGTGCCCAGACACGGCCCGGTCCATCAGTCAGGCATTAGGTTAGAGCGGAAGGGGATTGGGGGGGAGGGAGATTGGTTTATAATGGGGGGGGGGCTAGGAGTGCCTGACTCTGGGGGAGGGGAGGTGCATTGGATTAGAGTGAGGAGCTGGGGGTGCCTGGCTCTGGGGGAGAGGAGAGGGATCGGGTTAGAACGGGGGGTTGAGGGTGCCTGGATCTGGGGGAAGGATGAGGCATTGGGTTAGAGCGGGGGTGGGAGGGTTAAGCACCTTAAACTCAAAGTCTTTGTGGATGCAGAATAAGGCAGCCAACACAGATGTTATATTTAAATTCCAGGGCAAAAAAAAAAAAAAAAATCCGCATGTACCTGGTTTACACTGTTTCTTTAAAGAAAATTCAAAGGCTACTATTTACCAGGCTGAAGCAATTATTCTGAGATATGAGTCTCTCCCTTATTGTTTTTGAACATCTCATATTTGCAGCCTGGGACAGACCTGAATTTTTAGAACTATAAAAATGTCACAATCTTCATAATTAAAAAAAAATGAGGAAACCATACCAGAGAGCAACAAATTGGAGTGAAACAGGCACTTCAAATTGTGCTAATTTACTTTTCAGTTCAGTTTAATTTAAAAAACCAGGACATAATAGGGCAGTAGTGTTAAACTTAAATGACATGGTTGGGATGCTTTTTTTAGTGTGAGACTATTACTGTATTTTTAAAGGGTTTTTTTAAATTTCATGTTTGTTCCTTGTCAAGTTCTCTGAAGATCTATAGACTGTCCGTGAATGTTTTAAGTGACTAGAGGCTTTTTTATTGGTTTTTGTCCGAAATGTCCTGTAATGTTATTTTCATCACTACATTTTGTGTGCTGTATCTATCTACATATAGATATACAGACAGTCCCCGGGTTACGTACAAGATAGGGACTGTAGGTTTGTTCTTAAGTTGAATTTGTATGTAAGTCAGAACTGGCGTCCAGATTCAGCCGCTGTTGAAATTGACCAGCGATTGACTACAGAAAGCCCGAGGCAGAGCTGCTCTGCCCCTAGCTTCCTGGAATCAGCTGCTAATGAGTTTCAATAGCCGCTGAATCTGGACACCTGGGACAAAGCAGCTGGGGCACTGCCGGGTTGGTCCCACAGCGCCACTCCTTAGGGCTACTGGACCAACCCAGCAGCACCCCAGCTGCTCTGCCCCAGGTGTCCCCAAGTCACTCGGATACTTCACTCAAGCTTACCTCACCTTACGGCCACACACAGACGTACTCTCCCCCTCCCAAGACGTCCCCCAGCGTGGGGGAATAGACATTTTCTAAGTCCCGCCCGCTCGCCGCCCTCTCCTCGCTCAGGGCGACCGCAGCGAGACCGACCGACTCACCCACCCCGCGCGCCTCCTCCGGCCTCCCCTCCCTCGCCCCAGGGAGGCCCGGGTGGTGGTGGGGCGCCGGGGGCCCTCTGGGCGGCGCCCCGCTCGCCTCCCTCCCTCCCTCCTGCCTTCCTCCCTTCCCGGCAGCCCCCGGGCTCATCTGCAGGCGGGCTCCGCCCCCTCTCCCCGCAGTCTTTCTGTCTTTGCCTCTGCTCTTCCGAGCCCTCACTCCCTTTCTTGATTAAAAAAAAAAAATGAAAAAAAGCGGCGGCTTGCCAACGCTGCCTTTGAAAAAACCTCCCCCAGGAGACCAGGGAGACGCGGAGCAAAGCCGCAGCGAGAAAGTACGCTCCGCGGACCAGGGAGACGCGGAGTGGCTTTGCTCCCCGCGGCTTTGCTCGGCGTCTCCCTGGTCTGCTGGGGGGGCAGCAGATGGGGGGGAGGGGCGGGGAGCCGGCAGACTAGGCAGATGCGGAGCAAAGGTCCAGATCCAGATCCAGCAGAGCAGATCCACAACCGATAGCAGAGGATCCAGTGTAGCAAAAAGGAAAGAGCAGCTCTTGCTTTAAGGCAACAGAAGAGCCTCCGCCAATAGGCAGTCTCAAAAGACCTGCCTGGGTGGGGCCTGAACAGCTGATTGCAGATCAGCTGTAGAGCGCCCGGCAGAAAAACCGCGGTAGGGGTTTAAATCCCTTCCAGGCTAAAAAAAAGAAACTGCACACAACTGGAGCCTTTTAGGCTCCGAAGCGGTTTCCAAGGGGCCTAGAAATACGGCTGTTGATTGCAGAGTCTTGGTGTCAGAAGCCCTAAAAAGGGTTGGATCCGATCGGGTCCCACGGAGCAAAGGATTCGATCCCACGGCGGTTGCTTAATCAGGCGATCTTCAAACAGGACCCCGGGCGGATACTACACTCGAGCTTACCACACCTTATGGTGCACACAGACGTACTCTCCCCCTCCCAAGACGTTCCCCAGCGCGGAGGAATAGAAATTTTCTAAGTCCCGCCCGCTCGCTCACCGCCCGCCGCCCTCTCCTCGCTCAGGGCGACCGTAGCGAGACCGACCGACTCACCCACCCCGCGCGCCTCCTCCGGCCTCCCCTCCCTCGCCCCAGGGAGGCCCGGGTGGTGGTGGGGCGCCGGGGGCCCTCTGGGCGGCGCCCCGCTCGCCTCCCTCCCTCCCTCCTGCCTTCCTCCCTTCCCGGCAGCCCCCGGGCTCATCTGCAGGCGGGCTCCGCCCCCGCTCCCCGCAGTCTTTCTGTCTTTGCCTCTGCTCTTCCGAGCCCTCACTCCCTTTCTTGATTAAAAAAAAAAAAATGAAAAAAAGCGGCGGCTTGCCAACGCTGCCTTTGAAAAAACCTCCCCCAGGAGACTAGGGAGACGTGGAGCAAAGCCATAGACATACCCTTAGAGAGGCTCATTAGCATAAATTGCAATCTCATTAGCATATTTTCTGGCACTTCTTTTTGTGCAAAAAGAAGCCGTGTGAACGCGGGGGAAGGAGGAGTTTGCACAAAACCCCCTTTTTGTGCAAGATCCTTATGCCTGTCCCTGAGACTACATCTACACTGCAAGGTTTTTGCCCAGAAACAGCTGTTTTTGCGCAAAACGCCGTGGAGCGTCCACACCTCGGCTGCACTTTTGCGCAAGTCAATCAACAGTAAAATGGCAGAAGAGAGGGTTTTTTTCCGGCATAGGTAAACCTCCTTCTACAAGGCATAACTCCTTTTTGCACTACAGTTATTGTGCAAAAAGGCAACTGTGGCCACTTCAGAGGGGAAAAGCACAGGTATTCTGATGGCCATTCTGTGAATGGCCATCAGAGCTTTCTTGTGCAAGAACATCCATGCCATGTGGACGCTGTCTTGTGCAAAAGCGCATCTCTTTTGCCATGTGCTTTGAGGTGTGGACGTGCTCTTGCACAAGAAGTTTTTGCTCAAAAACGCTTGCGCAATAGGCTTCTTGCGCAAGAAGCTTGCAGTGTAGACGTAGCCAGACAGGCATAAGAATCTTGTGCAAAACAGGAGTTTTGTGCAAAAAGCCCCCATCCACACAGCTTCTTTTTGCGCAAAAACAGCTTGAATACATTATGCAAATGAAGCACGGCGATATGCTAATCTGTGCTTCATTGGCATAGGCTCTTGTGGCAAAAGCTGCAGGGCAGACGAAGCCCCACTGGGGGAAAGTCGATGGCTTTGCGGGGCCAGCAGACAGACGGGGTGGCCCCAATAGGCCCTTTTGGCTGACCTGTCTCGGGTTCCAACGAGCAAGGCGTTAGACTGCTCGGCTAACGAGCGAGGCGATAACGGACGCCAGGGTTCTCTGTCATTTTTTCCACTTCTGAGTGGAATTATTTGTCTTATGTGCACCCACGCAGGGGTGAGGGGCGGCACATCACCTTCGAATTGGTGCCCAGAGCAAAATCCATGGGGGTCCTGAGTGGGGGCGGGGGCACAGACCAGAGGCTTGGGTGTGGGGGCTTAGCTGGGGGCTCTAGGCTGGGGTTGAGGGGTTCAGGGCTGGAACAGAGGGTTGGGGTGCAAGGGCTTTGGCTGGGGGTGTGGGCTTTGGGTGCAGGGCTGGGGCCCTGGGGGCTGGGGTTTACCGGGGCAGCTCCATGCTGTGGCCAGCAGGGCAGGGCACCTCCTTGCCATTCCCAGCAACGTCAGGGCTTGGGGAGGGCAACTCCGAGCCCGGAGCCCCTGTGGCGGGCTCAGTGGGAAGCCACACGGCTGTCCCCCTTAGGGCAGGGGTCTCCAACCTTTTTAAGCACGAGAGCACTTTTTGAATGTAAGTGCAATGCAAGATCCACCTCATATATAAATACCCTGGCCCCTTCTCCAAGGCCCCACCCCTGCTATCGCCAAGCTCCCTCTCTTGCCCATCCTCACTCACTTTCACCAGGCTGGGGCAGCGGGTCGGGGTGCAGGCTCTGGTCTTGAATTAAGGGATCTGGAGTGTGACAGGAGCTCTGAGCTGAGCTTAGGGCAGGCAGTTGGGATGGTGGAGGGGGGGTCTAGGGTCCGGCTCTGGGAGGGTGTTTGGATGCAGGGTGCTCAGGACTAGGGCAAGGGCTTGGGGTGCAGGAGGGGGTTCACGACTGGGGCAGGGTTTCAGGCTGTAGGCTCTGACCAGGCACTGCTCACCTCCGGTGGCTCCTGGGGGGTGGTGCAGTGGGGCTGAGGCAGGCTCATCCCTGACCTGGCCCTGCACCACTCCCCAAAGCAGCCCGCAAACTCCCTCCATCCCAAGCCCTGTTGTGCCCCCCCTCTGCTCTGTGGAGAAAGGATACAGAATGGGAGGGGCACCTCCCTCCTTGCCCTACCCAGAAAGCAGGAGGCTCCCAGGAGGGCAGGAGATGCGCAGCAGTGGGAGGAGGGGCAGCTGAAGTGCCGGCACTTGACAGCCTCTTGGCCAAACCAGTCAGGATCCCCTGTCGGAGGCACCAAGATCTACCCGTAGATCCCGACCTACTGCTTAGTGACCTCTGGCTTAGGGTTAAGGGTTCTGGAGTGTGAGAGGGGCTCTTGACACTCTCCCATTGGCTGCCCTCCTCCTGCGTCCGGCACCCATCTTGCAGGCATCCCTGCGGGTGTCGGGGAGCGACTGGCCCGATGTGAGACTAGAAGCCACTCGGGAGGGGCGGTGTGGTCCAAATGTGCACAGGCAGCGATCTAAGGCACCCAAACAGACCTGCTGCCCTTGGCTGGCTGGTTTCACTTCCCTCTCGAAGGAGGCATTGTCTTTCCAAAAGCCTTGGGAGTGGGGAGTTTACACTGTGCTGCCCGTCCTCCTTACAAACTGATTCCCCCACAAGTTTTGAAGAGGGTGGTTTCCATCTGCTGCCTCCTCCCTTCACATCTGCAGCTTTCAGTTCCCCCGACTCACGAGGGAATAAGGGAAATTAAGCACAATTGAGTCAACTGCTCCGTCCAGGAACCCGCCGGAAGAGTTTCTGTGAATTCGCTTGAAGTTCACAGTGATACACGCCAGTGGCCTGCTGCGGAGGCATTGGGTGGGCCTGGATGCTTTGCTGTGAATATTGGTGCAGTCATAAGTGCTTGTAAAGTAATGCACATCGGGAAAAATAACCCCAACTATACGTACAGTATGATGGGGGCTAATTTGGCTACGACAAATCAGGAAAGAGATCTTGGAGTTATCGTGGACAGTTCTCTGAAAACTTCCACACAGTGTGCAGCGGCGGTCAAAAAGGCAAATAGGATGCTAGGAATTATTAGGAAAGGGATAAAAAATAAGACCCAGAATATCTTACTGCCCCTGTATAAAACTATGGTACGCCCACATCTTGAATACTGTGTACAGATGTGGTCTCCTCACCTCAAAAAAGATATTTTGGCCTTGGAAAGGGTTCAGAAAAGGGCAACTAAAATGATTAGGGGTTTGGAATGGGTCCCATATGAGGAGAGGTTAAAGCGACTGGGACTTTTCAGTTTAGAAAAGAGGAGACTGAGGGGGGATATGATAGAGGTCTATAAAATCATGAGTGGTGTGGAGAGGGCCGATGAAGAAAAGTTATGTATTAGTTCTGTAAGTAGAAGAACTAGAGGACACCAAATGAAATTAATGGGTAGCAGGTTTAAAACTAATAAAAGAAAGTTCTTCTTCACACAGCGTGTAGTCAACCTGTGGAACTCCTTGCCAGAGGGGGCTGTGAAGGCTAGGACTATCATAGAGTTTAAAGAGAAGCTAGATAATTTCATGGAGGTTAGGTCCATAAAAGGCTATTAGCCAGGGGATAAAATGGTGTCCTTGGCCTCTGTTTATCAGAGGCTGGAGAGGGATTGCAGGAGACAAATCGCTTGATCATTGTCTTCGGTCCACCCTCTCTGGGGCACCTGGTGCTGGCCACTGTCGGTAGACAGGATACTGGGCTAGATGGACCTTTGGTCTGACCCAGTGCGGCCGTTCTTATGTTCTTGTGTTCTTGTCTGCTGCCTAAGGCTTTCTCCAGCCCTCTGCTCACTGGGGAATTTCCCCCTGGAAGTTGTAAGGTGCTTTGAGATCTTCAGAGGGAAGGTGCATCCACTGGAGAATGGCTTAATTAGTGTTTTGGGAATAGAGGACTCATTTCTTGTCAATTTCCAGAACAGCTGATATCAGAATTGGAAACACTTGACAATACCCGGACCCTAGCTTTATCCTGCTGAAACAAAACAAACCATTATGTCAAAGCGCTTCCATTGTTCTTTTACCTTGGGGAGTTTTTGTCAATAAATTAGAATCTTGTTAGCAACATTTCCCTCTTCTCTGCCAGCTCTTTGCAAGAGACCGTCAGCATATTTTTAACTGCTCAGAAAAGGGGATTTCTCCCTTCCTGCCTGAAAAATGTCGTTGAAAAGGGGTGGGAATTTTTTTCCTTGAAGCTTTCAGCAGAAAATGGAGACATTTCTTGTTAGGGCCTAAAATACATGTGGTCCGGGACTGAGAAGCCTTTGTTCTTTGAGTTTCTCCAGTCTCTGGTGAAAAACCAAAATGTTTCAAGGACAGCAGATGCTTTCCGCAAAAAATTTCATTGAATCAAACCCCCAAATTGCAGAAGAAAAAAAAGTACTGGTTGACCTCTCTAGTCCGGCACTTTCTGGTTCAGCAACTTCCATGGTCCGGCATGATTTGAGTGAGCCGGATGTCTGCTTAGCATGGATGTCGCCAAGTTTCCCACAATCCCATAAAGTTTGTTTACAGCCACCAGTGGTGGTTCAGAGTCTTCTGTACTGTGATTTTGTTCTAATTTCCCCTAAATATCTACTCAGAGCCCAGGAAGCAGTGGCAGCGCTGGTGATGCTGCTAGACAATTTTGACCTCCCGTGGTCCGGAAAATTCTTTGGTTCGGCACCGGTCAGGTCCCGAGGGTGCCAGACTAGAGAAGTTCAACCAGTAGAAGGAACCCTTTTAGCCATCCCTAATTAGTATCCCCCTTTCAGTAGGGAAACTGAGGCATAACAGCTAACAAATCTGTGGCAGAACCAAGATTAGAACTCAGGAGCCCTGATGCGGGGCCAGATACATAAGGGTACATTGGTACCTAACTCCTGTTAATTTTAAAGGTCTGCATCTTATTGCCAACTGCCTTATCCTCTGGACTGCCTCCCCCCACACTTCTTGTTAACGCTGTCGCCCAGGGGTTTGGCCATGTTCTAACACCTCCTTCCCATTGCTGCCCTGCTTACTGTGTGTCCAGCTCATCCAATATCAAGGCCCTGATCTCCCTTCCTGCACCCCAAGCCAGCAAGACTCACTCTCACCCCCAGCAGCCTACCCCAGCCCTGCCTCTGGACTTTGCCTGTTTCATGGGGGAAAAAGGTGTCACCCGGTCACACCCCCTCCTGGGCTCAGGTTACGAAGGGTATCAGTTTGTGGGGGAGGCTATCGCACTGAAATTCCCATCCCCATCTAGGTATTGATGTGGTGTGGTGTGGGAAACTGAGGCACGCACCCGGGGTTACTACAGGACAGTAGAAATCACATGCAACATAATAAGGTGACTAAAAGTCCCACAAAGACACAGGAACAGAGGGTGGTGAATTTAAAGGACTCTTTACCCGGGCTGTGGGACACAGCCAGACCCCGGGGGCCCCATGGGCTCCCCGGCCCACATTGTCTTAGCACCAAATTGTGGAAGAAAACATTGTCCTCACTCTGCGTTTGTAAGCAACAAGTAGCCAGAGGCAGTTTTATTACGAGCTGCAGCAAGGGAAAAACTGGTTCGAATGGGGGGGGAAGCCCCCCCGAGGCAGATCTTCGAATACAAGCAATTATGAAGCAGTTTATATACTGTCCATTAGATATAATAACAATAACAATTAGTCCCCTTCCCATTACAAACACCAATGGCTAACAGTTTAGTTCCACCCAGATGCTCCTTATTTCAAGGTCCCTGCCAGAGTCAGCATTTTATCCTTATCTCCGCAAGGTGGTTCTCTTTTCCTGCCTCCACAGTCCTGGCCTGGACTGCACAGGGTTATTGGCTGGGCTACCTGCCTACAGGCAGAATGTGGCTGTAATTAAGGCACTGACTGCAGCTACTTCTCTCTTCTCTAAGCTGCTCCTCTACTTTCCCACAGACCATGTGGCTGAGAACCGAGCGTTTCAGTTCCAGCCCGGTGCAGGTACCGCTAGCACGTCACCCCAGCCGTAGCATGGGAGAGACACTGAGCCGGTTCCCCTGCGGGTGTAAATCAGAGGTCAGTGTCTGGCTGTTCGCATAGGACTTCCGGCTCTCAGACACGGCAGCTTGGTGGTCCCAAGCGTGACCGGGAACAGAGGCTTGGGGCCTGGCCAGAGATGAGTCCATATCCTGGGATAGCTGCCAGAGCTCCGGGTGCTGAAAACCAGCCAAGTCAAGCACATCATCCCATGGAAGGACACCCATTGACTCCCCCGGGACCTGGCCCGGCTCGCCAGCTTGCTGGCTTTAAGAGAAGGAAGCTGAGCCAAACCCCCGTGAGCCTGTTGTGGGGAGCGTTTCCATCGGCTGCCAAGGGCCAGGCTGGACATCGCATTTCCCTGTCTGGAGAGCCTTTTCTTTGTGGCCGGTTGTGGCTACGGCTAAGGCTGAGGCTTGTTCCCAGGTGTCCCCAAGTCCCGGCCGCCTTCTTCTCAAGGATTTCGGCTGTCCCTCTTGGGTGCTTCAGAACAGCAAGCCGGATACGTAGAGGTAGGTGGCCTCCCTGTTGTGGGAAATTCTCCGTCTCTTGCAGTGCGCGTCTGCAGTCCTGCATGTTGCTCTCCCGCCGCGGCCTGGCAGGCTAGTCCAGCCCCCGTGAAATGATGGTGCCTAGGGGATCACACGGAGTCACAGTCAGCTCCCTCCAGGCTTGGCGGCTGCAGAATCCCCCCGGGCCTGATCCTCTGCTGCCCCGTGTCCCAGGCCCCTCTTTACACCGGTGTAAACTGGGCTCCAAGAACCCACAGCGCATAACGATGGCAAGACCACTGCACCGTGGTACGGGACTTGACAGCAAAGGCGGCCCAGGACTCTGGCTTGTGTCTTCAGTCATCCCAAAATCTTAGGGCCCGATCCTTAAAGCTCTCCCTTCGACGTCCTGAGGCTAGGGTTGCCAGGTGTCTGGTATTAACCTGGACAATCCGATATTTTTGCATCCTGTCCAGTAAAAAAATTCAGAAAATACCGGACACCTAGAATGTCGAGTATTTTCTGATTTTTTTTCCCTGGCCAGGAGGTGAAAATCCCAGGTGCTTACCTGGTTCCATAGGGGAGCTCTTGGGGTCCTTTTTTTTTCCTCAACAACTTTGGTCTCCCCCTTTTTTTTCTCAACAGAATTTTTTTCCCTGGTGGGTTTTTTTTTGTGGGGGGGAGTGTTTGGTATTTTTGGTTAAACCATCTGGCAACCCTACCTGAGGCCCAAATCCTTTTAGTTGCCTGACTCCCTGGGGAGATCAGGGGTGAAGTGCCTCTCAGGATCTGGGCCTCGGTGTCTTCACTTCCCATTGCTGTCAGTGTGAGTCGAAAGTTCTCAGCACCGCACAGAATCAGGCCTGGGGTGCCTGCCTTCTTGGTGCCTGCCTGTGGAGATCTGGGTTAATGCATAGGTAAACCGGTGTGCAGGCCAGCCCTTAGATGAGGAGACAATGCCCCTTCTGAAAACAGGAAGGTCCCTGGCTCAGGGAGGATATGGCTCTGGGGAAGGGGTTATTTAATTTCCCTGATGCAAGATTCCTTAACGAGCCAGCTCATCCATAAGCAAGCATTGCACAGCCTGGCTGAGCAGCTGGATGGAGGATCCGCCTGCCAAAGAAGCAATTTTGGTTTTGCATGCACATTGACCAGTGCCCTGCATACTCGATCAAATACAAGTGGATAATCAGCTAATAACGGTGCTGAGTTCCCGGATGCACAGACTCCCTCGAGAGCGTGCATGATGCCGTTTTGCTCCTCCTATCTCCCAGCATCTGCCACTGCTGCCGGGATCAGCACAGAGACGCAGAGAGAACCGTGAAGACATGGAGGTGGCCAGCAAAAAACCCTCTCTCCCTTTCTTGCTCATGACGCTGATTACCCTCTCTGCAGGTAGGTGAAGCAGAACTGATTTAAATTGGACACGTGTAGGGCAGAGTAATGTAATCATTTTCTAGCACAGAGCAGGAGAGCAAAGGGAAACCCGGCTGGTATGTCTTCCTCCATAGTAAATTGCTTTCTGTGCATTTATGGCAGCTTGCTATGCTTTTTGCTTTAGACTGGGTCATTGCTGAATGGTAAATCAATGTGAGTGGAATCTCAAAGCTGTATGAACAGAGGTAGAACAATTCTTGAGCCCATTTTCCTGTTGTCTACTGCAGATTTGTGGCTAGATAGTTTCCAGTGTGTTATCTAATCCAGTTGATTTGTCCGGTTATTTTCCAAAGGATTTAGAACTGCACCGCCGAGGGAATAAACAGTGCTGACAATCCTGATTTCTTCCTTAGGTTGTTGATTTTCAGGTGTCCGAGGAAAAGACTCTGTTCTTTTCAAAGGTATCATCTGATTTGGGTCAACAGCTCATTAATGATATGGGCCAGCTAGTATAAACGGGCGTAGACTCCCTGAATACAGGGCAGCTTTGCCATTTTAGGCCAGCTGAGAGCTGGGGCTCTTATGTAAAAAAAAGCCAGAAGAACCTCCGTTAATTCTCACTTTGCTAATCCACAAATCTAATCATTCTCACCAGAGCTGCAGTTCCTAGAAAAATCTTTTAATAGCAGAGACAGATCCGCAGGGAGGTCTTCTTCCTAAAATGGGCTATTTTTACAAAATATGCTGCAGGACATAGTGGTGCTATGGAAAGATGGTCTCATCCCGAATCCGAACAAACAGTTGATGCTTCAACAATTTTACAACCAGAAGGCTAATCATTCCTTAAAAGGAACGCTCGTCTAGCCCTCCACGTCCCGTGATTCTGCCGGGCGGCTGAGGAAGATCTCAAATAAAACACACTGTCACGAAAGGACATTTCTGGTGACTTAGCACTTCCCAATGGCTCTTTGTTCTCTTCTCTCTGCACCAGGGTATAGGATAGAGGGGGGTGTCACTGTGCGCCGTGACAAAAAATGGGTGAGCACTGAACAAACGCAGAGCCAAAAAAATCTCGTAACAGTGGCACGGCCGTGTAGCTGCGGTGCTGGAATTCAATTAGACCTAAATTGGACTGATTCATGTACAAACAGCACTAGGATCACTTGGTTCAAATCAGTTACAATTCTTGCCTCTGTACAGGCAGTCCCCGGGTAACATGGATCCGACTTACATCGGATCCCTACTTACAAACGGGGAGAGGCAACCCCGCACTAGCTGCTTCCCCCCAGCAGACCGGGGAGACGCGAAGCTAGCGCCCCCCTCCCCCAGCAGACCAGGGAGATGCGAAGCTAGCGCCCCCCCCAGCAGACCAGGGAGACGCGGAGCGGCTTTTCTCAGCAGACACCTCAGCTTGAGAATAAAGGACTGAGGGAAGTGAGGTGTGGGAGAATAAAACTGAGCTCTGGAGAAATGTTTGGCTAGAGTTTCCCCTACAATATGTACCAGTTCCGACTTACATACAAATTCAACTTAAGAACAAACCTACAGTCCCTATCTTGTACGTAACCCGGGGACTGCCTGTACTTCATTAATATCAGCAATTCACAGACACTTACCTTCCTTCCTCCCCCTTCCCACCCCCCCCCCCCCCGCATCCCCCTTCTGTTCTGCAATGTGATTTGTCCTTTTCATATTTGTTCATTTTTTTTAATTGTATCCTTTGGTATATATGGTTGTGACTACTTTCTTCCACTATTTGATCTGAGGAAGTGGGTCTGGCCCACGAAAGCTCATCATCTAATAAACCATCTTGTTAGTCTTTAAAGTGCTACATTGTCCTGCATTTTGCTTCAACTACCCCAGACTAACACGGCTACATTTCTATCACTGTACTTCATCTGTGTCTCTCTCTCATCATTACTCTGTGATCCTTCCCATCTATGTATCTCTGCCTTCTCCTCTCTCTAGCTCAGAGTTTCCTGTGGCACTCTAGTATTTACACTTCCCCCCTTTTACTCCTAGACCTTTCTGGTGTTATCCTCCCTCCGCCTCACAAGCAGTGAGTTTGATGCCAGGATTTACTCAGATTAGCACATTCCAAACAACTGCTGGGTAAACAGGATAAAAATTGCCCGGCCTTTGCCAATTCAGGAAATGGTTTGATTGTCTTAAAGCGAGCCAGCCTTGGTATGTTTCCAACCCGTCATTTCCTCACTCCCCCGAACAATGATGCGGCCGCAGCAAATGGAACTGGAGTCATTGAGACCAAATCGGCAGCTCTGGAACGGTCGCCTTTTCTAAAGCGGACGTTAGCGTTGTGGTGAGACCCACGCGTCGCTCGAGCGACGGGTAAACTGGCACGAGAGCGGATGAGGCTAGTGGAAAAAGTTTGTGGCGGCCACAGGAAAGCGCCGGCATCTGTGTCTGCGCTGTTTTCACGGAAGCGGGGTGCTTGGCAGAGATCTTGATGGGCAGCCCTCACCTTCAACACAATGGGAAGTGTTAATTCAAAGCCAAGTGTTCTAAAAGCGAGGAAGGATGGCCCAGTGGTTAGCGCCCCCGCCTCAAACTTTGATTCATACGGTTCAGGAGCGAAAAAGGTGCATTTGCTCATCTGGTCTGACCTCCGCTGCATTGCAAGCCAGTTTTCACCAGTCAGGTTGTGTTTGTCCTTTAGAGAGCCAATTGCCTGCTCTGGCACAAATGTCCTGGTAATGGGTAGAGGCCCTGTGCCTCAGTTTCCCCATCTGTAAAACAGGGTGGCGTGAGACTTTATAAAGACTGGAGGAACGTGAGTGCCATGGTAGTGGGGGCTGTTGTATCTAGGCACCGAGTCCTCCCCTTTTAAATTGTTTGCAAAGCCCTCGAACGGTGCTCATTGCGCTCCGTGTTTGAGAAGCCTGCCAGAAAGGTAGTGGGCAGGCGGCTAAACTGGGTGTTTGGTGAATACAGTGAGTTGGGCCCACGTGATTAATTCGGATGATTTTGGTTTGTGGTGGAAACATCAAAAGACAGCTGAGAGCAGGTGTTTCTACTGGTGGTGCACATAATTGGGTGCACAGAACAAAATTGATTCCACCCACGGATGGAAAAAATTAGAGGGCACACTGCCACTCACTAGCCTAAGTTGCCCCGCACTGCCAGAGTTTCTGCACACCCCAGAAGTGCTGTGGGTGAATGCCACGCCCCTGGTGAAGTCCATGGGAGCTGTGCGTGGGAGGTGAACTTTACCCAGTGACCAGGGTTTTCAAAAGGGCTCAGTCAAGGACGCTGGGATAATTTTTGCTGAGAGCCATTGAACCAAACTATAAACCCTGTGTAGAATTGAAACCATATCAAGCCAGGGGGAGGGCAACGGCTTCGTCCCCCCCTCCCACCCCATATTCCTGTGCTGCCTCCTCCTCCCCCCACACACACCCTAGTTCCCTCACCTCTGGGCTCAGCACTGACAAGTGAGGCTAGATGTTCCATACGAATGTTGGATCTCCACTGGGCGCAGTGCCAAGGGGAGCCAGGTTTGAAGAAATGTTGGCCATTCCCAGAATGCCTGGAGCTGGCCCACATCGCTCCCCTTCTCAAACTTCCTCCCCGCACCTGCCTATGGCTCTGGGAGGGAGTTTGGGTTTGGGCTCTGCGGAGCCAGCAGACACAGGTGGGGGAGAGACCCAGCCCCAAATTTCCGTGGAGCTGAGCCCCAGGCCAGGAATATCCCCAGTGTCCGGGCACCGTGGGCCCGTAGACCTCACCACCTACGGCTCTGCCCCCTAACTGCCCAGCTAGTTGTCGGCACTGAGTGCTGGAGAAAGTCTGACCCTTTAGCACGTGCTTAGCTACTCTCCTGGATCGGGATAGGTGAGCACCACAGACACCAGGGCTGCGTCTAGACTGGCAGGTTTTTCCGCAAAAGCAGCTGCTTTTGCGGAAAAACTTGCCAGTTGTCTACACTGGCTGCTTGAATTTCTGCAAGAACACTGACGATCTCATGTAAGAAATCAATGCTTCTTGTGGAAATACTATGCTGCTCCCGTTCAGGCAAAAGCCCTCTTGCGCAAATGCTTTTGCGCAAGAGGGCCAGTGTAGACAGCGCGGTATTGTTTTGCGCAAAAAAGCCCTGATCGCAAAAATGGCAATGGGGCTTTCTTGTGCAAAAGCGCGTCTAGATTGGCACGGACGCTTTTCTGCAAAAAGTGCTTTTGCGGAAAAGCGTCCGTGCCAATCTCGACGCTCTTTTCCGCAAATGCTTTTAACGGAAAACTTTTCCGTTAAAAGCATTTGCGGAAAATCGTGCCAGGCTAGACGTAGTCCAGGTGCCCCTTCCTCTCTGCACAATGGCTGCAAACCTGTCGGCTTGGAACGCGTGACGTGGGAGGGGAGTGAAATTCAGAAGTGGTTTAAGGCACAGATTTAAAAAAAAAGGAAACTCAAAGGAAGCCTCAGACAAATAGGATCAGTGTCAGAAAAGCCCCGCTGAGGCTCAGCACGTCTTATGCAGAGATGTGTACAAAGCAATGCAAAGAGGCAGCTTGTAATGTGGGCTGCGGGAAGGTTTATAAGAAGTAAACTCTCTGATGTTGGTATTTAATCTTCTTTAATACACAGGCGCAGCTGTTTCTCCTCCCCATCCAAGCGGGCTAGGAGAGGAGGGAAAGCATGGCTGGAGGGACTAGGTTTAATTTCAATGATGCATCACCTTTCATCCTACGGACTTAACTTGTTAGAACCAGAGATCAGTTCGCCCACCTCTGGGGTGCCCATTGCTGCCTTGGTTTCTGGGCACCCCACAATCTTGAATGGCGTGAGCCTCACCACACCCCTGTGAAGCAGGCCAGTGGGACTGACCCATTTTACTGCTGGGAAAACGGAGGCCAGGATTAGAACCCACAGCCCCGGAATCCTGAGGCCTTAGACCCTGCTACACTAGGCAGTAAAATAATAGGCTGCCTGCTCTGTGCTGAGCCAGAGCCCCATGAGAAGCAGGGGGCGGGCCTGCATGGGGCCAGAGGGCTGCCTGTTGTGCACTGTAGGCTGATAAAGGCTGAAAGAGGCATTATTTTCTGAGGAAGGGAGACAATCCATAGGACCTGCCTGGCCTGCTGGGGTACGGTTGCTAGATACTTTCACAAAAATTACTGAACATGGGGGGGGGGGGAGGGGAATTCGTTGAGAAAAAAAAAACGGGACCAAAGTTGTTGAGGGGGAAAAAAAAGACCAAAAAAAAGAGTCACTGCGCCTTTAAATCCCCATGCTCCCCGCTTCCCCGCCCTGCCAGATGCAGCATTTTACATGTCTGGTATTTTCTGGTTTTTTAAATCAGATAGAGACCACAAATACTGGACTGTTCAGGCCAATACCAGACCCCTGGCAACTCTTTGAGAGAGGGTAATGGGGAACAGCTGCTAGAAGCAGGGAGGCCCTTGAGCTGGAGTCAAGCAGCCCCTGGGTTTACATGGCACTGTTTTATTTGGGGTCTGCTGAAGGCGGCCAGTGCCCTGAAGAAAGGCTCTGGGGTCTAGTGGGATAAGCCAGCAGGCTGCAGCAGCTGCGCTTCCTGCCGCGGCTGGACGACAAACCTGTTCAGCCTGATGTCCCACATTTAACATCGGACGGGAATCTCCAGGGGGGTAGGAAACAGCTGCCCTCCCTCACTTCAGCGGTGGCTGCATTGTGCGGGTGGGCGAAACAGTCCTTTTCTGTAGAGGGCTTTTGTTAACCCTTCCTCCTCCCCCCACTGAAAGGGGTCGTTCTGACAGGGAATCTGACGTCCCACCCAGCACGGTGCCTCCTGCCTCCCTCACTGTTGCGTAACTCCTGGCTGAGCTAGAGCACAGCTTTGGCTGCCTAAGGGGGGAAAGGTGCGAACTATGGTTTATCCGGGGCCAGATCTGGGGTAAATCACAAGAGCCATCCACAGAGCAAAGCGGACGGATCCCTGCCAGGGAGACTTCAATAGAGTCAAGCTCCTCGAGAGGCCGGGGAGATCTACCCCAGCTGTCTCCGAGAAGACATGAGAGAGGCCCACTCCCATTCTACATCCACAGCAAAACTCCCCGGCACACGCTTGCCCGTCGTCACGTCTTTCAAATGCACCAGATGGTTGGGGGATCCCATGGCCTAATCCCAAAGAACTATCAGATTTCTCGGCAGGCTTTTGTGGGCTTTTAATGAGGCTGGCATTTGTCGGCATAGAAACAACACAGAGAACATTCGTTCTCCCTGCCTCCAACGTGACTTCGGGGCTAGGCCGCGGCAGTAGGGTTGCCAGATGGTTTCTCAAAAAATACCGAACACACATGCTAAAAATGTGTTGAGCAAAAACAAAAAAACCCCATAAATACTGAACACACGTGCTAAAAATTTATCGAGCACAAACAAAAAACCCTCATAAATACCAAACACACGTGCTAAACATTTGTCGAGCAAAAACCCCCCCCCATAAATACCGAACACGTGTGCTAAAAAAACCCCACAACTATGCTTAACACTGACTGGGAACTTTATTATAAACAATCAATAGTCTACATCATATATTTTGACTACATGGACTTCCCAGTGCCGATCGCTGGTGGGGGTGGGGAGAGTGGCTGGGGAGGCAGAATCTCCCGGCGCCGATCGCGGCCCCGCTTCCCTAGCCACTCCTCCCACCCCCGCTAGGCTTCCATCAGGCGCCCAGCTGGAAAAGCAGAAAATACCAGACATTGCACATGTCCGGTATTTTCTGAACTTTTTTACTGGACAGAAGGCGCAAAAAACAGACTCTCCAGTTAAACACTGGACACCTGGCAACCCTATTTGGCAGAGGATCCCGCAACCAGGCCGGCGCTAAATAAACCCATGTGTTTAGACCAACGCTGCTCCAGAGAAACAGCTGTGCTCAGAATCCTCGCAGGGTTCCTTGTGCTCAGGAAACTCTTCCTGCCAACAGGCGGCTGGGTCTGGGGAAAGGCATTGCGCTGACCAGACGTTCTCCTCACGCGGATCTAGCCCCGTCAGCCCTTCTTCGGAGTGGGGCTCTCGTTATCTATTGTCTCAGCGGGGGCACCTGGGAGCGCCAATCCCGGAGCAGGATTCTGCTGTGCTTGGCGCTGCACAAACGCGGCACAAAGTCAGTCCCTGAGCTCCCAGGCGGCTGGTGGCAGTAAGGTTTCTAATTTCCGGAGGGGCGTCAGGGGCCCGAATACCTGGGTGGCCTGCGTGGCTATTCACCTGATCTGCAGGCTCAGGCCGGACTCCTGCTGGGTGCACGTTCCCCAGGCAAAGGGCCACTCGAGAGGGGTTAAGCATCACTTAGCTCTGTCTAAAGCCCTATCCCGAGATCGCCAATGGGGCAGTGTTTCTTGTGCCTGCCCTCTGCACAGGGAGGCGCTTCCCTTCCGCCTCGGCCTGCTGTCTTCCCTCAGGGCGTGACAGCAGCATGCGCAGAGGTCCCCACGCCGGCGTTAATCTCACTCGCTCACCCGCCAGCCGCAGGGCAAGGCCACGGCTGCTGAACGCTCCGGCTGCCGTGACTTAGCCGCTCTGGTTCCCAGGCTAGCTCACTCAGAGCTAGTGTGGGTGGGCGTGTGCTGCAATCACACCCCCGGACTGCACACCAGACATAGCCCGATGCTCTATCAGGGTGGGGAACCTCCGACTTGTGTAGATCCAGCCCCCCAGGCTAGCTCCCGCCCAGCATAGGGGAGCCGGCCCTGTGCCCCCCCACCAGCTCTCCATGGGGCTGGAACGCCAGCGTCAGCTCCCACTGTGGGGGCTGGATCCAACCCACAGGTTCTGCCTGATGGGGGGAGGAAACTTCTGCACCCCCCCCCCCCCCGCTCCCACCCAGATCCCAGTGCCGGACTCCGCACTCCCAGCCCGCTCCTGCAGCCTACCACTCTCCCAAACCTGCCAACCCCCAACACTCTCCTGTGCCCTCCCTCCCACTCAGATCCCACATCCCACGCCTGCTTCCCGGCAACCCCGCCCACACACTGAACCCCTCATTTTGGCCCCACCCCAGAAACTAGGGGGCCCACAAAATCGAGTAGCCCCCCAGGCTCTGGTATGTGAAGGGAATGCGGGGAGCATCTTTGCTTCTGAGTTCGAGGCCACCTCGTTTTTGTTTTGTTTTGTTTTGCTTCTCACTTTTGTTCAGCCCCTGACGGATTTTTCTCTGGGTCAGCGACCCCCCCAAAAAGGTTCCTCAGCCCTTCTGTATCAAGAGCGCGGAGGGGGGTTCTTTTTAAAAGAGATGCAGGCTGGAAGGGACGTTTTAGCAAACTAAAAATCATGTTTCGATTGGTCTCCTTGCTGCGGGTTTTCTGTGTCTCTTGTAACACACTCGAGAGTTGTCACCGTTCGGCCTCGCCCTCTTTCTTAGATATCCTGGTTGCCCAAGCGCCGACTCCCCGCCGCCAGGTGAATGGGACTCTGGGGGGATCGGTCTTGCTGTCCGTGGTCCCGTCCCCTGGGAGAAAGGTGAGGACAGTCGAATGGAGCTTTGGTGCTGGGACGGGTGATACGATTCAGCTGGCTGAGTTCACCAGCGCGGGATTCGAGCGGCCCAATCCCAAAGATCGATTTCAGCAGCGGCTAGAAATGCACAACGCGACCTCGCTGAAGATCAAGGCTCTGCAGCTGGGCGACAGCGGCGTTTATGAGGCCCGGATTAAGACAACACTCGCCACTGTGGAGGATCAGGCCTTTCTCCTCACGGTCTATGGTAGGTGATAATAGATCGATATTTAATAGTTTCCAGGAGAACGCAGAGTCTGGTGCTCTGATATTAACAATAATTCCTCCTTCTTTTCATTTGTAACCTCAAAGCACTTTACAATAGAAGGCAGAGGCATTATCCCCATTTGACAGATGGGAAAACTGAGGCCAGGGGAAAGGACCAACCTAAGGACACCCTACAAGGTCGAGGCAGGAATAGATGCCACATCTCCTGAGCCCCAATCCAGTGACCACCATGCCATGCTGCCAAATGGTTTGGTGCACTTGGGGTGAAATTCTCCCCTGGCAGAGGAGAAGCAGCGGCACAGGGTCTATTAAGTCTTCCATAAAAGTTTGAGAAGTGCACTGCATGTGCCTGAATGTTACCCAGGATGCACAAAGTCGGGGCTTCAGCCACACCCAGAGGTGAAAGTTAGCGGGTGCGCCCTGGTGTGCAGCTCTGGCAAGCGCTGGCTGAGCTGTGGCAAAAGCCACCAGGGAGCTATTGAAAGAGCTGGCAGGGACAGTGCCAGTAAGAAATGTTAAGGTACTTTCACCACTGGCTACGCCCACCACTTAAAGCCTCACCTCTAGAGCCATGGTCTTGTCACTGTGGTCATTCTACCTCTCCAAGGAGCAGGCAGCAGCTTGGTCAGTGAAAGAATTCTTCCATCGGCCTATCGCCGTCCATGTGGCGCCATAGGGCAGCGTAATGACATGTCTCAGGGTGGAGGTGCGGTGCACAGGGGGAGGTTCAGCCCCTAAGCAAAGTAGCTAGGCCAGCCTCAGCTTGTCATGTAGCTCAGTGGTTGTCAAGCCATGGCTGTGCCCCAGGACTAGGGGGTGGGACGTCCGGCGCTGGGTCTGGTTGCTGCAGAGGGATCAGGCGAGCAGTGCGGGGAGCGGAGGCAGTTCCCTGCCTGTCCAGCACCGCAAACAGAGCTGTGCCCCAGAAGTGGCCGGCAGCCGACCCGGCTCCTAGATGTGGGAGCAGGGAGCTTACAGGGCACCCCGCACAGCCCCTGCCCCGCACACTAGCTCCGCACTCCCATTGGCTGGGAACCAGCTGCTTCTGGGGGCAGCTTGGTCTGCGGTGCCAGGAGAGGCAGGAAGCTGCCTTAGCCCCCCTGCTGCACCGCGGACCGGGAGCCGCTCAAGGTAAACCCCTCCTGCCCCAGCCCTGCTCCCGCCCAAAGCCGGAGCCTCCCCCAGAGCCCGCACGCTAGTTAAATTCTATTGGGTCGTGGCAGCAACGATTTTCTTTAGCTGGGTGATGAGAAGAAAAGGGGAAACCGCTGGTGGAGACTAGTCTTAGAGATGCCGGCCTCCTGGACCTTGCTGGGGAGCCGCGCTCATAACGCCTACGTTCAGGGAATTTCTGCCTCGCTTTAGGGGCGCTCAGTCATGCCCTTCCAGCCTGCCCTGCATCGGGGGATGGGGCCTCTGTTGCCTTGCGCCGCTGTTACGGTGTCCGGAGCGTGACCGATTCCTCTGATCGTTGCTTGTCTTTGAACCCAGAGCCAGTGGCGACCCCCCAGATCCAGAGTCAGCTGCTGGCCAGCACGCCGGAGGGGTGCAACGTCACGCTGCAGTGCCGGGGCTCGGGGAAGGGAAACGTGAGCATCTTTTGGGGCAAAGGGAACCCGGCTCAACAGCTGGATCCGGGCCGGTACCAGCTCTCCCCAGATGGCAGGACGCTCCAGCTGTCGCTGCAGCCCAGCTCCCTGAATACGACCTACACCTGCACCGTCAGCAACCCTGTGGATCAGAAGATCATCTCCTTTGACCTGCAGAGCATCTGCCTCAGTGGAGGTGAGGAGGCTTGTCACCGTTCTGATGGCAGTGCCTGCTTCCTTGATTCAGGGAGAGAGCGTGGTCTAGTGGTTAGGTCACTGGCCTGGGACTCGAGGAACTCATTTTTATTCCCAGCTTGGCCACTAACCTGCTAGGTGGTTTTTGTCCAGTCACATTCCCTCCCCACCCCCCGGCTCCGTGCCTCAGTTTCCCTGACTGTAAAAGCGAGAGGGTCCTGCTGCTCCGTCTCACTGCGGTGTCCTGGTGCTACGTTTCTTGGTGCTGCCCAGATGCTACAGGGGACAGGAGCAGCAGATCCGATGAGAGACGTGAAGAGTCAGCCTAAGGAACACAGACCCATTCGCTACACAGCATAGAAAGGGACTGCATACCTCAGGGGATTTGGGTGCAGAATGGGCCATTGGTTTGTATCCAGCTCAGTCATCAGGGGGTCTGGTTACTCTTCAGAGAGCGCAATCCGTAATACTCCCTTGACTGGCACTAAATGGCCTTGATGGGTGTAGAAGCTAAACTCTCCTTCTCGCCAAGGACCCGACCCTCAGCCACTAAAGGTTTCCCTTTGGCCCTGGACACCAGAGCAGCATCTTCTCTGGCCACGGCCTGATGAGATGTTAGAACTTCATTGCTGCAAGTTCTCGGTGGGTGCTGCTAACCTCCATCCTCTACAATTCCAGGCGCCGACGCGTCCTTCTCGAAGCCAGGGTACATTGTGCTGACTTTCTTCCTGTTAGTGCTAACCCTCGGGACTGCCGTCTGGTGCTGGCGGATGAACAACAAGAAGTCGGCTGATCCAGGTACGAAAAGTCCTTTCCTGCCCCTTTCCGGCTGCGACGCCTGAATTAGACCCCTTCCGCGGGACTGGGATCCCGCAGGAATCGCTGCCATCATGGCAGGAGGGGGATTCAATAACAGCCCAGCGCTGCTCGAATTTGAACTCTCCTCGGTGAAGGGGGCTAAAATCTGGCTTCTTTTTAAGCACGTGACTCCGGGAGCTGGGGCTTTAAGAAGCACATCGACCACCACAAGGCGGGTGATAAACCCCTGAGAGCTGACCATGGGGAGATTAGCGCTAATGCCCGGTGTGTTCAAGGTCTTAACCCCTTTTTCATGAGCCCCCCCTTCTGATCCAAGCATCCCCATCACCCTGATTTTCTGGAGAAGGACTCACACGGATTCCCTGCCTGTGATTTTGGTGGGGGTGGCTCTGAGGAGTTGGATCTGCGCAGGAGCTCAGCTCATGACAAAGGGGAGGCGTGATCGGCAACGGTCCAGACACTCCAGCCTGCTGGGAACTTGGCTTTTCCTCTCTCCTTTCTGAACCTCGTGTTCTTTCCTCAGCCGCCACCCCCACCGGCCCAATGGAAGAAAGTCTGGCGGAGCCCCAGTATGCTGATATCTTGAGGAGTCCCCCAGAAGGTAATGACCAGGTGAGCGCTCTGATTGCTGATTATCCAGGAGCTTGCTCCTCCTTCCTCCTTCCCCCCGCCCCTGCAGCTCCGGCACTGCCTCGTGGAAGGGAAAGGCTGGGACTCTTTCCTTAGCAGCCAAAGGAGGGATGCGGCAGGCAGGGATGTAGGAAAGCAATCCTCCCTCGGTGTCTCTCGCCCTGCGCGCGTTCGGACCGCAAGCTTTCGAGGAAAGGGGTTCCCACTCCCTCGTTAAACATCCTTATTGCATCAGCCACAGGCTGGGGGAGGACGTTGCGTCGTCTTGCGGCGCCGTCACCAGCTGCCGCTGTTTTTCCCAGCCGCAGTGTGGATGTCGGCCAGCAGATGGGCTCTCTCTCTGGCTGGTGCGCTGCTCCCTTTTCATCTGTGTGGCTGGTCTTTGCTGTGTGAATGTGCCTTTCCTTTGGGGAGCGTCCTGCTCTGCGCATGGGGCAGGGCGGGGGGGTGTCCTCTCACGGTGCGTGTGACTTCTCTCTTGGCGGGGCTGTGTGCGTGATGCTCCTCCGCGCAGGTCTCCCCTGCATCTCCCCCAGGGTTAGAGCTGTCATTCAGGTGTGGGTCCGCAGCAGTGTTCCCTCCTAAGTTTTTCCCATCCGTGTGCGGAATACATTTTGTCCTGCGCACCGAGGCGTGTACGGGTGTGCACCACCAATAGAAACACCTACTGCCGGCCGTGGGCGCGCTGCTAACAGCTGGACGGCACTTGAATCTCTCCTGGGCAGTCACCCAAGTGCTCAGCTTACAGGGAACACCGGTCGATAGCCTCTCCGAGCGCTGCTCTATTCTGAGGGGCTGGGGCTGAATTTCTAACAGGTGCATGTGCCCTTCCTGGAAGGGTGTTGCTCTCTCCAGGATGTGCATGTCTCTTTCTTCCCTTCAGAGACATTGATCTTCCCTTCCCCCCCTCCGCTGTGTGTGCGCATGCACGTTGCACCTCACAGGGGTGTATTGTCCCTGCGGAGCTGGCCTGGACTTTTGTTCTGGCTGTCCCTAACCCTCTCCTGTCCACACACAGTCCTCTCCCCTGAGTTCAGGGGGGCTTTCAACCTGGACTAGCTGGCCCCAAGATGAAGCAAGGGTGGAGCCAGAGGGTTGCTTGCACTCAAGTTGATCCCCCCAAACCAGCTTTGCAGAGTCACCGCAGGCTACGTCCCGCCTAGCCCTCCCATGCCTCCCCACAGACCCTTACGTGCCCAGAACGACAGTGCCATGCAGAGGAAGGTGCAGAGGTGCCATGACACACACACACACACACACACACACGCCGCCTTTGTCTATAGGCTGACAGAGAGGCAGGGAGTCCCAAGGGTTCCGACACGTCCTGTCTCCCAAGGCAGAGTGGAAACTACCTCGTAGGCTTTGCTGCCAGCAGAAATAGAAGGCACTCGGGCTGGGGCCTCCAGAATCCCAGAATGCACTGGTGCAGCCACGGCTTGGCACGACGCGCCAAGAGAGTGTTGTGTGAATGTGAAACCCGCTGCTGAAATGTGCCACCTCACCCTCTAGTGACTGCTATCTAAAGAGGATAACAGCCTACTACTGCCGTTAGTTAATGTGATGCTCCTTTAGCTCCAGCGGATGGGCTTTATGCTTCTTGAGCAGGGGTGGGCAATAGGCAGCCCGGGGGCCAGATGCAGTTCGATAGGGTTAGCCACTGGCAGGCCACCGGTGCTATATTTACTTGCGTGTCCACAGGTACGGCCGCTTGCAACTCCCGTTGGCCATGGATCGCTGTTCCCAGCCAATGGGAGCTGTGGGAAGTCCCAGTTCGTGCTGCTTCCTGCAGCTCCCATGGACCAGAAGCGGCAATCCACAAGCCAATAGGAGCTGCAAGCCGCAGGTAAATACAGCGTCGGCGGCCTGCCAGGGGCTAACTGTGACGATCCACGTCTGGCCCACAGCCTCTTATCACCCACCTCTCTTCTTGAGGCTGAAGGTGCTGGGTTTATCTCTGCTGAAGGCCTAACGTGGGGTCATCACAGACGCATCAAACCATTGCAAGAAAAGAGGGTCAGACACTTCCTCCAAACAGTGTCCCTCCCAGAGTTTCCTCATTTTGAGCTTTGAAGAGGTTAGATTATGTGTTGTCCAGTTCTGAAAGTGTAACAGCAGTGTGGGTCACGCCCCACTCTGTTCTGACTAGAGGATAACAACCTACAACTGCTACCGGGCCAGGCAGTTGCTCTGCTAGCTCAGATGGTAGAAGTCCGTGCTTTGGCACCTTCAACCCTTTCTGCTTTGGGAAGAGACTTGTTGGCAAATTCACCTGCAGAGAAGACGGCTTGCACCGTCCTTCCGAGAACAAGCCTATCTGCTTTTGTTTCAGGCCCTGCGTCACCTGGAAAATAACATGGAGCGGAGCCCGCAGAAAGAGCATCTAATCACCACTGTCTATGACCAGATCCGCAGGACCCCGGAGAATACGTCCGAGGAGGTGACCTAGGCACCAGGTGAGGAGGATGCTGCTTTCTGTACAGGTGTTGAACAAAGTGAGGAAAGGAGCGTGCAGAGAAGTTTGCAAGAGTGCACTGGACTCAGATGGAGCATGCAGGAGCTGAGAGCATTCTCCAAAGCATCTGCTATTTACCCAGAACTGGATGGCTCACAGCATGGGAATAACTATACGGCATCTAGCTCAGTGGTCCCCAATGCAGTGCCCACGGGCGCCATGGTGCCTGCCAGGGCATTTATGTGCGCCCGCCGAAACATTTGGCAATGCACGGCGCCGGCCCCGGGTGCGTGGCGCATGGGCGGCCCCTACCCCGGGCGCGCAGCACATGTGCGGTGCCGGCCTCAGGCGTGTGGCGCATGGGCAGCCGCTGCCCCTGGGTGTGCAGAGCGTGAGCGGCTCCCACCCCCGGACGCTTGGCATGTGAGTGACCCCGCCCCCGGGCGCCCGGCAGCCATGAAGGGTTGGGGACCACTGATCTAGCTCTTCTCGTTCATAGATTTTAGTGCACCCTACCAAGGAGGTCAGTGTCCTTAACTCCATCTCACTAATGGGGAAACTGAGGCACGCGGTAATGCCATGACTTCCCAGAAAGCCACTAACAGAGCCAGGAATATAATCCTGGGCATGCTGAGTCCTAACCTATGGCTCTATCCACTAGGCCACGTTGCCTTCTCCAAAGGGCCACCTGTAGAGGGGCTGGCCTTGTCTGTTGCCAAAGTCCCAGTGGTTTTGTTTAAACCTCTTGAAAAACCAGCTGAGTTAAACTCATGCAAGCCCCCGAGTGGACGCTCTTAATTCATTTTAAATCTGGTTTGTCGCATTAGCGGAACTGGATGAGGAGCTGGCGAACTCACTCACTACAAACCAGATTCAAATCAGAGTACGAGCGTCCACACAGGTAGCTGAATGAGTTGCCGATCGCTCCTTCCCTCCAGTCGCTGCGGTGCTGAAGATGGACGAGGCCTTTGTGACAGCGCATTGGGGTTTCCCCGTCTCCTGCACCCCTGTAGTGGCACGAACAGACTCCGCCAGCCAATAGAATAGAGGAAGTTTATTGCTTCTCCAGGATACAGCACAGCACTGATGTAATCTGGTTACAGGAACTGGGGCTAGGAGGCCTCAGTGCCCCCCCTTGAGATGAGGGATGGCTGGGCCCTACAGTCCCAACCCCCCTCCCTAGCTCCTTCTCCCCTGCTTCCCAGACCGAAACTAACTAACTAACTCCCGGCCCTGCCTCCCTGCCAGGGCTCCACTCCACCTTCTTCCCATTGTTCCGCTCCCTGGGAGATAACTGGCAGGACAGGTTCGAAGCCCCCTTGCATAATGACTCATCCCCTGCCCTGCTGGGCTGTGCTGCAGACAGCAGCCAGCGGAGGTCACCCACAGCCCACTGCCCAGCATAGCAGCCAGCAAGGTACCCCCACTACGTCACAGCCTTCGGGCCAAATAATTTCCAGAAGCATCCCCTGTCCTGGAACACAGCAGGTCCCAGCTGGACACGCTGAACTTTCAAAAGCACTGGGGCAGCTCCCATGGGGGAATGGAAGATTCTCCTCACTTCTTGAGAACAATGCAAACTCCCCTCCCACCCTTGCTGAGGACAATGGGACCAGCTGAGTGTGGGGAGCGGAAAACCTGATTAACAGATCAGTTTCAGATTCATCCTCAGCCAAGCACAGACTACGCAATGGTGTAAGGCAGTGTTTCTCAACCAGTGGGACGAGTCCCCTCAGGCGTATGCGAGAGAAGTCGGAGGGGGAGGGGGGGGGTTGGTCAACCTCACTGAAATTTGGAGAAAACTGAATGTTTGTTTGAAGTTACACTGTGCCTTATTATTTTTGAACTTAGAATCATAGAATCATAGAATAATAGGACTGGAAGGGACCTCGAGAGGTCATCGAGTCCAGCCCCCCGCACTCAAGGCAGGACCAAGCTCCGTCTACACCATCCCTGTCAGATGTCTATCTAACCTGTTCTTAAATATCTCCAGAGAGGGAGATTCCACCACCTCCCTTGGCAATTTATTCCAATATTTGACCACCCTGACAGTTAGGAATTTTTTCCTAATGTCCAATCTAAACCTCCCCTGTTGCACTTTAAGCCCATTACTCCTTGTCCTGTCCTCAGAAACCAAGAGGAACAAATTTTCTCCTTCCTCATAGACTCATAGACTTTAAGGTCAGAAGGGACCATTATGATCATCTAGTCTGACCCCCTGCACAGTGCAGGCGAATCTCAACCACCCCTCTTAGAATAATCCTCTCACCTATATCAAAGATATTGAAGCATTCAAATACTTTGAAGGACCCAACATGCAGAGAGTCCTTCAGCTGTAATCTGTGCCCAATGCTACAGAGGAAGGCAAAAAACCTCCAGGGCCTCTGCCAATCTACCCTGGAGGAAAATTCCTTCCCGACCCCAAATATGGCGATCAACTAAACCCTGAGCATGTGGGCAAGACTCATCAGCCAGACACCCAGAAAGTTCCCTATAGCAACTCCTATAGGGAGTTTTTTACACCCAAAAATGTCATCGCCCTCCTCGCTACGGTTAAGTTGTTTAAACAAATGTGTTGCAAGGGTAGAAAAAAATGTGTCTGAAAACTGTAGGTACCAGGGGTACTTATTTTTTTAAAGGGGTACTTGATAAAAAAAAATAGTGATAGAAATGTAGCTGTGTGAGTCTGGTGTAGCTGAAACAAAAAACAGGACTGTGTAGCACTTAAAGACTAATAAGATGGTTTATTAGGTGATGAGCTTTCGTGGGCCAGACCCACTTCCTCAGATTAAGTAGTGGAAGAAAATTGTCACAACCATATATACCAAAGGATACAATTGGTATATAAGGTTGTGACAATTTTCTTCCACTATTTGATCTGAGGAAGTGAGACTGGCTCACGAAAGCTCATCACCTAATAACCCATCTTGTTAGTCTTTAAAGTGCTACATAGTCCTGTTTTTTGTTTTGATTAAAAAAAATTTGAGAAACACTGGTTAAGGCACCCGAAAATGTGGGGCACTCCTGGGAGTTAATGTTCACCCACCCCTCCTCCTCCTGTCCCCGTTCTGTGGTTCTGCTTCCTCCGGAGAGGATCTAATTAACTTAAAAGTGACACAGCTGGCCAGGGCTATTAGCCGAAGAAGCCAGCCAAGGGGGAATGTAGGCATGTCACAGGCCTGCCCCAGGTAGATACTGTCAGTTTCTGAACTTCCTGTGTGAGCCGACAGGACCTGGGTTTAAAATTTGTTTTACAAAGATTTAATTTGTGTGCTGCGCAAGATGATAAAATCACGTCTCTAAAAAATCACCCCCTCCCCTCCCCAGTTGCCGTTGGGCAGAGGGGTACCAGTTTAACAGTGCTGCCAGAAATCCTTAGAGCAGCCCTGCATGGATTTCAGAGCTGCTGACCCCAGCTGCTCCTGCTGCTGGCAGAGGGCTGGGTGGGTTCCCACGCAGGAGGGAGAGAAGAGAACAGCCCCTCCCCTCCCACCTGGCCGCTCACCCATCTCCTGCACCACGAGCAGGTTGGGTGGGGAAATGGAAGAGAGCAGTGAAAAGAGCCACGCCAGGGATCATGGGCCGTTGTGATGTCCAATGGGTGTCGTGCGCGGTGTCAATCAGGGTAGCTGTGGGGAGGGGGCTGTGTGCCCCAGCTGACTGTCGGGGCCCGTCGGATCAGTCGTGTCCTGCCCATGCTGGTGGCCCAGAGGCGGTGAGCAGGGGCCTGCTGGCCACGCCCTGAGGCTTCTCTCTTTCCTGCAGGAGCCAGAGGAGGTGGAGTATCAGAGCTTACCAAGGGCTTTGACGTGCACCACGTGCCCCCGTCGCCTCTCTAGCTGAATGGTCTCCGGTCCACCCACGAACCCGAATGGGAGAAGACCCGTTCTCCAGCTCTGTAGCCTGCCTTGTGACACTCCCCTCCCCACCCCACCCCCGGATCCTCGTGTGTGAAGCCCTCCCAGGCTGCCCGGGGCAGGAGGAACCCGGCGGAAGGCGGAGGATCGGACTCTGGGAGGAGCAGGACCTGCAGCCGGGACGCTGCCACCCGTGCGAGACGGGCCGCTGAGTCTCCGGCGACGTCGCTAGCTGTTTCGCCGGGGGTTGGGGGAACAGTGCTGAGTGCGGCGCGGCTCGCCCTGCCTGCGAGGGGACGACCGACGGAGCCCGTGTGGCCGGCGAGGGGGGGTGCGGCCCTCCAGCCCCCTCGCCGACTGCAGAGCCAGAGGGCGGAGAGGGGGAATGCACCATGGCCCAGAATGGCCTGTCCCGAGAAGGACGCCGGCCACGTCTCAGCCAGGCTGCCCAACTGTGTAGAAGCCTACGCTGGAAAGCGGCCTCCCCCGGGGGCAGGGGCGTCTCCTCGCCGCGTGATGCTGCAGAGCCCGGGGGCTGGGAGGTGCAGCGTGTATCTATGTATCGGTTCCATTTAGCCCTGCGACACGTGACTGAGGCGGTGGATCTAGGGGCCCGTTCTCTCGGTGATCCTTGGAGGGAGGGAAGTTCTCTGAGGGAGGAATCGGAGCAGATGGTGCTGTCGCGTGGGGGGAGAGAGGAAGCCACAGGAGGTGGGGAGAGGGCGACGGGGGGTTGGCTTTCCCCTGACGGTTGGCTGGCTGAGTGAGGGGAATGCGGGTTTCTGTGGCCGCGGACAGGGCAGTCAGATTGCGGTGCACCTGCGGGAGAACTAAACACTCCAATCTCCCCGTGTGCTGAATATGGGAAGGCACCAGAGCCACGCGGCGCGTGGCTGGCAGAAAAGCTCACCTGAAGCTCAGGCAGGCGCTGCGAGGTGGGGCTGGACCCCGCTGGGAGTGTCCTCAAACAGGAATCGGAGACAGGAGTCCAGTCCTGTTTGCTCCAGAGGGCAGGTGAGTTAAGGCAGGGCCTGATACGAGCGGAGGTGAAAGCGAGCGGGTGTGCAGCTCTGGCAAGCACCGGCTGAGCTGCGGCAAAAGCCAGCCAGGAGCTATTTAAAGAGCCGGCAGGGACCCAGGTTACCATAGGACAGTGCTGATAAGAAATGTTAAGTTATTTTCACCCTGGGTATGGGGCACGTGTCCGCTTGCTTGTGCAACATCTAGGGAGCAGCAGCCCGAGATCTGGGAGATTTTGCTATGCCCCCGGCAACCCTGCTTGGCCCAAGAAGAAAAGGGCCCAATCTGGCACCAGGGAAGGAGAGTGAGTCTCTCGTCCGCCTGAAGACGCTGCCCAGGGTAGCTCAGAGTAGCAAGCGAATGGCAGAGATGCGGGTGTGCATTGGGGTAGCTGTTCCGGCCTCAAAGGGCTAATTGTGGGTAGGCATCCATGCAGAGTCCCAGCCACCTGCTGTTCCTAGCGCTCGTACCATGGAAACCGGCGCCGAGCAACCACCAATCACGAAAGAGCAGCATGAGATGGTCCTTCTGCCTGGGAAAGTTTCCCTTCAGTCCAGGGAAGCTCTTCAGAAGGAGACTCGCGGCCCTCGACGGCCCCCACATCTTTCCGAGGGGCAGGGGAAGGAGAAGCCAATCCGCCGCCACATTGGGTTCAGCAGCGGTGCCCCGGGCCCGTCCGCTCTCGAGTGACGCACGAAGTGCTGAGCAGCATGTGGTGATCCCGAACCCGCCGCCCACGTACTCATGGAGAAAAGCTCCGGCGGGGGAAGGTGGCGGGGATGACGTGCTGGGAGATAGCAGCTCATCCCTTCTCCCGTCTGTCCTGTCTACTCCCCCGGGGGGACTTTGCAGGGGATGGATGGTCTCTGTGTCCAGCAGAGCCTAGCACACTGGGGCAGCTTGGAATATATCACCTCGCCTGTGAACCCCGCCGGTGGGGGTGGTGTGTGGAGAAGCAGCCCCTTCCACTGTCATCTTCCCGAGTCTCCTTGTGCTCTGGCTTCCGTCCCTGGTTACACTAATCTGTCCAATAAAGCATCGGCTGACGTGTGCCCGTGTTCATGCCAATATCAGGAAACGGAGACCACTGGACAGCCTGGCTCGGGGGTGTATTTCTTGGTGGGGGAGCAGAGCTGATGGGACGCAGGTGGGGAGTCGGGAGGGTGTGGGGCAAATCGGGCCTGTTCGCCGGAAGCAGCGAGTGCTCACACCTGTGGGGGATGGCAACAGATGCTGCTTATGTAACCCACACACCTACTGTGGGTCACTGGCCCATGCAGTGGCATTTAGACCACAGCAACGGCTAAGAACAAGAGACAGCACGGGCTGGGAGGCAGCTGGCTTTTAGCTCAGAGGGTAGAGACTCCTATACTCTGCTTCAGAGATCCCAAGTTCAAATCTGCCCGGTGGGTGATTATACTTGCAACCCCAGTGGGAGAGGAGTGGGGTGTTTGGATCAGAGGGCTGTTCAGGGCGGGGGTCTGCTATTTCCTGTGGTGTGTGAATGCTCCAGGATCCCTGCATTGAGGAAAGAGAACTGGGTCTCTTCTGGCTTCTGCTCTCCTCTGCGTATCCCATGGGAGGCTCAGCCCTTCCTTTCTTTCAGAGGGGAGGGAGAGAAGCAGCAATGCCCAGACACCCTGGTGATGGTCGCAGCCAGAGCTGGGCTAGCGTCAGAGTAGGAGCTGCCCCACACCATTCCTGGTTGCTGACGGGTGGCGGGACGTGCTCTCCGGAGCTTGCCTCCTGCATTGGATGACTTTCCCCATTGCACACAAGCCCGGCATGGCAGGGAGAGTCTCCCCGTAGTGATGTCCCATCCGTGTGGCTCCCGGTGCTGACCGTTAACCCCTCCCTCCCGTACGCCATGCTTCCCCTGGAAATCCTCTGCCCAGCTTCTCGCTCCTGGCACAGGGGGGTATGTGTCTCTCTCCTGTTTAGTGGTGGGGGGCGGGGCGTTGTGCCTCTGAGGTGACCCTCTCCATCTGTGGAGAATGTGGCTCATCCCCTGAAAGCTTCACTCTGCTCTGCACTTCTCATGTGCCACAGGGATATGAACATAAGAACGGCCCATCTAGCCCTGTGCCCTTTTTGCCAGGTGTCCCACAGGGAATGAACAGAGCAGGGAATCATCAAGTGATCTGTCCCCTGTCACCCATTCCCAGCTTCTGGAAAACAGAGGCTAAGGACTCCATCCCTGCCCATCCTGGCTCATAAGCATGGATGGCCCTATCCTCCATGAATTTCGCTAGCTCTTTTTGGAGCTTTGTTAAAGTCCTGGCCCTCACAACATCCTCTGGCAAGGAGTTCCATAGGTTGACTGGGCGCTGAGTGAAGAAATACTTCTTGTTTGTTTTAAACCTGCTGACTATTAATTTCATTGGGTGACCCCTAGTTCTTGTGTTAGCCTTATGGGCAGCTTTGGAATCCCCTCAGCTGTGTCCCAACATGGTCCCCCAAGGGCTAGAGGGGAAGTTAACTCCCAGGCCTTTGGTCTCTCCTGGCAACACTAGGGGTACATCTAGACTACAAGCCTCTTTCGAAAGAGAGCGTCTAGATTGCAACCACTTCTTTTGAAAAAGCAAGCCGCTTTTTCGAAAGAGAGCACCCATGCAGTCTGGATGCTCTCTTTCGAAAAAAAAATCCTGTTTGCATTCAGGAACGCCTTTTTTCAAAAGAGCACTTTCGAGAAAAGGCGTTCTTCCTCGTAAAATGAGGTTTACTGCAGTCGAAAAAGCCACCACGTTCTTTCGATTTAATTTTGAAAGAACGCAGCAGCCGTCTAGACGCAGGGAAAATTTTTTTGAAAAAAAGCCTTGTAGTCTAGACACATCTTATGTGTCCATGCTGCAGGGTCCGTGTGGGTCTTCTGCTTGCCCCCTGCTGTGCGGTTGGTCCCCTGTGGGCGTCAGAGAATCTAACCCTCACCCTCCTAGAACACCCTCCCAGGGTATGTCTACACTGGGAAACTATTTTGAAGTAACTAAATTTCAAATAATAACTCCTGAAATAACAAAATCAAAGTAGCGTATCCACACTACAGGGGAGCCTGCAAATTAATCTGAGGCAGGCTCCATTATTGTGGATGTGGTACCTTGACTTAGAGTCCCAAGAAGCACTGGGGAGTAATTCAAATTCCTCTGGGGATTAGTTATTTCGAAATAGCAGCAGCGGAGCATCCACACTACCGCTATTTTGAAATAACTCTTGAAATTAGCCTTCTTTCCCGAGGAACGCAGGAGTACATATTTCGACATAACCAGCCCTTTATTGCGAAATAATATTGGGTTTGGTAGTGTGGACGCTCCACTTATTATTTTGAAATACGGGGGGTTATTTTGAAGTAACTCCCTAGTGTAGACCAGGGACTAGAGCGGGTGTGGGTCCCATCAGGGTTCTATGTGTGGCCCCCAAGACAGATTCTGCGGGTTTCTGTCCACGTAGGGTTTTTTTCCTACCGGTATCACCAGAGGGATGTGCATATAAGCAAGGGCAGGTGACGTGAGGGGTGCACTGATTGCACGCAACTTTGTGAGAGCTGTGGGCTGCCTCTGCAGCCGGTCCCAGCGCTGCTCCAGTTCAGTCAACACCTCCGCACATTCTAGGTACACAAGCACCAGGAGCAAAACTGCCCTGCCTGGGAATCCATCTTGGTTACGACACTCTTGTGGCCCCACAGAGAAGAGGCACCTCATGCAGCCCCTCACTAGCCTAGGTTGCCCAGTGCTGGACTATACCATAGCCCAGCACAAGGACTGATGGGCCGGAGAGCCAAAACTCAGCTTCTCATGCAGGTTTGCTGCCACGGGAAGCCAGCGGCTGCTACACTCGAAAAGCTGAGGACCTGCGGTGGAGACCTACAGGTGTGCAGGTCGGGGTCCAGCCATCAAACAGCCCCACAAAGCAAGGCCAAACGACAGCCGTGCACGCTGCAGGGGAGACAGCCAGGCCATAAGAGGTGCCTACAGACGCAGGGAAGTTGCTGACACCTGTTGGCTCACCTGGCCTGCAGGGCTACAGACAGGGCCAGGAGAGTGTAAAAGAGCTTCAGCCGATGGCAGGTTAGGCTTGAAATTGCAGAAAGAAGGTTGGTAATACTCATAGACTCATAGACTTTAAGGTCAGAAGGGACCATTTTGATCATCTAGTCTGACCCCCTGCACAGTGCAGGCCACAGAACCTCACCCACCCCTCCTAGAATAATCCTCTACTGCGACCCTTCCCCTCAAAAAATAACCTTGCAAACCTCCTGCAACTCCCTGTCATGACTCTCCTCCCTTCCCCATTTGAGAAATGCTGCTCTCCCTGTGAAATGCACGTAGTATGGGATAAAAGCACACATAAGACCAGATTTCATAGAGGGGAGACCAGATTTCACCATCCGTGATGCATTTTTCATGGCATGAGTTTAGTAGGGCCCTATCCGTGAGCCGTGAGCTGGTCTGAGGTAGGAGGGCTGGAAGCAAGATATCTAAGCAAAAGAGCGATGGCAGCAAAGGGGAAGTAAGAGCCCCACCACCAGCAATGACATGGGCCAGAGGGAGACTGGTTCGAAGGCCGGCACACTCAGATGACTAGGAGGCCCAGCAGATTGCAATGAGCGGACAGCACAGAGAATGTCCCTGCAGTGGGCTTTGTACTAATAACCTCTGGCCTCAGCAAGTCAGCCAACACTGGTACAAAGGGCAAAACGGCAATGGAAAGTGTTGCAGGGAAAGAGGGAGCAACCTGCATGGAACTTGGGAAGAGGAGCACAGGTTGCAGGAGGGAAGAATTTGGAGGCGGCACCTGGAAGTCAGTCTGTGCACACAGGACTGGCATCTGGGCTGCAGTTGCAGCATCTCTGTGCAATAATTTGCATAATAAAGAGCCAGGTTAGCTTTCCATGGAGTGCTCGTTTGACCACCCAGCACACGGTACCTGAACCACTTTCCTCTTTGGAGAGGAAAGTTCTAATTTGGACCGTTCAAAAGTTTTACCATTTAAAAAAATGTTTTTGCTGGAAAATTGGGTTTTTTGACTTAACCAAAGATGTACAGGAAAAGTGGCTGCTTTGTGCAGAAGAATTTGCTCTCTCATAATGTTGCATAAATTGCTGGTTTCGTCCCCTTGGAGGCTAGTCTGATTTACCCCAAGAAGAGAGTCACACTTTCAGGCTGGGTCCAACTCAAGTTTATTGGTTGCAACCAAGGTACGGCTAAGGAACTCAATGTTCAAAGCAGAGCCGACCTCGGACGTAGGCTAAGCATCCTTTTTTATACTTTCTTTAACTTTCTTATCTAACTTGGCATGTCTTGATTTGTTACCTTAGCTTCGTGTTGCAGCGTTATTGGTTAGCATACTTCAACTTTATTCCACTCAGTAACAACCACCAGTATAGCTTACTTAAGCAATAGCAATTAGCAAATTTCCCTAACTCAAGTAATACGTGTAATCCAGTCCTTGAGAAATGGGTCTAAACGGCTAGTTCCCCTTTTTACTACAGCTTCTAAAACATGCGCAATTAGCTAAATGATATGTGCTGTTTCAAGCTTAAGTAATGGAAAGGGGAAGAAGCACACATAGTCTTTACTAAATTTTACTACAATAACAAAAAAAATCAGAGTGAGGGAAAATGGAATTATGTTAAGAAATGAGCGAGCAAAAAAAAAAAAAAAAAAAGGTTGCTGCACCTTCAAGAAGATTGTCCCCGCAGGCCTCCCGTCCGAGAGAAACAGACTATACCAGACATTTTACATGTCCAGTATTTTCTGCATTTTTTTACTGGTCAGGTGCCAGAAATAACGGACTACCCAGGCAAAATTCCTGGCAACCTGGGCCACCTGGCAACCCTATTTGTGTGCCTCCTGTTTCCATTCTCTATGGCTGACCTGCCTACATTTCCCACAATGCACCATGGCTAGGGACTCCCAGCGTGAAGAAGGAATTTCTGGAGCACCAAGGGATTTGTAGTCTAACTAGGGAGCCTGGCCTATGTGAAGCAATGGGAATTCAAGGCATCCAGACTACAGTTCCCATCAGGCAAAGTGGCAGCATTTCCAAATTGAAATATTTGGGGGTTTGGCCAAAAGGATTTAGTTTTAAATTTCTACCGAAACTTGAAGTTTTCTAGAGGACAAAAATGATTTTTTTATTCAACTGCCCTTCCAAGGGTTGTTGCCTGTGTCCTGTGTGGGGTTAGCTGGTTGTTAGGGGGTGTTTGTGTTTGCACGAGGCCTGCATGTTCATTGCAGCCTTCCACAACCCTCCCTCCCCTTGGTTTCTCCCTGATTGATTTTCCAAGCCAAGTCAAATCAAGATGACCATAAAGCTGCTTGAGAACCACTAGGGGGCGCTTTCCATCTAGGCCAGACTCTGTCCTGTGGCCCCGTCATTGGCCAGGAGCGTGGGAGATCTGAGTTTTGTCACCATAAGACCTCAGTCCCATGACTTCATCTGAGCTGGGTGTGCGGCTGTGTGTCATATTCCCCCCGCTACAGCTGGACAGGAGTACAGCTCCTGGCTAATAGACACAGGCCATGGCTTCTCTGCCCCCCAGAAGGATGTGAGAATTTCCTTCTCCCTCCCCTTTTTATATAACCAATGTGCTGTAAACCCTGAATGGAGACAGCGCTCTGTAGCCTGTCCTGCCACCAGCGAGGTGAGCTCGCAGACCGGCAGCCGGGTTGACCTCGCCTCGCTGCAGTGGGGTAACAGCTCCGGAAACTGGTCTCCGCTCGAATTGTACTGTGCAATAGGGATCCCCTGTTAGCTGCCCAGGTGCGTGTGCGCGTTAGGTGGTGATGACCTACAGACACACAGCTCTCACCCAGCACGTCTCATCGGTAGCTCTGAAAGCGCTTCCTCAAGGAGGCCTCGCCAGGCTTTTAGCTCAAGAATCAGGGGGCTGCCCTTGGAGATCTCAACTTGAGAACTCGCCGATGCTCAGAGAGTTGCATGTACAAGGCAGACCACGTGGCCCCCGTGTGATGGAGATAATTAGTCCCTATGTGGGAGGCTGGGGGATCGGAGCCGTGGCTGTGTGAGAATTGTGTTCGCCAGCAGAAATGTGCCGCCAATAAAAGCATCTGTGGAAAACAAACCCAGGCCGTTTTCGGCCACTTTGTTGTCTCAGCAGGACGAGTCAGGCTGCCCGTTCGACTCACCTGGCTCGAAGAGAAAAGATGAACATAGAGTCCACTAAGGCGCCGTTTATACTGACTAGAAATGTCCAGCTGGAGAGGCTGAAAGAGCCCAGGGCTCGTTTCTGCCCATCTCCGTGACATGGCTGAGAGGTTTACATGCGAGTGGGTGCAATAATGGGACAGTGAGAGGGTCCCATTCTGCACTGCTTGGTGGCTGGCCGTCCCACCTGCACATTTGGTGGTTAACTAGTTGCTGGCTGTTTTATGTCCCTTCCTCTACCCCCGCCCCCCTCCCTCCGCCAGTGTCTATCTAATAGGCGAGGAGATGCATGGCAGGGTGTGTCTATGTGCTGTCTCTACTTCCCCCTCTGCGTTCGCAGCTCAGCACTGCTCCAGCTGCAGGCAAAGATGAAGCCATGGAGGTGACACTTGTCAGCCCCTCGGTCCCCTTAGTGCTCCTGGCGCTGATCAGTTTCTTGGCAGGTAAGTCACTAACCGCTGGCTTAAATCCTGCCAGCACAGGGGGGAACCCGCATGTGGGCAGGGAAGCAGGAATTTGTCTGCAGTAGGAAAGTGCTGGTGATGCAAAATGAGGTGTGATTAGCCCAACAGGTGCAGGGAACTGCTAGATTCTTTAGCAAATTATCTGGCAGTAGTTTAGATTTGGAGGGAGAAGGGAATAGCCAGTGGAATGTAAGCTGAGTATTATGGGAGTATTTGGTAACTAAAAGCTGGTGAGTCACTAAATCTCTTTAAAGTGCCTAATAGTTTGTAATTCTTTAACCACCAAATGCATTTCAGTTGCAGGGATGTAGGAAACAGGCAGGGCAAGTGGCGTGAAACATTGCAGAGGGAAATTGGAAATGTGTAAATCAACATCAGGACACCCTGCCCTATCGATGTTGCTCAGTGGAACCGAAATGCCTGCTAATGAGAAGAGAGGCTCAAAATAGAAAAGAAAAAACAAGGAGTCCTGTGGCACCTTATAGACAGCAGATTTTGGGGGCATCAGCATATGTCCAAATAAATCTTTCTTTAAGGTACCACAGCCACCCCTCTAAGGGTACGTCTTCACTGCAGAGTTTTTTCAGAAACTTACATTCACACTGCAGTTGCGTTCTTTCGAGAATGAGGAGCATGGGGCCATTTAAAGACGCAGTGGGGGTTTTTTTTTTCTGCTTAACAACTTTGGTCTCCCCTTTTTTTTTCTCAACAAAATTTTTCCCGGTATTGGTTTTTTGGGGGGTAGGAGGCCAGTGTTCAGTATTTTTGTTAAACCATCTGGCAACCCTAGTGTAGACCAGCCTCGGCCCTTTACTCTGCTCCAGCAGCATCAAGAGACATTCCCGTAAGAACTAATTATATTTGTGCCCATTTGCGGGGTGGAGATGGAAGCGTGTGTCTTCCCTGCCCTACAAGATGTGTAGGGCCAGTTCTAGGCCCATCAGCGCCCTAGTTGAGGGCTGACTTTGCCGCCCCCTCCGTTGGTTAGACTTTGGGATGCCTTATTGTGTATTGCGCTGGTAGCTCATTTTTGGACTGTGCATGATTTGCGTGCGTGATTTATCCTCACCATATGGGATGCCCGCTAGGATCTGTAAATCTGTATTTATTCGTGCCGTATGGAAGCAAATAAAACAAATCCATTTGCTCTATGCTTTCGGCAACGGCTTCCCTTTAAGACACACTGAAGTGTAGGCACGTGATAAATGGACCCACCGACAGGCTACACTGCACATTGTACTTCAAACCCATTTCCCCCCAGCCCAGCGCCCCCAAACCCGGCACCCCAGGCTGTTACTTGGGGCGCCGGCCCCTAGATCTGGCTGGAAGGTGGGAACTAACCCTGGCTGTGCTAACCCAGGTTCAAATAGCAAGGAGCACCTGGGCACTTTGCAGTGTGATCGGGGGTTGAGGGCTTCCGGGGGCCCAGCTTGCAAGGCTAACCAGAGCGCCGTGTGGCTAGGTCTTCGTGGTGGCTGCAAGCCGAGCTCAGAGCACGTCGCGCTGCTGCTAGCTCGCTGGGCTGTTTTGCAGCCTGCATGCACCCGGCCGGCTGTGGGAATCACGTCCCTGCAGTGCTCCGGGCAGCCAAGCCACTCTTTCGGGGTGGGAGTGGGAGGGGGTGTGTGTGTGCCGTTTCCCACGGAGCAGACACAGGAAACAAGCAGAGTGTCATTTTGGCCACTGGGGGAGTGAAGGCAGAACAGCCTCTGTGCTGTGGTCAATTGATCTTCCTGTTCAGACACACGCGCCGCTGTCGCCTCCCCCTCAAAGGGCAGCATGGCAGGCGAAGAAGGCTGGCTCTGAGTCCGCCGAAATTTGTGCGCCCCTGACTTTTCATGCAGCCAGCTTCCTCCCAGTGCTCTTTCTAAAACACAGGCCAAATCCCACAGTCCTTACTCAGGCAATGCTCCCAGCAAGAGTCGAGCTAACAGCAGCTTTGCCTGCATAAGGATGAGGTGATTTGGCCCTGAGGTACAAGCTGGCAAAGAGAGGTGTGTGGGGGAGTCACTAGGCTCAGGAACTACAGGACTGAATTTTTCACAAAAGCTCTGCTCCCAACATACAGAAATGTTTCTGAACATCTGGCTCCTCCCCTCCCCCATTATATTCTTTGGGGTCAGGGAGTGACTCTCACTACATACAGCACCTAGTACAACAGGGCCTGATCTCAGCTCGGGTACTAGGTGCTTCTGAATGAATAATCTACCCCTGGAATGCAACCACCTCTGAGGTGGAGCGGGGCAGCTGTTCAACAGCGCCCAGTAACACAACAGCAGTTCAGGAGAGGAAGTCAGAGAAGGAGCCTGTTTCCCAGTGGAATTGCAGTAGTTAATTAAGGGGAGGAATTGAATTGGGAGGACAATACAAAGAACAGATCTGTGTGATTATCTGCCCCAGGGCCATTCACACTGGGGTAAGATGAGGTGAATTTAATGCAACCAGAATTACCCTCAATATCAAATTAGAAGGGAGACAAAATGACACCAAAAATGACGAGAAAAATGTGGATATTTTGCTGGTTACCTGCCATTCATGGGAAGGCTGCGATAAAGAAAACCTGTGCTGGTGGATAAGAAACAGGTTCTGTAGCAGAGAACAAACTATTCCTGCTTATCAAACAAACACAGGGAGGGGTAAGTTACATTTAAGGAGCATGTGAAATGATGGGGGGTGGGTGTGAATGAAACGTTCTCACCGCCACTAACTGTCTGTGCCTTCTCCGTAACCAATACCTGGAGACGGGATGTGATACCCTGTTAACTTCTCCGTTCTTGTTCTCCACACGCCACATCAGCCCTGCGCTTGGTCCGAAGCCTTACAAAAGCAAGGGGCAGCTCTAGCTGTTCCTAGGCAGCGCCGGTCTGATCAAGTATCACTGCCTGTGTAGGGGAGAGTTGTTTGGTTTGGATTGTTTTGGGTGGCTTGTTTTTGCATTTTCTTAGGCATCAGAACTAGCCAAGAATTGACGCCCCACCGCCGGGTGAATGGGATTCTGGGAGGATCCGTCCTGCTGTCTGTGGCTCCATCCCACAAGGGAAAGTTGAAAGGCTTCGAATGGAGCTTTCGTATTAGTAAAGAGGAGACGATTCTGCTGGCTGAGTTCATTGGCAGTAAATTTGAGCGAACCAATCCCAGTGACAGATTTCAGCAGAGGCTGGAAATGCACAACGAGACCTCGCTGAGGATCAGGGCCCTGGAGCTGGGCGACAGCGGAGTTTATGTGATCCGGATTAAGACAGAACCAGCAAATGTGGAGGATTGGACCCTTCTCCTCACGGTCTATGGTAAGTGACGACCAATCGATGTTTTAGCTGTAACCAAGTGACCAGACACACTAGGGTGCGGCTGACGCGCTCGTTTTGTGCGTTTAGGGAAGTTCCCCTCAGTGCTGAGGGACCAGCACCTCTAGCGTCTTTGTAATAGGGCTGAAGGGGAGCCATAGAGTCTCTCATGTGCAGCAGCCACACGACAATCCCCCCTTTGTAGCGCTCGTATCCCAGTCCTGTCTCCTCTGCACCACAAGTGCCGCGTCACGGCCGGGCCCCGGTGGGCCAGTCTCACCACATTCGAGTCTATAATGTATGAAATGGAGCCAGATACATTGGTGCAGTGAGTAGGGGCGCCTGGGTGCTGCATAATCCCCCAGATTTTAGACCCTACGCCAGAGTCCCAGCCCCCAGCCCACGCTCGGGGCCCTGCTGCCCCCTGGTGTCTTGGGCAAGGGATGGTGAGAGGGGGTGGACGGGTTTGCAGGAGGCAGTGAAATAAAACACTCATTTTTGACATCTTGGGCACAATCGCACGGGACTGGCTGTTCCTGGTGGCGGTTGGTTGCCCCTGAACCAGGACGGGGAACCAGCTTTGGTCTTAATTACTCATCCCTATCCCACACAGCCCTGTCCTGCACACGGAACCCCTCTTTTCTCCCCATGCCAGAGCCTTAAGGGGCTCCATAAAATTCACTAGCTCCAGAACCCTAGAAAAGTAAATCTGGCCTATGGGAAGCCCTGAACTGGGGATGTTAGGGAATAGTCAACTACAGGCAGTCCCCGAGTTACGCGGATCCGACTTATATCGGATCCGCAGTTTCGAACAGGGATTTTCTCGCCCCGGAGGACTCGAGCGGCGGGACGCCTGGTTCCGCCGCCCGCCTCCTCCGGGGCGAGAAAAGCTGCTCCCCGTCTCCCTGGTCTGCTGCGGGAGCCAGCAGACCAGGGAGACGGGGAGCAAAGCGGCGGAGGATCTGGAAGCGGCCGCGGGTCAGCGGATCTGGAAGCGCCGCGGGTCTGGCCCAGGTCCTCCGCCGCTTTGCTCCGCGTCTCCCTGGTCTGCTGGGGGGGGGGGGGGGGACGAAGCTAGTGCCCCCCCCAGCAGACCAGGGAGATGTGGAGCAAAGCCCGGTGCCTGTGGTAGAGCAGGTGGGGCGCTGCCAGTTGGTCCCGCAGCACCGCTCCTTGGCGCTACTGGACCAACCCGGCAGCACCCCAGCTGCTCAGCCCCAGGAGTCCTGATTCAGCCGCTGCTGATCAGTTTCAGCAGTGGCTGAATCAGGACGCCTGGGGCAGAGCAGCTGGGGTGCTGCTGGGTTGGTCCAGTAGCACCGAGGAGCGGCCGTGCTACTGGACCAACCCAGCAGCACCCGAGCTGCTCTACCCCAGGCATCCCCAAGTCAGCTTCCGCTGAAACTGACCAGCACTGACTACAGGAAGCCCGAGGCAGAGTTGCTCTGCCCTGGGCTTCCTGGAATCAGCTGCTGATCAGTTTCAGCAGCAGCTGACTTGGGGACGCCTGGGGTTCTTAAGTTGAATCTGTATGTAAGTCAGAACTGGTGTCCAGATTCAGCGGCTGAATCTGGACGCCAGTTCCGACTTACATACAGATTCAACTTAAGAACAAACCTACAGTCCCTATCTTGTACGTAACCCGGGGACTGCCTGTACCTGAGAAGCAAAAGCTTAATGGGTAGTCGAGTAGAGTATCGACTACTTGCTCCCCGCCCCCTTGCTGCCGAAATAGCTGATGCTGGGGGGAGCTGACTTAAAAGCCGGTTCCCCCGTACCGCCTCCACAGTGCTGCCTGCCCCTGCACCCGTTGCCACTATCAGACGAAGCAGACGGGGAGCTAGGGGAGGTCTGTGGCAGGCCAAGGCTCGCTGGGGGCAGAGGCTACTCGGGCAGCAGCCGCTGTCCGCGGGGGTCTCAACGGGGAGCTGGACCCCTTGCGGACAGGGGTTGCTCCTGTTCATTGTGGCCTGGGAGGTCTGCCATGAACAGGGCCACTGGACTCAGTGCGAGCCGGGTCCAAGCAGTCCTGGCTTGTGCTGGTCACTGCGCCTCTGCATGTTAAATGTAATAAGAGTCTGGCGGCTCTTACTACATTTCAAATGCAGAGCCGGAGCACGGGTGGCTCCCAGGATGGCTGAGTCCCAGCTAAAGCCGGCTCCTGGAGCTACCCCACTGAGGCTCTGCAGAGCGGTCCTATCGACTAATCATGTAGTTGATACAACTACGCGGTTAGCCTGATAACCACAATTTAACATCCTTACCTTGAACCTCTGTCCCGTCTCCTCACCCTGTGGAGCTGGGACACCAGAGGAGTGAGGTGTCTCAGTTGGGGGCCAGATCAGTGAGGGGTGGGGGGGGGGGTTCTTCACACCTGTGTGGTCCCCAGCTGATTTCTCTGTGGGCCAGTGGCCCCCAACCCAAAAAAAGTTCCCTGGCTCTGCCATAAATAAAGAAAACATTGAAACCATTTGTGTTGGTCATCAATTAATATTTTACTTTATTTAAAATGAAGTTTGATAAACTAATATGAGAAAGTTAAAACACTTAATCTGTTTAACGATTTAAATTAAACCATTCTCCCTAGTTGCAGTGTTAGCAAAATGGATCGAGCCTTATTATGTAATTAACAGTGGGTGTGTCTAGACTACACCTCTCTGTCGACAGAGAGATGTAGATTAGGCACATCGAAATTACTAATGAAGCCGGGATTTAAATATTCCATGCCTCATTAGCATAAACATGGCCTCTGCTTTTTTTCAAAACGTAATTTTTACGGAAAAAACGGCAGTCTAGATGCGGATCTGTCGAAAATAAAGCCTTTTTCGATAGATCCTGTAAACCTCATTTTTTGAGGAATACAGGATCTGTCGAAAAAGGCTTTATTTTCGACAGATCCGCATCTAGACTGCCATTTTTTTCTGAAAAAATGCAGTTTCGAAAAAAAGTGGTAGCCATGTTTATGCTAATGAGGTGCAGGATATTTAAATCCCGGCTTCATTAGCAATTTCGACGTGCTTGATTTGCAGTCTAGACGTAGCCAGTGAGTTTTCATTAGCAACCGGTGGTTCGCAGAACGGTTTACATTGAGCCAGGAGGTTCACAGGCCAAAAATATTGAGAACTACTGAAATAGAGGCACCCCTGGCCTCTCCCCCCGAGTTAATGCAATGCAAGTTGGATTAATGAAATTGCAGCATAGTTGCATGGGAGGGTTCTTTGGGGGCCAGACCCATCCCTACTGGCAGAGGAGAGTGGGAAGAGTTCTTAGAGGGGTCACATGGCACTCTTTACTCCCAGTCATGTGTCCATTTTAAGCATGGAAGTACTACCTCCAGGGATGGGACTTTATGTGACAGGTGGGCGTGGCCTAATGGATCAGGAGGTGTGGCTAATAAGGTGGGAGGCGTGGCTAATGTGTCTCTATTTTTGGTTCAGAAAATATGGTCACCCTATTTCTAAAGCAAATAAGCTTATCAGCTTCCGTAAACACACATTGAAAAACCTGGGTTTTACCATTGAGAGCAACAGCTGCCATCTGTGCCAGGAGCAAATTACAGGCAATAAAACCTTAGTGCAGCGAGGAAAAGAAAAGTCTCCGTATCCCGGTACCATCCGTCTCTTTGTCCCTGGGTGACTCAGCCAGAGGTGAGGGTCTGTCCCAGGAGTGGGCGGAGGAGGCTTTAGGCCTGTGATGGGCAGGAGGCCCCCGCAGCTGATCATGATGGTTCCTTCTAGCCATAAAGTCTCTGTGTCCGTGTGCAGGGGCCTGACTCTCCATCCCCCTCCCTGCGTCTGTCGATCGCCCTTCCCCTCCATCCTAGCCAAACACCCAGCGTGCAGGGGTCCCTGCCTGGGCTGCCCACACCCCACGGGGACAATGAGGCCAGTTACTCAGGGACACCCCAATGAGTCGGCTCCCTCCCTTCTCCACTGACCCCTCGGCCTCGCATTGGGGCTGAACAGACTCCGCCTCCCCCTGGCCACTGGGAACCTGTGGGGCTCCTGCACCCGGTACAACGAGGGGCTGGAGCTGCTGTTGATTCCAGTCCCCGCAGCGGAGGGGACGTTGGCCAGGCCGGCCCGGAGCGGGTGCCAGGCCCCAGAGACATTCTATGGGGTAGGCAGGATGCAGCAGCGGGGAGGTGCCACAGGCTGTGGGCCACTCTAGGGTGAGGCTTGTGGGTGGCCAGTAGCACCAGTGCAAGGCAGCGCGCCGGGCAGGGCCACACAGGGCAAGCAGAGGAAGCCAGGAGGCCGCCTCCCCTGCTGGAGGGGGTCTCAGTGGAGGGCTGGTGGGGCTTTCAGCTGGGCTGGGCTGACTTGGCCCTGCCTCAGCGCAGCATCTGGACTAGATGCCCTCTCGAGGGTCCTTCCCACCTGGCCTTGCTGGGGTCTGGGATAAGGGATTTCTTTGTGGTTTCAATCCAGAGCCCGTGCCGGTGCCAGAGATAAGGAGCCACTCGCTCTCCAGCACGGCAGCTGGGTGCAACGTCACCCTGGAGTGCCTGGTGCCCGGCAGGGAAGGGGTTAACATCTCCTGGACCAGAGGGAGCCCACTGCGAGACCTGGGCGATCTGGAGCGGTACCAGCTCAGCCCTGATGGCAGGAGCCTCCAGCTGTCCCTGCAGCTCAACCCCCCGGAGTCTATCTTCACCTGCACGGCCAGCAACCCTGCGGACCAGAAGAGCTCATCTTTTGTCCTGCCGAGCATCTGCCAAAGCAAAGGTGAGGGATTTACAGCCTGTCCCAGCCTTGCCTTTTGTTTCTTGATATTTCCTGGCCCCTCCACGGAGCAGCAGCAGAATTCAGGGCATGGCAGGACAGCTCCTTGGTACAGGAGGAATCAGTGAGGCGGAGTCTGAGTATTTTCCCGTGTCCTTGCTTTGATGGGATGTTAGACGCTGACTCTTTATTATTGCAAGCAATGCAACCAATGTACAGGGTGCCGCTAACCTCCAGCCTCTGCAATTCCAGGTGCACACAGGCCATTCTCAAACCTGTGGTGCATTGTGCTGACTTCCTTCCTGTTATTGCTAATCCTTGGGACTGCCATCTGGTGTTGCTGGATGAACAAGAAGTCGGCTGATCCAGGTAAGAAAATCCCTTTCTATCCCACTGCTGGCACCAGGACTGGACTGTGCCATGATGTCTGAACTACAGTCCTGCAGCGGGACTGGGATCCCGCAGGATTCCCTGCCGTAATGGCGGGACTGGGATTCAATAACAGCCCAGCACTGCTCGAATCTGAAATCTCTTCTGTGAAGGGGGCTAAAATCTGGCTGATTCTTAAGCACATGATTCTGGGATCTGGGGCTTAAAGAAACACATCGACCACCACAAGGTAGGTGATAAACCCATGAGAATTGGCCACCGAGAGAATAGCCCCAATGCCCGGCGTATTCCATGTGTTGCCCATGCACAAAGTTGCTGGTGCATTTTTCACGAGACCCTCTTATGCTCCATATATCCCCAACAGACATGCCTGGTTGCGCCTTCTCTGGAGAAGGACTCACATGGATTCCCTGCCTGTGATTTTGGTGGGGGTGGCTCTGTGGAGCTGGATCTGCGCAGGGGCTCAGCTCCTGACAAAGGGGAGGCGTGATCGGCAACGGTCACCACATGCCAGGCCATTGTGATGTCAATGGGTGTCGTGTGTCAATCAGGGTAGCTCTGGGGAGGGGGCTGTTTGCCCCAGCTGAGCGTCGGGGCCCGTCGGCTCAGTCGTGTCCTGCCGATGCTGGTGGCCCAGAGGCAGTGAGCAGGGGCCTGCTGGCCACGTCCTGAGGCTTCTCTCTTTCCCGCAGGAGCCAGAGGAGGTGGAGTATCAGAGCTTACCAAGGGTTTTGACGTGCACCACGTGCCCCCGTCGCCTCTCTAGCTGAATGGTCTCCGGTCCACCCACGAACCAGAATAGGAGAAGACCCATTCTCCAGCTCTGTAGCCTGCCTTGGGACACTCCCGCCCCCCGGCATTGAATCCTCATGTGTGAAGCCCTCCCTGGCTGCCCGGGGCATGAGGAGGTTGCTCTGGGAGGAGTAGGACACGCAGCTTTGGCACTGCTGCCCGCATGAGAGAAGGGCCGTTCCATTTCAGGCGATATTGCCTGCCCAGGGGGATGGAGGTGGGGGTGCAGAAGTCAAGGCAGGTGGCAGGTTCAGGACTCAAGGCAGGGGGCTCAGAAGAGGAGGTTGGGAGGTGGGGGGAGCTTACCAAGCCACCCATGATAGCGAGGGTGGTTCTGCTCCGGTGACGGCTCCTCCCAGGGGGATGTGGCAGTGCTCCGCGGCCAGTGGCTCCTCCCGAGGGGCTGGGCCTTTTCCAATGCCGATATATATATTTTTGAGATGAGGCGACCATACCTGTATGCAGTATTTAAGATGTGAGAGTGCCATGGATTTATACAGAGGCAATAAATAGTCTTGGTCTTATTTTCTCTCCCTTGTTAAATTATTCCCAATGTTCTGTTTGCTTTTTTGACTGCCGCTGTACACCGAGTGGATGTTTTCAGAGATCTCTCCACAAGAGGGGTGGGCAGTAGCTTTTGGTGGGCGGGGGGCACTCCAAGGTTTTGGTAAGTGTTCAAGAGCTGCACTTTTCTGTGGAGGGAGAGCAGAGTCTAGGATAGAGGCTGGTGCAGAAGGGCGTAAGGAACTGGGGGTTCAGGAGACGGTGTGGGGTATGAAAGAGTGTTTGGATGCAGGAGGGGGTTGTGACCTGGGGCAGGGGATGGGGCTGTAGGGTCAGGGAGGGAGTGTGGGTGCAGGAGAGGATTCTGGCCTGGGGGAGGGGTGTGGGAGGGAGTTGTCACCCGGGGCAGAGGGTTTGCACAGTGATCTGGGGGAGGAAGTCGGGGTGCAGGAGGGACTGGGGGGCCACAAGCAGGTGCTGGCTGGGAGGAGTTTATCTAGGTGTTTCCTGGCCAGCAGGCTGCAGCACCCCCAAGGCAGGCTGGGCTCCCTGCCTGCTGCAGCCCCAGCCCCCTTGGAAATACAGCCTACTCCTTCCACCTGGCTCTTAGCTCAGGCTGCCCCAGGCGCTCAGGCCAATCTCTCAGCTCCGATTGGCTGGCTGTTTCCAGCCAATTGGAGCTGAGAGATTGGCTGAGGTCAGTTCTTATTAGCCGGTTGTTTCTGGCCAATAGGAGCTGAGGATTGGGCTGGGGGCGGGGAGGTGGCAAGTCGCCTCCCCCTCCCCCTTCCTGCAGAGCAGAGAGCCACATGTGTTTTAAACTGCAGCAGCTGCTTGTGCCTGAGGGTCCTGGCAGGGGGACCGTGGGCTGGATCCGGTGGCTTGCCGGGCCGGATCCAGCCCCTGGGCCGTATTTAGCCCAGTCCTGATCCACAATGCCTTCAGGATCTCTCTCTTAGGCGGTTGTAGCTAAATCAGTCCCCATCATGTTGTAGCTGGGGTCATTTTTTCCAATGTGCATCACTTTGCATTTATCAACATTCAGTGTCATTTGCCATTTTGTCGCCCAATCCCTTAGTTTGCTGAAGCTCTTCACAGGAAGCGCAGAGTGGAGGCAAAGCTACAGACTGCAAGCGGGGGGGGGGGGGGGGGGGAAGGGGGGCTTGCTCCGAGACCCCAGGGAGGAGGTGTTGTGGGAGCGGTAGGGGAAGTGGCCCAGGGAGAGGATGCTGTTGTGGGGATAAGGACAAGAGAGCCCCGCTGGTGGCTGCCATCTAGGGCCCTGGGCTGCAACCCAGAGTAAGTGGGTGGGACCGGGTTTCCCCACAACCCTCCCCGTGCCCGGTGTGCTGCCACCAGGGAAAAGGGGACTTTTGGACCAGGGAAGGGTTTTTCCCTCCAAGCTAGTGACTGGCCTATGATGAAAATGGCTCATGAAGCAGGGAGCCCTCCCCTCTGAGAGAAAGAGGCAGTGGAAGAGTCACTGTGAGCCTCTGAGGCACACTAAAAATTCACCAGGAAGCGTAGGACCAAGGGAGCACAACCAGAGCTCTGCCACAATATATATTAGAGTGTGTCTGTCTGTCTGTCGTTCCATTGATCCGTGCGTCCGTTTTTTCCATAACTCCTTCTAAACAATAAGACCTAGGACCGCCACATTCGGTAGGCAGCTTCCTCTGATGCTAACTTAAACCAAGGTGCGCGTTTGGTTGTGCCTGGAGAATGGGAAGTGCCAGAAATAGGACTGTTTTCCATAACAGAGAGGGAGGGGCACAGACAGCAGGGATGCAACACTGAGGCTGTGTCTAGATTGGCCAGATTTTCTGGAAAATCAGCCGCTTTTCCGGAAAAACTTGCCAGCTGTCTACACTGGCCACTTGAATTTCCGCAAAAGCACTGACTTCCTACTATAAGAAATCAGTGCTTCTTGTGGAAATACTATGCTGCTCCCGTTCGGGCAAAAGTCCCTTTTGCGCAAAACTTTTGCGCAAACGGGCCAGTGTAGACAGCTCAGATTTGTTTTCCACAAAAAAGCCCCGATTGCAAAAATGGCAATCGGGGCTTTTTTTGCGCAAAAGCGTGTCTACATTGGCCACGGATGCTTTTCCGCAAAAAGTGCTTTTGCGGAAAAGCGTCCGTGCCAATCTAGACGCTCTTTTCTGAAAATGCTTTTAACGGAAAACTTTTCCATTAAAAGCATTTCTGGAAAATCATGCCAGTCTAGCCGTAGCCTGAGAGTGGCCAGTGGGGCAGGTGCAGGGATGTGGTTGCACCATCTTGCCTGCCAGCACACTGGTAAGTTGGCCCTAACTGTGTCGAACCTGGATGTCACTCTCCCTCCCCCCCCCCCATTAGATTGCATGCAGGCTGCAGGGGAGCGTGAGAGTGGGGCAAGGGGCAGCCCCCCGAGCCTCTCCCCTGAACAGCCTGCAGGTTGCAGGGGAGCCACTGTAGAGAGGGCAGCATGAAGGGGGAAGGCCCCTGAAGTCTGGCCACACCAGACAGCCCTCAGAGCCTGTCCCCTCCCAAACAGCCTGCATTACATGTGAGGAGGGCTCACTGGAGGCGTGGACAGCCGCTGGAGCCTCATTCCTCACCAGACAGTCCGCAGGCTGCGGAGGGGATGCTGGAGGCTGGGCAGAGACCACAGAACCTCACCATGAATTTGGTAGGGCCCTAACTACGATTCTTAAGCTGGTCTGACATCGGAGGGCTGGAAACCAGAGAACTCGGCAGCCCAGCATCGACGGAGCGATGGCAGCAAGAGGGTGGAGTTACGTCCAACAAAGGGCAGAACAGCATTGAAAAGTGTTGCAGGGAAAGAGGGAGCAACCGGCGCGGAACTGAAGAGGAGGAGCACAAGTTGCAGGAGGGAAGAGCGTGGAGGAGGCACCTGGAAGTCAGACCGTGTGCCCAGGTGTGGCGGCGCATCAGGTACCCCCAACCCAGCACCCCCGTCTGCAGCTAGACGTGACTCCGCCAGCTAGTGAAATAAGGGGGGTTTATTGCTTCTCAGAGATACAGCACAGCCCGGGGTCAATGTGGACATAGGAGTAAGGGTCAGACAGGGGTACACAGGCCCCCTGATCCCTCAGTACTCGACTTAGCCTGTTCTCTTCATGTTTGCACAGCCAAGACAGCCCCTTCTCCAAACCACAGACCACTCATCTCCCCAGGTAGCCACACCCCTTCCTTTGTTCAAACTCCTTCCCCTGGCCAGGTGTGAAGCTGCTCACCATGCCTACCTGCTTGTCCTCAGGGATGCCTCTCCCTCCCCCACCCTGGGGTAGTGCTTACAGACACAGGCCAGTAGGGGTCACCCACAGCACAACACAGCACTAGTGAATGCCCAACCAGCGTGGACTCAGGGCCACAAGAGTGTACAGCACACCCCACTACGTCACACGAGGGCTGACATCTGGGCTGCAGTTGCAGCATCTCTGTGCCATAATTTGTATAATAAAGAGCCAGGTTAGTTTTCCATGGTGTGCTCGTGAGATCACCCAGCACACGGTACCTGAACCACTAACAGCTCTTTGGAGAGGAAATTTGGTCCGTTCAAAAGTTTTACCATTAAAAAAGCTGTTTTTCCTGGGAAAATTGGAATTTTTGGCAGAACAAAAAATTTACAGAAAAGCAGCTGCTTTGTGTAGAAGACTATTCTCTGTCATGAAAAAGAATCTGTGAGGGAAAATGGAATTATTTGGATTAGGAAATGTTACCATGGTGCTTCATGGGAATTGTAGTTTGTGCCTCCTGTTTCCATTTTGTATGGCTGACCTGCCTACATTTCCCACAATGCACCATGGCTAGGGACTCCCAGTGTGAAGAAGGCATTTCTGGAGCATCAAGGGATTTGTAGTCTGACCAGGGAGACTGGCCTATGTGAAGCAATGGGAATTTAAGGCATCCAGACTACAGCTCCTATCAGGCAAAGCAGCAGCATTTCCAAAATGACATATTTGGGGTTTGGCCAAAAGGATTTAGTTTTAAATTTCTACTGAAAATTGAAGTTTTCCACAGGGAACAAAAATGTTTTTTTAATCAACTACCCTTCCAAGGGTTGTTGCCTGTGTCCTGATAGCTGGTTGTTAGGGGGTGTTTGTGTTTGCATGAGGCCTACATGTTCATTGCAGCCTTCCACAACCCCCCCTTGGTTTCTCCCTGCTTGATTTTCCAAGCCAAGTCAAATCAAGATGGCCATAAAGCTGCTTGAGAACCACTAGGGGGCGCTTTCCATCTAGGCTAGACTCCGTTCTGGAGCCTCGTCATTGGCCAGGAGCGTGGGAGATCTGAGTTTTCTCACCATAAGACCTCGGTCCCATGACTTCATCTGAGCTGGGTGTGCGGCTGTGTGTCATATTCCCCCCGCTACAGGCGGACAGGAGTAGAGCTCCTGGCTAATAGACACAGGCCATGTCTTCTCTGCCCCCCAGAAGCTGTGAGCATTTCCTTCCCCTTCCCCTTTGATTTAGCCAATGTGCTGTAAACCCCGAATGGAGACAGCGCTCTCTAGCCTGTCCTGCCACCAGCGAGGTGAGCTCGCAGACCGGCAGCCGGGTTGACCTCGCCTCGCTGCAGTGGGGTAACAGCTCCGGAAACTGGTCTCCGCTCGAATTGTACTGTGCAATAGGGATCCCCTGTTAGCTGCCCAGGTGCGTGTGTGCGTTAGGTGGTGATGACCTACAGATACACAGCACGTCTCTCAAAGCGCTTCCCCAAGGAGGCCTCGCCAGGCTTTTAGCTCAAGAAGCAGGGGGCTGCCCTTGAAGATCTCAACTTGAGAACTCGCCGATGCCCAGAGAGTTGCATGTACAAGGCAGACCATGTAGCCCCTGTGTGAGGGGATGATTAATCTGTATGTGGGAGGCTGAGGGATCGGAGCCGTGGCTGTGTGAGAATGGTGTTCGCCGGCAGAAATGTGCCGCCAATAAAAGCATCTGCCAGCATCTCTGTGGAAAACAAGCCCAGGCCGTTTTCGGCCACTTTATTGTCTCAGCAGGACGAGTCAGGCTGCCCGTTCGACTCACCTGGCCCGAAGAGAAAAGATGAACATAGAGTCCATTATGGCGCCGTTTATACTGACTAGAAATGTCCAGCTGGAGAGGCTGAAAGAGCCCAGGGCTCGTTTCTGCCCATCTCCGTGACACGGGTGAGAGGTTTACATGCGAGTGGGTGCATAATGGAACAGTCCCATTCTGCACTGCCTGGTGGCTAGCAGTCCCACCTGCACACTTGGTGGTTAACTAGTTGCTGGCCACTTTATGTCCCTGACTCCCACCCCCAGTGTTTATTTAATAGGCGAGGAGATGCATGGCAGGGTGTGTCTATGTGCTGTCTCTACTTCCCCCTCTGCGTTCGCAGCTCAGCACTGCTCCAGCTGCAGGCAAAGATGAAGCCATGGAGGTGACACTTGTCAGCCCCTCGGTCCCCTTAGTGCTCCTGGCACTGATCAGTTTCTTGGCAGGTAAGTCACTAACCGCTGGCTTAAATCCTGCCAGCATAGGGGGGGAACCCGCATGTGGGCAGGGAAGCAGGAATTTGTCTGCAGTAGGAAAGTGCTGGCGAGTCACAGTGACTTGTGATTAATCCAATGGTTGCAGGGAACTGCTAGATTCTTTAGCAAATCATCCGATGTGCTGGTGCTCGCAGCAGCCACCTTATCTATCTGGGTAATAGTTTAGAATTAGGGGGAGAAGGGAATGGCTGGTGAATGCAAGCTGGGTATTATTAGAATATTTTGTAACTAAAAGCTGGTGTGTCACTAAATCTCTTGAAAGTGCTCAGTAGTTTGTCACTCTAACCACTAAATGCATTTCAGTTGCAGGGATGTAGGAAACAGGCAGGGCAAGTGGCGTGAAACATTGCAGAGGGAAACTGGAATCGTATCCCTCAAAAAAATCTCACAGTTGTCAAAAAAAGTAAGCAAAGCCCTTGGACTTTTGTTCATTTTTGACTGGCTGTGAGGACGAAAGGCAGTTAGTTGGTCTGAGCGGCTTTTTCATACCCGTAACCCATCTGGCTGTTCCTGTGGATTTATTCAGTTTGCTGATATGTGTGCATTTTTGTGCTCCAAAGCCCTAGGTACTTGATGGTTTTCGATGCTGCCGTATATACAGTAAATCTAGAGAATTTACAATACAGGCTATAGTGAGCAGCAACCCAAAACTATGCCAGGAGATTCCTTCTTTATTCTGTTTCGATGCTACCCATAAAAAAGAAATAACAATTTCTGTAGAGTGTGGAAAATGGGTAGCCTGAGAAATCCTAGAGAAACAAAAAATGGTTTTGGATGCTGCCATATATACAGTAAATTCAGATAAATTTACAATACACACTATAGTAAGAAGCGACAGAAAATTAAGCCGGGGGTTCATATCAGCATTTTATTCATTCCTTATTCTGTACCACTGCTACCCTTAAAAAAACAATTTTCCGTAGAGTTCCATAAAATGGGTCGCTTGAGAAGTGGTAGAGAAACAAAACGTTTGAAGGATTTGGGAGTTCCAAGTTAGAAAATGCCTGTCTCGGTCTAGGCACCTCTCATGCTATCAGTACAGCTCGACTTTGAAGTGTTGTGTCTTAAAACTGCTCCAAGGACAGTTAAACCAAGTCCTGGGCATACAAGTGTGTGTGGAACTGATCACAGACTGCATCAGAAGGGTTTTAACATGCACAGTCCCATTTTTGGAATATATTTTTGGACTGAAATGCCGCTCTCCGTTCTTTTCATTTGCCCATAGAAGTTTTAGAGAGGGATAGAAATTTGAGGCTATGCTTTCTTCATTGGATAAAAATATTATTTTACCTCTGCAACTGGCAAAGGTGTAGACCACGGTTCTAAGCCTTCAGTGTCAGGCCACCCTGCCCTGTCCATGTTGCTAAGTGGTTCTGAGATGCCTGCTAATGGGAAGAGGAGGCTCAAAATAGAAAACAAAAAGAAGGTGTCCTGTGGCACCTTATAGACTAGCAAATTTTTTAGGGTATCAGCATATTTCATTTAAATCTGTTTATCTTTAAGGTGCCACAGGATTCCTCGTTGTTTTTGCAGATCCAGACTATCAGAATCACCCCTCTAAGAGTACATCTACTCTGCAGAGTTTTTTTGGAAAAACAGTCATGTTTCTGAATAAACGTCACTTACGTCCACACTGCAATCGCATTCTTTCAAAAAAAGTTTTAAGAACAGAGGGGTTTTTCTGACATCTTTCTACAAGGGAGTAGCCTTTTTCCGAAAGCTCTTTCGGAAAAAGGCGTGTGTGGATGGGGAAGAGGGAGTTCTTTTGGAAGAAGAGGAAAAAGTGGTGGCCATTCCATCCATAGTAATCACATGTGTCCATTGAGTGTGGACGCTATACTTTGAAAAAGCACATCGCTTTTTCAATGTGCTTTTGCTGGGTAGATGCTCTTTTTCGGAAGATCTCTTCTGGAAAACCTTCTTCCGAAAGAAGCCTGCAGTCAAGAGATAGCCTAAGATAGAAAAGGGTTGTCTGCTCTGCTAGCTTGGTGTTTCTTAACCAGTGGTACGATTATCCTTAGGTTTTGTCTATACTGCAGAGTTTTTGTGCAAGAGATCTTCTGCAAAAACTTCTTGTGCAAAAGTACATTCACACATCAAAAGCGCATTGAAAAGTTTGATGTGCTTTTCCACAAGAACATCCACAGTGCATGGATGCTCTTGCACAAGAAAGCTCTGATAGCTGATAACAGAATGGCCATCAGATAACCTGAGTTATTTCTCGTGGGGAGAGGAGTAACTCTACTGGCAAAAGCCCTCTGTCCTGTCGATTGTCTGTATTTTTTTTTTTTTGCGCAAAATGCGCTTGAGGTATGGACACTCCACTGGTTTTTACACAAAAACCTTGCAGTGTAGACATAGCTTTAGGGGTACTCGCGAGAAGTCTGGGGCATACGTCAAATTTGGAGAAAACTGAATTTTTGTTTTAAGTTTTACAGCGCTTTGTTATTTTTGTATTTTTCACACCCCAAAATTTCATTGCCTGCCCAGCTACGATTAAGATGTTTAAACATATGTGTTGCACGGGTAGAAAAAAAAAAAGGTGTGTCTGAAAACTGTAGGTACTGGGGGTCCTTTATTTTTTAAATGGGGGTACTTATAATTTCTTTTTTAAAGAGTTACTTTATAAAAAAAGGTTGAGAAACACTGTGCGAGATTATGGAGTGATAGAACTCCATCGTTACCCTTAAAGTAAAGCTTCCATTATTCTCTCTTTCTTGTTCTTCTATCCATCCAATTGCCATGAGGAAATTACAATAAGAGTAAAAATGGTCAAAAACTATGTTCAGAAGCCTGTGAATCTCACCCCCGCAAAAAGCCCTCTCTGTCTCAAACCGGGCGAGTTAGCTCTGGGGTTGAGGCAGAATTTTTGTCTCACATTGGAAGGAAATGGGCCAAGAATATCTTAAAGTAGAACACTCTAATAATAGGACTGGGAGTTAAAAAAAAATGTTCTCACACTTATAGAACACTGTGTAGTAATGACAGAGAAACAGGGGGACAAAACTTCACTCTCGGGATTCCCCCAGTTTAAATCTAGGGTTGGCACACTGTCTCTCTCTGGCACCATGTGTGGCAAGCACAAGTGAGCTCAGTTTAGCCAGTGAAAGAGAAATCGCTGGAGACCTGCCTTTTCAAAGGGAGCAAATTTTCGTTTACACCGGGCGGGGGGGTATTTGTGCCAGTTTCAGCCAGTCGACTGCTCTGGATCCCCCCGGGCCGGGGTACTAGGTAACTGCAAACAGGGCACTCCTGCCTGTAAGCTGGAAGAACCACTTTATACCATTCACACCAGTTCCAAACAGGAATAATAGCTATCAGTGCAAGTAACGGATTTGCCGGGTGATGCGGCTGATCCTGGGACCAGAGCTGGGGCAAAACCCCAGTGTAGACAAAGCTTCTGGCACTGTCCAGCCCACAGACTTCTGCAAGTTCAGTTCTGCCAGTCGGGTGTGAGGCAGGGCTGAGTCCTGGCCCACCAACGTCCCTGGGGTAGACACAGTTTTCCCAGGGTTGCTCGTTTCGCTGGGAAGCGGCGCAATGAGCCTTCCCTGCAAAAGCCCTGCGTGGCTGCTCTCGGCCGTGCCCGCTCTAGAAGCGCTTTGCTGGTCTCCTGTGTAGACATGGCCTCCACCTCTAGCCCTTTCCCTGCAGGCTTAAAGCCCAGTGTGCAACCAGAGTGCAAGGGAGACACGGCCATAGGAACAGGGCCATGTAGCTAGCCACAGATATGGCCCCCCCCCCCACACACACACCTGTTCCTCTCCTGCTTCATGCTGCCCCTCACCGTGGCCTCCAGCCTGGTGTAAAAACTGCCTCATTTTAGAGCTCCTATAAGATCACTGCCTACTCCTGTTGTCGATGTGCAAGAGCCCAGTTTCTCACTGTGTGTAGGTGCCCCCATCAGACACAGCGGGACCTGGAGTATGAATGGCCCGGAGTTCAGGGACCCTTGGCTCTAGGGGAGCCCATCTGTCATTTTAGCTGTAAAACTGCAGACTGATCCATGGGCCCTTGAAAGCCCGTCTTGTCTCGAGAGGCGCGCAGCTGCCCAAATCCTTGGGTGACAGCGGCTCTTTGGATCCACCCTGGTGTTCCCTCCAGGGAGGCGTTGATCAGCTGTAGGAATGTTCCCGCTCAATGAATGCACCAACTCCATAGAAACTAATGACTAATTACCCGTTAATTAATGACTCACTAAGGATAAGCTCTTCATCTTGCCCAAGCTCAGGGCTGCGTATTCGCTCACTCCCAGCGGGAGGGGCTCTACTCTGGTTCAGTTCCATCTGGTCCCGAGGGAGGCCCCGTGCTGGGAAATCAGGCTGCGGGTTGGAAAGTCTGAGAAAGGAGGGAGTTTGGGTCGGTGGCTCTGGACTGGTCCCTTTCTAAATAAAACACAGATAGTAACACGGTGCAGGTGGGAGCCAGCCAGGCCCAGGTCCCAGGCAAGACTCTGCTTCTCACAATGCCATTCACTCAACCCTTCACTCAACCTCAATTCGTAATGACAGGTGCTGGGACTCATGCAGGTTTTTTACTTTAAGTGATGCCGCAAGCCCGGAGGTGCTGGGGCTAGAACCTAGAGGGACGGGGGCCTTGGCACAGATTAAACCCTGAGCCTGATTCCCATTCACACTCAGGCTCTGTCTACACGGCAGAAAAGGGAGTGAGTCTCAGAGCCCAGGACCACAGACTCACGGTGCCCGGCTAAAAAAGCAGTACAGTTATTTGGGGTGGGGCCGAGCTCTGAAACCAGCCAGGGGGGAAGGTCTCAGAGACCTGGCTCCAGCCCAGCCCCCAGAGTCAGCCCAAGTCCGATGTCCCAGGATCGGAGTGTGGCTGCTGCTGGATTTTGTTTGCTGAGCAGACAGGTTCTCAGGGCGCACCTGGGCTGCACAGCTGCCCCCTTAGACTCTCCCCCACTCCATACCTGCACTGTCAGAGCCACGTTGCCGGCATAATCTGAGCTAGCGCAGGCAGGGCTGCCGGGACTGGATCTCCCACGCTCAGCTGCCGTGTAGACGCAGCCTCGGCCCTTTACTCTGCTCCAGCAGCATCAAGAGACATTCCCATAAGAACTAATTATATTTGTGCCCATTTGCAGGGTGGAGATGGAACCATCCATCTTCCCTGCCCTACAAGGTGTTCAGGGCCAGTTCTAGGCCCATCAGTGCCCTACTTGAGGGCTGACTTTGCCACCCCCTCCATTGGTTAGACTTTGGGATGCCTTATTGTGTATTGTAGCCCATTTTTGGACTGTGCATGGTTTGCGTGCGTGATTTATCCTCTGCATAGGGGATGCCTGCTAGGGTCTGTAAATCTGTATTTATTTGTGCCATATAGAAGCAAATAAAAAAATCTATTTCCTCTACGCTTATAGCAATGGCTCCCTTTGAGACTCACTGAAGTGTACACCCATGACAAACGGGCCCACTCAGCACATTGTACTTCCAACCCATTTCCCCCCAGCCCAGCGGCTCCAAACCCAGCACCCCAGGCCGTTAGCTGGGGCGCCTGCCCCTAGATCTGGCTGGAAGGTGGGAACTGACCCCGGCTGCACTAACTCCGGTTCATATAGCAGAGAGCACATGGGCACTTTGCAGTGTGATCGGGTGTTGAGGGCCGCCAGGGGCCCAGCCTGCAAGGCTAACCAGAGCGCCTGGGTCTGCGTGGCGGCTGCAAGCCGAGCTCAGAGCACGTTGCCCTTTGTCTAGCTTGCTGGGCTGTTTTGCAGCCTGCGTGCGCCCGGCGGGCTGTGGGAATCACATCCCTGCAGTGCTCCAGGCAGCTGAACGACTCTTTTGGGGCGGGGGGCGGGGCGTGCGCCGTCTCCCACGGAGCAGATCTATGCGTCTCATGCAAACCCACATGCCGCAGGGAGTCTGGTACAGACAGCGTGCGGTGGCTTGGCCAGGCCTTGGCTGGCCATATCAGTTCGTGCTTTGCAAACCAAAGCGGCTTCGGGGAAAGCAGGGAGCGGGGGAGCGATTCAAATGATTATCTGTGACCGGTAAAGCAAAACCCAACTCTCCCCAGCCCCTGACACAGAGCCGGGCGACGTCTCTGCAGTGCAGGAAACAAGCAGAGTGTAAATTTGGCCACTGGGGGAGTGAAGGCAGAACAGACTCTGTGATGTGGGCACTTGATCTTCCTTTTAAGACACGCGTGCCGCTGTCGCTTCCCCCTCAAAGGGCAGCATAGCAGGCGAAGAAGGCTGGCTCCGGGTCCGCCGAAATTCGTGCACCCCTGACTTTTCATGCAGCCAGTTTCCGCCCAAGCCTCTTTATAGAACACGGGCCAAATCCCACAGTCCTTACTCAGGCAGAACTCCCAGCAAGAGTCAAGCTAACAGCAGCGTTGCCTGCTTACAGATGAGGTGATTTGGCCGTGAGGTACAAGCTGGCAAAGAGAGGTGCCTGGGGAAGTCACTAGACTCAGGAACTACAGGACTGAATTTTTCACAAGAGTTCTGCTCCTAACATACAGAGATATTCTGAACATTTGGCTCCCACTCCCATTATATTCTTTGGGGTCAGGGAGTGACTCTTGCTACATATAGCACCTAGTACAACAAGGCATAATCTCGGGTGGGGTACTAGGTACTCCTGGATGAATATCCACCACTGGAATGCGACCACCTCTGAGGTGGAGCCAGGCAGCTGTTCAACAGCGCACAGCAACACAACAGCAGTTCAGGAAAGGAAGTCACAGAAGAAGAAGCCTATTTCCCATTGGAATTGCAGTAGTTAATTAATGAGAGGAATTGAATTGGAAGGACAATACAAAGAACAGATCTTCCCGGGGCCATTCACACTGGGATGAGATGAGTTGAGTTTAATGCAACCAGAATTACCCTCAATATCAAATGATAAGGGAGAGAAAATGACACTGCAAATGACAAGAGAAAAACGTGGGTATTTTGTTGGTTATTTGCCATTCATGGGACGGCTGCGATGAAGAAAACCTGTGCTGGTGGATAAGAAACAGGTTCTGTAGCAGAGAACAAACTATTCCTGCTTATCAAACAAACACAGGGAGGAGTAAGTTACATTTAAGGAGCATGTGAAATGATGTGGGCTGGTGTGAATGAAACGTTCTCACCGCTACTAACTGTCTGTGCCTTCTCGGTAGCCAATACCTGGAGACGGGATGTGATACCCTGTTAACTCCTCTGTTCTTGTTCTCCATGCGCTACTTCAGCCCTGCGCTTGGTCCGAAGCCTTACAAAAGCAAGGGGCAGCTCTAGCTGTTCCTAGGCAGCGCAGGTCTGATCAAGTATCACTGCCTGTGTAGGGGAGAGTTGTTTGGTTTGGATTGTTTTGAGTGGTTTGTTTTTGCATTTTCTTAGGTGTCAGAACTAGCCAAGAACTGACTCCCCCCCGCCGGGTGAATGGGATTCTGGGAGGATCCGTCCTGCTGTCTGTGGCTCCACCCCACAAGGGAAAGATGAAAAGCAGTGAATGGTACTTTCGTATTAGTAAAGAGAAGATTCAGCTGGCTGAGTTCATTGGCAGTAAATTTGAGCGACTCAATCCCAGCGACAGATTTCAGCAGAGGCTGGAAATGCACAACGAGACCTCGCTGAGGATCAAGGCCCTGGAGCTGGGCGACAGCGGAGTTTATGAGGCCCGGATTAAGACAGAACCAGCAAATGTGGAGGATTGGACCCTTCTCCTCACGGTCTATGGTAAGTGATGACCAATCAATGTTTAGCTGTAACCAAGTGACCAGACATACCAGGCTGCAGCTGATGTACTCGTTTTGTACATTCAGGGAAGTTCCCCTCAGTGCTGAGGGACCAGCACCTCTAGTATCTTTAGAACATGGCTGATAGGGAACCACCGGGTCTCTCGTGTGTAGAAGCCACACAACAATCCCCCCTTCGTAGCCTTTGCATCCCAGTCCTGTCTCCTCTGCACCACAGGCGCCGCATCATGGCAGTGCCCTGGTGGGCCACTCTCACCACAGTTGAGTCCATCATGGATGAAATCTAGCCCAATACATTGGTGCAGAGAGTAGGGGCGTGTGGGTGCTGCAGAATCCCCCAGATTTTACACCCTGAGCCAGAGTCTCAGCCACCAGCCTGCTCTCAGGGTCCTGCTGCCACCTGGTGTCGCGCTGTCGCGGGCAATGGATGGTGGAGGGGGCGGGGACAGATGAGTTAAAGGGGGGGCTGAGATAAAACACTGATTTTTGCCATCTTGGGCCCAAATCGCATGGGACTGGCTATTCCTGGTGGCGGTTGGTTCCAGCTAAATCAGGACGGGGAACCAGGCCCCGTTTCCGCATTCGGGTCCAGCTTAGAACCCAAACCAGAGAGACAAGGATGAATCCAGCAGCTCACATGGAGTCTGAGACTAGGAGGATTCAGACTCGAGAATCAGGTCCCAGCCCAGCCTGCTTTGACTCTGTGCTCATCCTATATTTTTAGCGTATAGGTTAATGCTGTAGACTACACACATTTTCCCCCTCTTCCCACCAGTAAATTACTTAGCAGGCTGGCCAGCAGCCCGGCTCAGTCCTGGCTTGCACTGGGTCCAGGACCTACCTCTGCTGTGGCTCTGCATTGAAAGTCTATTGGGAGCTAGATGGGCAGGCAGCCTGGCTCAGTGCCGGCTTGTGCCAGCTCCGCGAGCTCAGAGCTCCCCTGGACAGGGGCTGCTGCCACCCAACACTGCTGCCTCTGTATCGGAGGCAGCAATGCCAGGCGAAAGGCAGCCAGTCTGTGAGGGGAGTTGGTTTTTAAAATGGCTCCCCTCACAGACCAGCTCCTACCTGGCACCCCATGCTGCTGCCTCTGGTACAGAGACAGTAGCACGGAGTGGGGCCGGAGCGCACTGGTAGCTGGCCCCACCCCCAGGTACTATAGAACAGTGGAGTATCGATATGAATTCATGTGGTTAATCGACTATCCAATTAATCGATATTTAACATCCCTAGTTCAGACTCGAGGATCAGGTCCCAGCCCATCCTGGTTCGACTTCCTGTATTTTCCTAATGCAAATAAGCTTATCAGCTTTGAAAAGCCTGGGTTTTACCATTGAGAGCAACAGCTGCCATCTGCCAGGAGCAAATTACAGGCAATAAAACCTTAGTGCAGTGAGGAAAAGAAAAGTCTCCGTATCCCGGTACCATCCGTCTCTTTGTCCCTCGGTGACTCAGCCTGAGGTGAGGGTCTGTCCCAGGGGTGGGCGGAGGAGGCTTTGGACCTGCGATGGGCAGGAGTCCCCCCCAGCTGATCATGATGGTTCCTTCTGGCCTTAAAGTCTGTGTGCCCGTGTGCAGAGGCCTGACTCTCCATCCCCCTCCCTGCGTCTGTCGATCGCCCTTCCCCTCCATCCTAGCCAAACACCCAGCGTGCAGGGGGCCCTGCCTGGGCTGCCCACACCCCACGGGGACAATGAGGCCAGTTACTCAGGGACACCCCAATGAGTCGGCTCCCTCCCTTCTCCACTGACCCCTCGGCCTCGCGTTGGGGCTGAACAGACTCCGCCTCCCCCGGCCCACTGGGAGCGTGTGGGGCTCCTGCACCTGGTACAACGAGGGGCTGGAGCTGCTGTTGATTCCAGTCCCCGCAGCGGAGGGGACGTTGGCCAGGCCGGCCCGGAGCGGGTGCCAGGCCCCAGAGACATTCTATGGGGTAGGCGGGATGCAGCCGCGGGGAGGTGCCACAGGCTGTGGGCCACTCTAGGGTGAGGCTCATGGGTGGCCAGTAGCACCAGTGCAAGGCAGCACGCTGGGCAGGGCCACACGGGGCAGGCAGAAGAAGCCTGGAGGCCGCCTCCCCTGCTGGAGGGGGTCTCAGTGGAGGGCTGGTGGGGCTTGCAGCTGGGCTGGGCTGACTTGGCCCTGCCTCAGCGCAGCATCTGGACTAGATGCCCCCTCGAGGGCCCTTTAGCCTGGCCTTGCTGGGGTCTGGGATAAGGGATTTCTTTGTGATTTCAACCCAGAGCCCGTGCCGGTGCCGGAGATAAGGAACCACTCGCTCTCCAGCACGGTAGCTGGGTGCAACGTCACCCTGGAGTGCCTGGTACCTGGCAGGGAAGGGGTTAACGTCTCCTGGAGGAGAGGGAGCCCACTGCGAGACCTGGGCGATCTGGAGCGGTACCAGCTCAGCCCTGATGGCAGGAGACTCAATCTGTCCCTGCCGCCCAACCCCCCGGACTCTAACTTCACCTGCACAGCCAGCAACCCTGCAGACCAGAAGAGCTCGTCTTTTGTCCTGCCGAGCATCTGCCAAAGCAAAGGTGAGGGATTTACAGCCTGTCCCTATGTTGCCTTTTTTGACTTACCTCGAATATTTCCCCAGCATTGCTCGGGTCCTTAGTTCAATTACTTTGTGGTTTTTGGAAAACGAAACGGGAATGTCCAGGCTGCATTTAAATCATGGTTCTGGGGTGGGGCCGAGGAGGAGGGGTCCAGGTTGCCGGCTGCCTGGAGAGAGAGGACAACCCCAGCCATCTCTCACTGCAGCAGCTTGGGGCCAGGTGAGAAGCGCTTCTCCATGGCTGCTGCAGCTCCAGCGGGAACTGCCAGGGGAGGGGTGTACGTCCCCCGGCTGGGGCGGGTCCAGGTTTGTCGGCTCCCTGCACTCCCCAGCCAGAGTGAAGAATGCAGCAAACTGTGCACTTTCCCCTCGTTCCCTGACAAAGGGGAACAGCCACCAACATCTCCATAAGAATCGGGGGTTGGGACGGGAGGGTGTCTTGAATGTGGGAAGCTCAGGGCTTGGGCAGTCCCTAGCTAGCCCCTTTCACCTGCCTGATGATTCTGCCTCTTCTGTACGGTTTTCTGAGAAGCAGTCCCAATCCAGGCACATCCCACTGTCCTGCCACAGGCAAACCCCGACCTTGCTTTAAACTATGCCAAGAAGAAGCTGCTGAGCAAATCTGGTGGCCTTAGCTCTTACAGTGTAGAAGGAGTTCTCGAACAAATGGACAAACACAAAAACAGCTCGCCAGCCAGCCAGACGCTGGCCAATATACAGCAGAAATACTCTGACCACTCTGTGGAACAGCCACAGAACTCAGGACCTGGCAGGACAGCTCCTTGGTACAGGAGAAATCAATAAGGTGAAGTCTGGGTATTTTCCAGTGTCATTGCTTTGTTTGAAGACTGTCCACAGATCCTGTTTCCTCTAGCAATGCACACAGCCAATCCCCTCTTGTTGAAAGCTCCACTAAGACACAGCTGGCTTGGCTTTCAGAGTGTGTTTATCCTGCACCTAGAAACTAGGGTGAACACACATCCTGTTTTGAAAGAGACAAATCCACATTTAGTTTGCTAGTAAATAAACACACCTATGACATAGTTGGTATCACGGAGACTTGGTGGGATAATACCCACGACTTAGAATATTGCTATAGAAGAGTACAGCTTGCTCAGGAAGGATAGGCAGGGAAAAAAGGGAGGAGGTGTTGCCTTATATATTAAAAATGAACACACTTGGACTGAGGTGGAGATGGACAGAGAAGACAGACTTGTTGAGAGTCTCTGGGTTAAGTTAAAAGGGATAAAAAATAAGGGTGATGACGTGCTAGGGGTCTACTACAGATCACCTACCCAGGCAGAAGAGGTGGATCAGGCTTTTTAAAAACAATTAACAAAATCCTCCAAAGTGCAGGATTTGGTGGTGATGGGGGACTTCAACTCTCCAGACATATGTTGGGAAACTAACACTGCAGTGCACGGACTATCCAACAAGTTCTTGGACTGCATTGGAGACAACTTTTTATTTCAGAAGGCTGAGAAAGCTACTAGAGGAAAGCTGTTCTACATTTGTTTTTTAACAAATAGGGAGGAACTGGCTGAGAATTTGAAAGTGGAAGGCAGTTTGGGAGAAAGTGACCATAAAATCTTAGAGTTCATGCTTCTGAGGAATGGTAGAAGGAAGAACAGCAAAATAGGAACAATGGATTTCAGGAAGACAGATTTAAGTAAACTCAGTAGGTAAGGTCCCATGGAGAATGGAAAGTGGTTGTCTAGGAAGGAGTCCTGCAGAAAGGGATCTAAGGCTCATAGTGGACCGACCACAAGCTAAATATGAGTCAACCGCATGACACTGTTGCAAAAAAAGAAAACATGATTCTGGGAGGCATTAACAGGAGCACTGTGAGCAAGACATGAGAAATCATTCTTCTGCTCTAATCTGCACTGATTAGGCCTCAACTGGAGTATTGTGTCCAGTGCAGGGCACCACATTTCAAGAAAGATGTGGGAAAACTGGAGAAGGTCCAGAGAAGTGCAGCAAAAATTATTAAAGGTCTAGAAAACATGACCTATGAGAGAAGACTGAAAGAATTTGGCTTGTTTAGTTTAGAAAAGAGAAGACTGAGAGGGGACATGAGAGCAGTTTTCAAGTATCTAAAAGAGTGTTACAAGGAGGAGGGAGAAAAATTGTTCTGCTTGGCCTCTGAGGACAGGACAAGAAGCAATGGGCTGAAATTGCAGCAAGGGAGGTTTAGGTTGGACATCAGGAAAAAATGTACTGACTGTCAGGATGATCAAACACTGGAATAAATTACCCAGGGAGGCTATGGAATCGCCATCACTGGAGATATTTAAGAGCAGGTTAGACAGACACCTGTCAGGGATGGTCTAGAGCAGTAGTTCTCAACCGTGGGCCATATGGCTCCCCAGGGCCATGCCCTACCTCTAGGGGGCCACATGGAAAAACGGAACATTAGGTAAATTATGTACCTTTTTTTTCCAACTAACAGCGGCTATGAGGGGGGCCACAGAGGTAAACGAGGCTCAGAAGGGGGCCAGGAGCAAAGAAAGGTTGAGAAACACTGGTCTAGACAGTACTTGGTCCTGCCGTGAGGGCAGGGGACTGGACTCAATGCCCTCTCGAGGTCCCTTCCAGTTCTAGGGTTCTATGATTCTATGATTTAAGACTTTTTCTTAAAAATGGACAAATTGTCCATTGGCTTCGGGGCTCCACCCCCAGGTTTGGCTCTTCGGCCAAGGGTCAGGGGAAGACATTTCCTGGAGGCTTTGGGGCAGGGAGGCCACTAACCTGGGTCGGTGTCCTGCAACATGGAGAGCCCCGATCCGAGCTGGCTACTCTCTTGCTGGTGAGGCCACTCCCCTGTGATCACGCTGCAGAACAGCTGTCCCCTGCGCTTGCTGCCCCCTGTGGTCACTGCAGAACATAACTGTCCTTGCTTTCCCACCCCTCCCTTTCCATGTGATGGAAAACAATCAGATTCCAGGCACATCCCATTGTCCTGGCACAACCAAACCCTGACCTGGCTTTAAGTTACGATCAGAGGGAGCTGCATACTGAATTTGGTGGTCCTAGCTGTTACCATTTAGGACAGATCTTGAACAAAGGGGCTCACAGACAGACAAACAGACAGCACAATTATTACGTTTGCAGATGTTACCAAGCTGAGAGGGGTTGCAAGTGCTTTGGAGGAGAGGGTGGACATGCACATTTCTAAAATATATACATTTCTAAAATATATAAATAGAGTTTACCATGTGTCCTGCATTCAGCATAGGGAAATAGGGTCACCCTAACTAGAAACTGGTGGTTGGCCTGTGCTGGCGGGCAGGGCTTGGGCTACGAGGGCTGTTCTGTCTTGGCCTCTGGGACTCTCCCAATCGCGAGGCCCGGATTCTAGCCCAAAACTGGACATCTAATCCTGTTGCCTGTGTTGGAGTCAGCTTCCAAACCTCTCACTCCTCACTTGCTCCCAAGGTGGGAAGCAAAAAACCCCCAATGCCCACAGGGAGGTGCCGAAACTCAGGGCTTCTGGCCCATGATGCAGAGACTTGCTACGGGTTGGATCAAATTGAGCTGGAGGCTAAATTCAGCCCACGGGCTGTACGTTCCCCATCCCTGGGCTAGACAAAGAATCCTCAACCTTTCTTCCCACGTGCGGCCAGCCTGGTTCTGGGAACGCTGCCTTGCCTGGTGTTGAGCTGGGCTGTGTCAAGTTTCTCTGATCTGTCGTCGCAGACACAGACACGGACTTACTCAAATGGATGTTGCCTGTTTGCATTGGGTTGATTGTTGTCACGGCAGCATGTGTTGGGACGTGGCTATTGAAGAAAAGGAGGGAAAAGCCAGTCAGCCGAGGTAGGTAACATCCTTCTTACCGCAACAGTCAATCCCCAATCAGCCGATGGGCCTCAAATAAATCATTACTGATTATTAACGAAGTCATTGGCCATTCTGCCCACCATTTACATCACATTAGGAAAGTCACTTCCCCTCCCCCTTTTCTGCATTTTATGGTGACACAGTTTGTTCTCTCTTCTTTAATGTTCAATACCATAAAGGTCCAGCACATGTAACATACATGTAAAAATGTGTATTGACGCCTGCTCTAATGGGTGGTTGATAAAAACCCTCTACTGCTACCAGCTGCTGGAGTGTCCCCGTTAGCTCAAGTGGGAGACCATTTGTGACGTAGTGGGGGCTGTCTGCTCTGTTAGCTGGGGTTCCCCAGCGCTGTGATGTGTGATTCCCAGTGACTCACCCACATGTGTATTGGCCCACACACCTAGTCCCAGCATGAGCAGATAACACTGCTTTTCCCAGGGGGAGAGACAAAGGAAGGGAGGCGGAGACCGGTCACCTGGCTGGGGGGCAGGATCTGGGAGCCAGGCAGTTTCTGGCTAGAAAACATGAAGGGAACAGACTAAGCTGAGGGTTGAGGGGGTGATGGACCCTCTAACCCGAGGGGTCTGAGGCATCCGGGCCCTGACTCCTGTAACCACATCACGTCCATGCTGTGCTGTATCCTAGAGAAGCAATACACCCCCGCTAGTCTACTGGCTGGCGGAGTCTGTTCTTGCTGCTACGGGGCTGAAGGATCAGGGGGAACCCCGACGCGCCATCCCACCATTACGCTTTGGCAGTGAAAGCCTTAGGTTCAAAACTGCTTGCAGCCCCTCATGGGCGTTAACACACCAGTGCTTATTGCTGGGGCTAACGCTGACTCTTGAGAGGCGTCGCATCGTGGCCAATGGGGCTACTGGAGGGTGACGGCTGGCAGTCCCAGCTGGCATTGTGTTAACGTGTCCGTTGGAGATTTGTTTAAGTGAATAACACTTTGCATGGGGCGTGTTTTGCATGTGTAACCCACAGTGGGGAGTGTGGTACCAGGCCCCCTCGGTGCATCACCAGACTCTAGCTTCACCAGAAGCAGGGGCTGGACCACTCCACAGCCGTCCTGTTCTGTTCATACCTCCCTAGCGTCTGGCACGGGCCGCTGTCCGAGACAGGGTGCTAGGTTAGCTGGGCAAACCATTACTCCAAGGGCCCTGCAGTAGCTCCAGCTGTTAGCGCTGGTGATCCTCGATTTAGTCCCTGATGTGAAGCCAAGTGGACGACCACCGCACAAACATCTGTTGTGTCAATTGCTACGGCAGCTCCTGGGAGCCGGCCAGTAACACTATCCTCATTGTACAGGGGACACTTCCCCTCACAGCTGGCCTGGCTCTGGCAGGACCCCCCGCAGGGAGAGGGGTGGAGGGATATAAAGAGGCACGCTCTGATCTCAGTTACGCTGGGGCAAATCTGCAGGAACTTGCACTGGTGCCCGGGAAAGGGTCAGTTCACCAGAGCTGCTGGAGTGACTCCAGATAGCGCAAGGGAAAGCAGACTCTGGGAGGCAGTGCGGCCTAATGGAGAGAGCTATAGACGAGGGATCAGGAGAGCTGTGGTTCTATTTCCTGTCCTGACCTCGAGGGAGTCACTGCCCTCCTCTGTGCCTCAGTTTCCCCACCTGTAAAACGGGATCATTCTTCTCTGGCCCTCCATGGGGATTATGACACGCGTAGTGCTGGGACATGGTTGCTGCATCCCTAGTCCTGGCAGGGACCTCCTCAGCCTTGCTGTGTAGGATAATGAGCTGTCTCATGTACTCCCCTAAGATGCTGTCCCCTCAGTCCTGGAAAAGGACCTTTTTCCAGAATGCCATTATGCTGAGATCAAGAGGAGAAGCCCTCCGGAGGGGAACGAGCCGGTGAGTTCCCTTAGGCTATATCTACTCTGCAGACCTATTTCAGGACACCGGAAGTATCCCAAAATAGCTATTCCACATCTATTGAAGAAGCCCATTATTTCAAAATAGATTTTGAATACCAGGCGGCTTATTCTGATGTCCCGGTAACCCTCATTCCACGAGAGTTAAGGGACATTTCGGAATCGCTGTTTATTTTGAAATTTGGCGCTGTGTAGACAGCCCCACATTTCGAAATAAGCTATTTCGAAATAAGTGACGCAATTCGCGTAGCGTAAATTGCGTAGTGTATTTCGAGGTAAGGGCGCAGTGTAGACGCACCCGTAGGGGGAGTTTCCTGCAGACGTTGCCCTTATGGCCCTGGCTCCATCAGGTGAAAGCAAAGCCAGGGTCGTGTTTAATCAGTGAACATGTGGACTTGAACCACACTGGCCCCAGGCTGTCCCAAAGCAGCAAGCCCACCTGGGAAAGCAGCAGCAGCTCTGTGCTGGCCCTCAGACCTTTTGGCTTTGCTTGTAATTTTTGTTTCAAACATCTGCGGTAACCACAGGAAATTGCACTTACGGGCTATGGCCCTGCACATTATTAATCAGCCTTGTTTGCTGGGGAGTGACTGGTTCAGAAGTAGCATCCTGAGTTTCTAATAGGTGATCTCCAACTCGCCAGCTGCTGTTTCCCTACAGAGAAAGCAGCATCTGTTAAATGTGCTCCCATGACGCACACCAGGAAGGGAGTCGGTCTCCCTCCTGTCTCCTGTCTGTTATTTACTGTATCTGTGGTGCTGTGTTTGAGTAACTCCCTTGCATTTCAGTTAGGGGTTTCTTCTCCTTCACTTCCTGTCCTAAACGACTGAGCAGTTTTGCTGTTAAACACCTGACACGCCCCACCCCAGAAGTGGGTGCATTTCAGTGATGGGTGAAACTGGAATTTCTGGATAATCTCCAAAATTTTTACATAGGGAAAACTCTCTCTGACTGCAATAGACGTTGGAGTGAATGAAAGATCTATGGTTGAGGGTATTTCCCACTGCACTAGGATCCCCTTAGACACAAGGTCATTGTTCCTAGAAGACAAAAGTGGTTTTATTTGTTGTGTTGCTGGCTAGGGGATAAAGGACTTTGTGGAATTCCCTCCCCATTGATCTCTCTCGCTAGTGGTCTCAGGGACACACAGATGGCTCCTAAGGGCCTTCCAGGAATGAAGAGCCACTTCCAGTTGTGCTAATTAGCCAACAGAGACAGGACAACAAACAAGGTTTTTTCTTGCTCTTGTAGGACCCTAGCTGCCCGCATGAGGCGCCACCTGTCACCACTATCTACGATCAGATCCGAATGGTCCCAGCTGAAACCTATGAGCAGATCACTTAAGCCAGTGATAGCCAGGTGAGAGCTGTGGCCAGGGTGGGTCTCAATCTGCGTCTACACTAGGGTACAGTATCCTAATGGAGTGGAATTGGTTTCTGACTCCATATGTCTGTTCAGACTGCTATCCTAGGTATCCTAATGGAGTGGAATTGGTTTCTGACTCCATACGTCTGTTCAGACTGCTATCCTAGGTATCCTAATGGAGTGGAATTTGTTTCTGACTCCATACGTCTGTTCAGACTGCTATCCTGACCACGCTAACCCTGGTCTAGCTGCAGTGCCCTTTGGGTGCCTATCCTGCTGTGCATGCTGGGACGTTAAAGGCATCTCCATGCACTGGTACTCCAGCACCTCCCAGTCAGTCTGGTGCTGCCCTAGAGCAGTCTGCAATGCTCTTAGACCCCCAAGCAGCCAGGCTAAATGAAAGGCTATTTGGCCTCTGTCGGCTCCCTCTGGAGAGCTTTGAGGTGCAGGGGGAGGGGATGCTGTACATTAGGCTGGCTGAAATGTTTCTGTCCAATCTGGTTTTGATACAACTGACCTGGGAGGGGGGTGTTAAAGTAGATTTTTCTGTGGACTTTTTTGACTTTTTGTCAAAAAACCTAAAGGAAACTAAATGAAAATGTATCAGTCGAATACAGCCTTGAGTTTGGCTGCCTCGTGCCTCCATTCTGCTGTCAGGGCTGGGTTCCCCAGCCAGACTACATTTCCCATGATGCACCATGGGACACGCATCGCCCCTGATCAGCAAGTGAGGAGACTGTGGTGCATTATGGGAGATGTTGTTTAACCCAGGGGCCTGATCCACACAGGAGAATGCCCCCCTACACTACAACTCCCATGAAGCACTGCGGTGGCATTTCCAAATCAAAGGAGCCATTTTTTCAGCTAAAAGTTTTGATGTCTGGGTGAGATGTGGGGAGGCATGTTCTGTCCAACCTTAGATACCAATTCTAGAGTTCACTGTGGGGGAATATACCATTCTCAGCATAACGGGTCTGATTCGTGTAGAAACCAATGTCCCTTTGCCCCACCATGGCTGCATAAAGAGCCCTTAAAAGTGGGCATAAATGGTAGTTAACCCCTATAATGCCCCTGGACATTCCCAAGGCCTTAGTGTAGAAATAAGGACTTTTCCACATGGGAGAATGAACTGGAATAGCTACATCAGAATAGCTCCCCATGTAGACATTCCTGGGTGAATTGGAAGTGGATTAAGCTCATTTGGGATACATCTCTCTCCTGTCCATACAGGGACATAAATAGGCATAGCTCTAGCCTTTCAAATTCATATCTACCTTAATCTGGACTAACTTCCCCTTGTGTAGACAAGGTCATGAGTCAGGGACGCTTGGGGGAAGCAGAAATAACAACTTTCAAAGTGTAGGTGTTTCCCTGCATTCTCTGGCCGGCTTGTCCTGGAAACAGCATGAGAACGGAGCTGTTTGACCATTCCAAACATCCCCTTTTTTACTTCCCTCTTCATAAATCACATGGGGTGTAAAATCCACCCAGCAGGATGATGGCCTGGGAATAGCTCAGCAATGTTTGTCTTGCAAGTGGAGTGGAACTTCGGGCCACGTTACCAGGCAGCAGAAAGCACCACTGGTTCGGGGTCAAGTCCAGCGCGGCTGGGAGTCTAATCCCAGTGGGGCAGTGCCACATGATGGCACGGGCATGTTCAAAGAACCTCCACGCCGGGAAGGAGGCGAGATGTCTTTAGCACTGGTGAGGCCGAGGTCTGCCAAGGATTAGAGCTGGAGGCTGGGAGTCAGGATGTGTGACTTCTATTTCCCCGACTCACTCCTCATCGGGCCTTCCTCTTGATGAGATTTCTCTGCCACCAAGGGAGGGCTGTTGTGTAAATCTCAGTGCAAGTGATTGGACACTCCTCGGGCGAAAGCCCCACATGCTCACGCTCCTCCCCCCACTCACGCACACAAAGGGTGACCTTGCAAAATGTGATCATTTGTCTGCTTTCTTTCAAAACAGGCGTGCCGAGAGAAGAGTGTGGCGGAGTCGACAACCCCCTGCGCTACCCTTTGAGGCTCTTAGGGGGGAAAGTGTGTGTGTTGTGCTAATAGAGGGGGGATTGTCTTAGTGCATCAATGCTGTGTGTGTCTGTTTTCCCTGCAGGTGGCGTGTTTAATGAGGGAGATGGGAGAGGGGTGTCGTTGCTGTAGAAGACCAGGAGTGATCTAGCCTACTGGTCGTGACTGAGGACAATAGCGCAGTGTCCCCCCTTGTGGGGGGAGCACCCTTCCCCAGGCCAGTGCCGCCGAGCGGGGAGATCGGTGAGAGCCACCCAGCTGTGCAGCCTGAAAACCCCCGCTCGGGAGGAGCCAGACGCGGGTCTCCAGGCATCGGGAACAGCGACAGGGGGGTCCTTGGGTGCTCCCAGGGGGAGTTACCCAGAAACGGGGGGCCAAAGCCAGAGGGCTGGGACAGGCTGCGCCCGGCTGTGCCACTGTGACTTTGCAAGGGCTGGACACGCCCCAAGAGAAGCAGCTGGGCCCGAGTGTGCTCCGGGGTGGGCGTGACGGATGGACGTTGAGTTTTGTCCCTTGGCTCCTGCCGCCATCAGGGATGCTGGGGCGTGTCGGCTGCTGCTTTCATGCTGGAGCCCTGGGCCGGGCGGGGGCCTGATCCTTCCAGCTGGCAGGATGGAGCCACCTCTGCCTCCCCATGCAGGGCGGCACGCAGCCCGACGGCAGCCCTACGCCCCTCTCTGAGCGGGGACGTGCCTCCCATCTGGGCTGAGGATGTAAAAGCCCCTTTAATTAGTTAATTATTAACCATTTAAATGGGGGGAGGCAGGGGCTTCTCTGGCCAGGCTGGACCCTCCACCGCCTGCGACAAGCCCCACAGGACTGGGGCAGCTCCCTGCTCCCGGCGAATAGGGGCTGCTCTAGTCCCCACTGGTTAACTAACCAGTAAGCGTCACCCATTAAGGGGGATACTTACGGTTCACTGGTTAACCAGTCCCACCCCCAGTCAGGGCTGGCGTAGTGTCTGGCGAGCCAGCGAAGGCTCAGTGGCAGATGGGATACAGAACAGGGCCTGGGGGGGTGTCTGCGGGGGCGGGGCAGAGGATCATCCAGGCTCTGCTGAACAAGCCTGAGGCTGCAGAGCAGCAGCCGGTCTGTGTCCAGCCGCCTCCGTCTCGAATCGCCGGGTGAAGGCGGCCCAGTCCGCCGTGTCGGAGACAGTCCTAAGCCCACCAGCAAGAGAGTCTGAGCTCGGTAAGAAGCAGCCTGCCAAGCTACCGGCCCCTGCACCAGCTGTGTAGCCCGTCAGAACATCCAACCTGCGACCACATCCCCATCAGGGGCCTTGTTTGCAGAAGGCCCAGAAAACCAGGGTCCTGTTGTGAAAACAGCCCTCTCCTGGCTCTGCTCACATGCGGGGCTGTTGCTCTGCTCTGGATCGTCCTGCCCAGGAGGCCAGGTGCCAGGCTGTCCTAACGAAGCAATTAAATCCCCCATGCACGGGTGTGTATAACTCGGGCACCTGTGTGGTCTCCATCACAGCTGAGCACCTCCACATCTTTAACGTGTTTATCCCCACGGCACCTCTGTGAGGAAGGGCGGTGCTTTTACCCCTCAATTTAGTAGATGGGGAAACTGAGGCACCGAACCCATCAGCAGCAAAGGGAGTTAGGCACCCCAATGTCTTTGAAGAGGCCAAGGTCTTGCAGAGTGGGCAGCAGTGAATGTGGGTCTGTCGAGGCCCAGGCTAGCCCCTAACCATTAGGCACTCCTTTCACTCTAGCAGCATTGCACTGGTCCACCAGGAACCAGGAGATCGGTGGCGTCAGGCCGCGTTCGGAGCCCATATTCTGCAGCTTTCGTAAGAGAATGAACTGAGCGACAAGAAAAGCCCCCGCGCTTAGCTCTGGTGCTGCCGGTGGGTACAGAGCAGCCTCTCCCTATGGACAAGGCGTCCTACGCACGCAGCACGACTCCCCACTCCCGCTGCGGCAGGAAGAGCCCTGGGTGTCAGGAAGGGGGGGCGAGAGAGAGATAGAACTAGGGGAGAGAAATGAGGCATGTCCTCTTGAATCCCTGCTGGGAATAAGGCAGGGAAGGGGGCGGTGGGAGAGGATGCAGCTTGCTACTTCCTACCTCCCTGCTGCTGAGAGGCAGATGCTGCTAGGGTGGTGTGAGCAGGGAGGGGATGAGGCTCCTACCCACCCTATTGCTGCCTGGGGGCAATAATTGAGCTGGGTAAAGTCAGGGGCTATGGGGCTGATTGTTGATGAAGGGGAACCTCCCCCTGGTACACCTTATTCTGCAGAATTCACGGCCTCATCGCGGGAATCACTGCCAGCTGGTTGCAGTAGGGGGCCTAGGACACACAGCTGAGGAGTCCTGGTTCCAGTCAGCACCGGGTGGCGATGCACACACCCTGCTCAGTACGGTTTAGGGGTGGGTCTGGGGGTGGGGAGTGACAGAGTTTGTTTTGGGGTTCCCGGTCAACCTGACTTTGCTGTGGTTGCTACGTGCCAAGCAGCATCTTAGTTACACTCCGACTCCTGTAAGCTGCTCAACCCCTGAGAATTGGGCTAAGTTAGTGTGATGGGGTGTGAAGGCATCACACCCCACATCCTTCCCGCTCCTCACCCACCTGCTTCACCCCTGCCCCGAGGACAGATCCAAAGCCCCTGCCCTGCCCATATCTAGGCTGGATCCTCACCGTTCGCTTCCCCCTCCCCACAGAGAGGTTCCATGGGTTTCTCCCCACAGAGAGGTTCCGTGGGTTTGTTACCTAGGTTGATTATGGAGCAGATCGGCAGTTGCTCTGCCAGCTGGCTGCCCCTGCTCCATACCAGCTTCACTTCTGTTCTGCCTCCCCCTTTCCTGCCTGCACTTCCCGCTGGGATCCCTTTTCCCAGCTGTGCGGAGCTGCTGTTAACTGCCCCCCAGAAGTAGCTGCATTTCAGCAGGCGAGGAAAGCCACCACCCAGCATGGGCTAGGGCACTGGGATCAATCCTGCCTCGGAAGGGAGCACGTCCGGCCATGCCCCCCGGTAGAACTCCGTGCATCAGGGAAGGTCTCCCATCCAGGTGCAGCCCCGGGGAGGCCGGTGGCGACTGCATGGTGCCTCACAGCTGCTAGCAGAAGTGGAGCGGTTTTCCTGCGGGCAGGGGAGGGCCAGATTGCACCTGGCATTCACACAGTCTGCTCCCAGCTGAGCCTGAATGAGCAAAGCCAGAGGCCCGGTGCATCTGAGCGCCGAGCCGCACAAACCACAGCTGGCTGGCTTAGAAGAGCTCCGTGGCGCTCGCCCACCCCCAAGGAAGTGCCTCCGGGGGCAGACCACTTCGGCCTCCCCGCCTGGCGCTGCCAGGCTGAGGTTGCCTCGTTCCTGCTCCGGCTGCTGGCCTCGCGTGGGTGGGCAGGCGGGAGGACGCAGGCGGTTCCCACTTGTGGAGGAGTAGATGCATAAGCCAGTGGCCCCAGCTCGTCAGCAGACCCGCGGGTGGGAGGGAGGCCGGGCCGAGCTGCCGTGGCAGGGCTCCAGAGCAGGGGGTGCAGGGGTCGGTTCTCGCGAGGGATAAGACTGGGGGGGGGGGGGGGATTGTGACAATTCATGCAGAGCCAGAGCCCTGGCAAGAGGTGGCATGGCTGGGCCACGCCGCACGCTACCCTCCGCCAGGTCAGTCTTGTGGCCTGCACCGCAGCCTGTCCGTGGGGTACTGCCGGCGGAGCTGGGAGAGGAGCGGGGGAAGGATCATCTAGGGCAGTGGTCACCAACCAGTCGATCGGGATCTACCAGTAGATCTTGGAGCCTCTCACAGGTGATCCTGACACGTTTGGCCAGGAAGCTCTCAAGCCCTGGCACTTCAGTTGCTGCTCCACCCACTGTCCTGCTGCTCCTACCCTCTGCTTTGGAGCTGCCCCCCGGGAGACTCCTGCTGGCTGTGCAGGGTGTGGGAGGCAGAAGGGGGTGGGGTGCTGTTGTCAGGGTTTCTCTCCTCCTCCCACCTCTGTACCCTGTCTCCACACAGAGAGAAGGGGATGGAGGGAGCCTGGCCATGCAAATCTCTCTCACACTCACACACTGTGTGTGTGTCTGTCATTCTCCCAAACACACGCTGTCCTTCCCTCCTGTCTCCCGACCCAACACGTACATGGGGGGTAGTTGTTACTTCTGTTACTGCTTGCAGACCGGGTTAGTTTTGGTTTGTGACTGGTCTGTGCATTTCATCCTTTTCATTTCTCTTACACTTACATTTAATTCTTTGGGTAGTGAGTTCTAAATTGCCCAACCTGGTGCAGCTGGAGTCATTATTCCCATGGTAATTGCTTCTCCTGGAGGGGGCTGGCACATCCCTGCAGCCCCTGATGACAGGCAGAGCAGGGGGTCTCCACATGCCGTCCTTGCCTGCAGACACCACTCCTGCAGCTCCCATTGAACCGTGGCCAGTAGAAGTGGCACAAAGGTATCTGGGTTTGGAGGTAGATCTTACATTGCACTTAAATTGAAAAAGTGATTTTTTGGTTAAAAAGGTTGGAGACCCCTGGTCTAGTGGGACTGGGGTAATGGGGGCTGGTTCTTGGCGGGGGGGGGTGCATTTCCACCCATTTTAACCCCCCCCCCTTTTACGGTGCTGGAGTGGAGCAATCCAGCAGGTTCTAAGTGCAAACAACCCCGTGTCAGCTGCCAGAGCTGAGCACCAGCTTGTCCTCGGAGGGCGGGACTGAGAGGAAGAGGAGGAGCATGTGGGTGCAGGGGGCTGCCTGCAGGGGGCAGTGTGGAGTTAGGGAAGGGCTGTGACCAGCCAGCAGGGGGCGCCCAGAGAAAGGTGCGAGGTTCCTAGTTCCAGGCTGAGTCTCTGAACGGCCCCTAGAAGCTGCCCCCTGGCCCCATGTCCTGTCTCTGCAGTGGGCCCTACCAGAGCTTCATGGCCAGAACAGGGCCATTATGGAGCAAGCAGCCCCCCTCCAACTTCCTCTCCTGCCTGCTGGCAGCCAGAGTCCTAGGGTTCCTGGGCAGGCTGGGGGCAATCGGAGCAGAGACCTCATCCCGATGGAGCCGTGCCCGGATTCAGGCAGAGCCTGGCTGCGGCTGGGGTGGGAAACATTACTCGATGGGCCACAGGTGTTAGAGGGTCGCAGTGGGGACAGGCGGCCTGCCCTTGACACTCGTGCTGAGGGATGCTCCTAAGGTGGAGAGGGGAGACCTGAGGAGGGATGGCTAGAAAGAAATAGACCCCATGCAGGGCCCCTTGAGAGGATCAGCCTGGCTCCCTCTCCCAGAGCTGGGCTGGCCCTGTGGGGCTCACAGCGATAGATTCCGGCTCCCCCTCCTGCAGCTGGGTTGGACTTTATCGTTAGCAGTAGGTTGTGGCCTGCTGGGGCTTTGTGGCGATAGGGAGCAGAGAATTCAGATCCTGCAGCTCCCAAAATTGCAGCCACTGCCACATGAGGTGGGGAGATGCCGCATAGCTCATAGCAGTATGGGGCATATGATACATGGATGAGCAGTTTTGATTTCATTCAGGAGATGGCAGCAGTCTTTCTCTCTCTCTCTTTCACTAGCAACGTCTAGACTGCAGGCTTCTTTCAAAAGAAGCTTTTCCAGAAGGGATCTTCTAAAAAAACTTCTTCTGAACTAGAGCATATACATTGCCAAAGCACATAGAAAAAGTGATCTGCTTTTTCAAAAGATAGCATCCATACTGAATGGACGCTCTCTCGCATGTAAGCTGTGATGACTATGAATGGAAAGGCCACCAGGGCACCTGTGTTTTTTCCTCTTTCCTCTTCTTTTGAAAGAACTCCCTCTTCCCCATCCACACACGCCTTTTTCCAAAAAGGCTTCTTCCTCATAGAAAGAAGAATGTCGGAAAAACTCCTCTGTTCTTTCAATTTTCTTTTGAAAGAACGCGATTGCAGTGTGGATGTAAGTGAAGTTCTTTCGGAAAAACCGCTGTTTTTCCAAAAAACTCTGTAGTATAGACATTGCCTCTGGGTGTGTGTGCGTGTATTGCACTCAAGGTCTCCCAAAATTGCAGCCACTACCACTTGAACTAGGGGAGATGCCACATAGCTGATAGCAGTACGGGGCATATGACACATGGATGAGCAGTTCTGATTCCATTCAGGAGATGGCAGCAGTCTCTCTCTCGCTCTCTCTCCCCTCTCTGTATTGCATGCAAGGTGAGTTGAATTCAGGCGACTCTGAGCTGCCTTTTCCCAACTTCCCTAAATGTGCCATACAAATCCAGGGAGGTTTTTCCGGACACAGCCGGTGAGGCTGAGGTGGCCACACATCGTAAGGCCCGGAGTGCGGCGGAGGGTCGGCAGGGCTAAGTGGGGATGAGAAAATTTGTGTGACAGCAACAAGTGGAGGCTTTTCGAATCAGATGGAGGGTCAAGGGAGCTGGGAGGCCAGATACGAGCCAGATACGAGTGGAGGGAGAAAGTCAACAAAGTAGGGCCTGGGACTTCCTATCGTAGCTCCTTGAGGGGTTTTTTGGGGGAGGGAGGTGTTACTACAGCAGAGACTCTGCTTAATGCCTCCCCAACTGATCCCACACCAGGGCTGCCCCGGTCCTCAGCACCTCTGAACAGGGCCAATGAGGTCCCCACATGTGCCAGCACGGGGCTAGCCCTGGCTCTCGGGGCCTGGATGCCTACCGTTCCTTGAGAGAGCAGCTGCCGCCCATGGCTGGCGTTAGCCGTGCTGAGCCCCGGCGGCTCACTTCACTCCCCCGTGAGCTCTCCTGCCGGGCAGGGCGGGATGGGGCTGGGCGGCAGGGGCAGGGAGAGCCCAGCTTGCCGTTCTGAACTCGGCCCGCGTGGTGCTGCCTCCTGCCGGGGGCCCTGGACTGGGACAAGTGCAGGCCCCGCACCAGGTTTGTGGTCAGCCTCCCCGTGACAGATTCGGTAACAGGCGCCTGCGTTTCTGGTCAACGTGTGACTTCCGCCGGCGACCCAGTGTGTGAGAAGGAGAGTCTGTGGTCGGGCGGGGGAGCTCAGGCTGAGGTGAGCGTGTGTGTGTGGGGGGGGGGAACCAGCCCCGGCAGCTCCGCCTGGGGAGATTCCCATGCCTCGCTTAGCCTCAGCACCCTTCCCCCACTCCTCCCCTTACACCACAACCCTGCTATTGCCTCCCTCCACGGCCTGCTTCCGTCACCTGCCCCCGCCTGGTCACCTGCCCACCCCCTCAGCCTCTCACCTCCATGCACTTCCCCCTCAGACTCTGCTTTGCTGGATCTCCTACGGAAGCTTATGCCACAGTCCGATCCCCACCCCCGTGCCACGGTGCTGCGGCCCCAGCTTTCACGTGCATGGGCGTGTGTTGTCCCCCCTCCTCGTGGGTCAGATCTGCCCCTGGGTAGTGGGCAATTCTTTCTGTTTTCATCTTGCAGTAGAAGAGCCCCACCCTGACAAGAGGCAGACAGACCCTGCTTCAGGAAGGGCAGGAAACGGTCTAGATTGTGGGGCGACTGCCCCTCATTAACCCAGAGCCCTCCTTGTTCTTGTGGCAGGCATGGAGAGGATTTCTCCACCCTGGAAGCTAGGGAAGGGGGAACATAGAAGAGGCTGAGGGCAAACCTGGTGGCAACAGAGATCAGGGGAGAGAAAACGAACCCCCCAGCGCCAAACCTCAGAAGAACTCACGTCCGTCCCCGAACAGCTCGGTCGCACCGCTGCTCCGAGAGCCAGATGGGTATGCTTGGCTACGCCAGGCAAACCTCCATCAGCTGCCTGGCTCCGGGGCAGAATCTCCGGGCAGGGTGGAGAAATGAGCAGAACTTCCTGGCCCAAAATTTCTGGGGACCTATTGGGATTAAGAGGGACATGGCCTATCCAGCCTGAGTCCTCCTTTACTTTCTGTGTCGGGGACACAGCGGGGGGGGGGGGATAAAATGGAACCCAATTTAATATCCAGATGAACAGCCTGAGGGGTGGGATTGCCCTTGTGGTATGTACCCTTGTATTGATTAACTCAGTTAATACCTTCCAGTATGAATTTCCCTAAAGCCGATTTTTCTAATTACTTTTTACCCCGGCGCTGTGGAGGTCTCAGCTGAGAGCCAAACCCACTCGTGCGAGGCGCTGTGCGTACACATACTAAGAAATAGTCCCTGCCCCAAAGAGTCTACACTCAACATAGACCAGTGCCAGGAGGGGAAACTGAGGCACGGGGGAAGGGAGCGGGGGATACACATGACCAAAATGAACCCGCTGGTTAGCATCTGAGCCATAATGCTGTGAAATGAGGCCTGAGCCACACAGAGCAACTGGATGAATTTCTAAACTGCCACCATGTTATTTGCAGGGGCGGGTGAAAAGGAAGCTGTTTGAGGAGCTGAACTGGGTTTCATAATGGAGACCCCCAAAGCGAAGGGGAGTGTTATTCGAAAGACTCCTGTCCGTGGAACTGGGAGGGAAACTGAGGCAGGGGCTGCCGTGGCAAGCCATGCTCAGAGACTGCCCCCTCCCCACCTATAAGCATTCAAAGTAGCTCTGTATGGAGCCTCATTTTCATACTCCTTGACGCTGAATAAACAGGCCCGCGGCTAAGCCTTATGTGTTTGCCTTGTCCACTCCCAGCCTTTCATTGAGCAGGGCCAGGGCGTTACCTATTTTCCCTCTATGGCGGGGGAGCCTCCGACATGGATCAGAGCCCCGTGGCTCGGAGCGCGGAATGAACAGAATGGCGCTTGACAGCTGAGACACAAGGTTGCAAGTAGCAACCCGGCTTGGCTTACAAGGGGGCTGCCTCCTTGCAGCCTAGCCTTTGCATTTTTTGATGGGCATCTCCCCAAAGGAGAGCCGGCACCTGAGGGAAGCCCGTGGTGGGCAGGGACTGTGCTGCCAAGTTGCGCTTCCTTTTTTGGAAAGCGCGGTTGGCGGGGTTTAGGTCTCATGAGTCACTTCGCCTGCTCTCGCCTGGGTTGGGTCAGCCGTGTCATCTAGGGAACCGGCAGACATGTGCCTTTGCGGGAGGAAGTTTCGACTTCAGGGAAAGTTCCGCTGTCACTTTTATTATTATTGACTCCCTGTGTTGCAGCTGTGGCTCCGAGCCCCAGTCCTGGCCCAGGGCGTCAGGCGCTGGACAAACACAGAGCAAAGAGACCACCCTAGAGACCTCACAACTAGCTGGTTGTTTTGCTGGGGTCTTGGGTCTCAGACTTGGCTGCCTGAGTTTTCAGAGTCTCAGCGGGGTAGCCGTGTTAGTCTGTAACTTTAAAAACCACTTTTTTTAAAAAAGCAAGTGGTCCTGTGGCACCTTAGAGACCAACAAGCTGTGTCTAGACTGGCAAGTTTTTCCGCAAAATCATCTGATTTTGCGGAAAAACTTGCCAGCTGTCTACACTGGCCGCTTGAATTTACGCAAGAACACTGACGATCTCATGTAAGATCATCAGTGTTCTTGCGGAAATACTGTGCTGCTCCTGTTTGGGCAAAAGCCCTCTTGCGCAAATCATTTGCGCAAGAGGGCCAGTGTAAACAGCACAGTACTGTTTTCCGCAAAAAAAGCCCCGATCGCGAAAATGGCGATCGGGGCTTTTTTGCAGAAAACTGTGTCTAGATTGGCCATGAACGCTTTTCCGCAAAAAGTGTTTTGCGGAAAAGCGTCCTGCCAATCTAGACGCGATTTTTCCGAAAATGCTTTTAACGGAAAACTTTTCCATTAAAAGCATTTCCGGAAAATCATGCCAGTGTAGACGTAGCCACAATGTATATCATAGAATCATAAAATACTAGGACTGGAAGGGACCTCGAGAAGTCATCGATTCCAGTCCCCTGCCCTCATGGCAGGACCAAATTCTGCCTAGACCATCCCTGATAGACATTTATCTAACCTACTCTTAAATATCTCCAGAGATGGGGATTCCACAACCTCCCTGGGCAATTTATTCCAGTGTTTGACCACCCTGACAGTTAGGAACTTTTTCCTAATGTCCAACCTAAACCTCTCTTGCTGCAGTTTAAGCCCATTGCTTCTTGTTCTATCCTCAGAGGCCAAGATAAACAAGTTTTCTCCCTCCTCATGACACCCTTTTGGATACCTGAAAAATATGTATTGTATCATGAGCTTTCGTGGGCACAACCCGATTCTTCAGAGGAGACGGTGTTGGGCCCAGCCGCTGCACTGAGCATTAGATCCAGCTGGGACCCTTGCTAAACCCCATGTCCCTGCCCCCGAAGGGCCTTGTGCCAGACCCCAGAAAGCCTCAGCCAGGCCCCTGACAAGCCCCAGACAGGCTCAGGCCTCTGCCCCCACAGAACACGACAGCCAGTCCCCCCAAAGAGCCCTCTACCCCCTTGTTCTCCTCCCAGCACCCCAAACTCAGTACTGTGACAGGCCCAGCCATGCTAATCCCCTCCCCCACTATATGGCACCTCAGCACCCAACCCAGCGCCCATCAAACCAGCGCCCATTTACCACCCCTCGCCCTGCTCCTCTCCGCCAAGTCTGGGGCACCGCCCTGCCCTTTGAATGGCATCCAAAGCCAGGAGACGCTGTGTGGTCCTCTAGTCTGACCCCTGCATAGCACAGGCCGGAGACCTGCCCCCGATCGATTCCTGGCTCCTGGGGAAACACCCAACCTGCATTTAAACACGGTCTGCGACGGTGAATCCACCTCGCCCCCGGATCCGTCATCCCGGTGGGTAATTAATTGCTCTCCCTGTTTAAAGCCTGTGCTGCCTTTGCAAGGGGAGACTGTGTGGGCTAGGGGGTGAAGATCACAAGCTGAAGTTGGGAGGGATGTGCAAATGCGCTGAACGTATGCAGATCATTAGATAACATCCCAGGTGGAGCTGCACAGCTCCCCACACAGCCCTGGGAAGGGGAAAGGGAAGGAGTCTCTTTCCTGGTACAGACGCGCCACCGTGTGGTGTGAGTGATAACAACCAACAAACACCCGGCCTCCAGCAATGCACTTGACCCTCCGTAATCCAGCAACTTTGGGCAATCGGCCATGCCAGATTATGGTGGGTTCTGGCCCATGGGAGGTGGGGGTGGTCTGAATTTGGTGGACTGAATTTTTATTTCTCACATGACATGGACAGCAATACAGACGGGGTCTGGGAGGGAGGGTGCAGGAGCACCCTGGGGCTGGGGGCTGCAGGGGCTGGGAAGGAGGCAGGGCGTGCGCAGTGGGGGTGGGGTGCAGGGCCTAGGAGGGAGGTCGGGAAATTGCAGGCGCGCACTGGGGCTGGGGGGTGCAGGGCGTGGGAGGGAAGCAGGGAGATTGCAGGAGCACGCTGGGGAGTTCAGGGCCTGGGAGGGCAGGGAGATTGCAGGAGCACGCTGGGGGTGGGGGGTTCAGGGCCTGGGAGGGCAGAGAGATTGCAGGAGCACGCTGGGGGTGGGGGATTCAGAGCCTGGGAGGGCAGAGAGATTGCAGGAGCACGCTGGGGGTGGGGGATTCAGAGCCTGGGAGGGCAGAGAGATTGCAGGAGCACGCTGGGGGTGGGGGGTTCAGGGCCTGGGAGGGCAGGGAGATTGCAGGAGCATGCTGGAAGGTGGGGGGTTCAGAGCCTGGGAGGGAGATTACAACATCGCAGTAGGGGTGGGGGTGCAGGGTCTGGAAGGGAGATTGCAGGAGCGCACTGGGGTGGAGGGCATGGCAGGGAGGGAGCGTGTGTGAGGAGGATGCAGATGCGGGGTCTGGACACAAGGGGGATGGTGGTGGGGTGCTTACTTGGCACCCCTCTCCAGGGGCACATGTGGCTCTGCTCCCCCCACTGCTCCCAGCACCGCCCCCCACCTCTGGGAGCAGCGGGAAAAGCCTCCGGAGAAGCGCTGCACTACTGCTCCCCCTGCTGGGGGGGAAGGGGAATGGCAGCCGCAGAGCCACTCCCTCCTCCCAGATGAGAGACACCTGGATGAGGGAGGTTCAGGTTTAGGCCCACAGTTCACCTCCTGTGTGATGGGGAAAGCACCATCCTTCCGGTGCCTTGTCTGCCGGCAGCGAGCTCTATGGGAGAGGAGCTGGGACTCCCCACAGGGAAGAATTTAGGAATATCTGTCCCCTAGTCGCTGCGTGTGTGGACAGCCCTGGGACCGTGTCCCTCTGCAGCCCCCTAACCATTCGCCTGGGACTTGACAGACCCACGTTCACTGCTGCTGACTCCTGAATGACCTCGGCTCAGCTCCCCAAAGATGCTGAGGTGCCTAACTTCCTCTGCTGCCGATGGGTTCGGTGCCTCAGTTTCCCTTTGTCATCGAAAAAGGGAGCAAGAGCAACACCCCCCAACCTCACAGAGGTGCCGTGGGGATAACTACATTAAAGATGTGGCAGTGCCCAGCTGTGAGGGAGACCACACAGGAGCCCGAGCTATACAGACCCATGCATGGGGAATTTAATTGCTTCGTTAGGACAGCCTAGTGCCTGGCCTCCTGGGCAGGACGATCCAGAGCAGAGCAACAGCCCCGCATGTGAGCAGAGCCAGGAGAGGGCTGTTTTCACAACAGGACCCTGGTTTTCTGGGCCTTCTGCAAACAAGGCCCCTGATGGGGATGTGGTCGCAGGTTGGATGTTCTGACGGGCTACTCAGGTGGTGCAGAGGCCGGTAGCTTGGCAGGCTGCTTCTTACCGAGCTCAGACTCTCTTGCTGGTGGGCTTAGGACTGTCTCCGACACGGCGGACTGGGCCGCCTTCACCCGGCGATTCGAGACGGAGGCGGCTGGACACAGACCGGCTGCTGCTCTGCAGCCTCCGGCTTGTTCAGCAGAGCCTGGATGATCCTCTGCCCCGCCCCCGCAGACACCCCCCAGGCCCTGTTCTGTATCCCATCTGCCACTGAGCCTTCGCTGGCTCGCCAGACACTACGCCAGCCCTGACTGGGGGTGGGACTGGTTAACCAGTGAACCATAAGTATCCCCCTTAATGGGTGACGCTTACTGGTTAGTTAACCAGTGGGGACTGAGGCAGCAGGGAGCTGCCCCAGTCCCGTGGGGCTTGTTGCAGGCGGTGGAGGGTCCAGCCTGGCCAGAGAAGCCCCTGCCTGCCCCCATTTAAATGGTTAATAATTAACTAATTAAAGGGGCTTTTACATCCTCAGCCCAGATGGGAGGCACGTCCCCGCTCAGAGAGGGGCATGGGGCTGCCGTCGGGCTGCGTGCCGCCCTGCATGGGGAGGCAGAGATGGCTCCATCCTGCCAGCTGGAAGGATCAGGCCCCCGCCCGGCCCAGGTCAGGGCTCCAGCATGAAAGCAGCAGCCGACACGCCCCAGCATCCCTGAGGGCGGCAGGAGCCAAAGGACAAAACTCAACGTCCATCCGTCACGCCCACCCCGGAGCACACTCGGGCCCAGCTGCTTCTCTTGGGGCGTGTCCAGCCCTTGCAAAGTCACAGCGGCACAGCCGGGCGCAGCCTGTCCCAGCCCTCTGGCTGTTGGGCCCCCGTTTCTGGGTAACTCCCCCTGGGAGCACCCAAGGACCCCCCTGTTGCTGTTCCCGATGCCCGGAGACCCGCGTCTAGCTCCCTCCCGAGCGGGGGTTTTCAGGCTGCACAGCTGGGTGGCTCTCACCGATCTCCCCGCTCGGCGGCACTGGCCTGGGGCAGGGCGCTCCCCCCACAAGGGCTGGGAGCAGCACGTCGGCTGCAGGTACAAGCCCCTGCACTGCTCCTGCCAGGCCAGCGCCTTTATTGCCAAGGGGCAGCATCCCAAGGCAGACAGATGTGAGCAGAACAACCCAGGCTCAGGTCAGATGCCTCCCAGCCCAGCCCCGGCCCTTGAAAGTCCACAGCCGGGTGCTCCCCAGGGTGGGCACAAGTTCGTCAGCCTCAGCTCCGGAAGCAGAACAGAGACCGGGCCGAGCTGCATTGTCCTCCTGCCACATGGACCCCGATCTCGGGCCCCGGCCACGTGATTGCAGCAGGCAAGGGGCCGCTCCGCAGGGCGCAGCTTCCGACGGCTGGTGGGGGGTTGCAGAACCAGCATGGGGGGAATTCAGAGGAACCGCTCCCTTGGGATGCCCCAGGAAAGCCACTTCCTGTCCCAAAAGGCCCCGAGAGGCTGGCAGAATTTCAGCAGAGCCTAGGGAACGGCAAGATCTCACATCGGCCAGAGCGCTCCCCTGGAGAGTGGCACGGACTCGCAGGGCTCCTGCTCCTCGGCTCCGTACAGCCCCCTTCAGTGTGACAGCCTCCCCGTGGGGCTAGACAGATGATGGCAATTGGTAAGCTCTCGTGTGGGCAGCCAGGGTCCTACAAGAACGAACAAAAACCGTGTTTGTTGTCCTGTTTCTGTTGACTAATTAACACAACTGGAAGTGGCTCTTCATTCCCGGAAGGCCCTTAGGAGCCGTCTGCGTGTCCCTGAGACCACTAGCGAGAGAGATCAATGGGGAGGGAATTCCACAAAGTCCTTTATCCCCTAGCCAGCAACCCAAGAAATAAAACCACTTTTGTCTTCTAGGAACAATGACCTTGTGTCTAAGGGGATCCGTGTGCAATGGGAAATCCCTTCAACCATAGATCTTTCCTCAGAGTTTGCTCAGTCCTCACTCACTCCAACGGCTATTGCAGTCAGAGGGAGTTTTCCCTATGTAAAAATTCTGGAGATTATCCAGAAATTCCAGTTTCGCCCAGCATTGAAATGCAGCCACTTCTGGGGTGGGGCGCGGCATCTGTGTAACACCCCACAGCAACACAAGTCAGAGATCATTTGCTCAGCTCTGAAATGCAGCCACCTCTGGGGTGGGTGGGTGGCAGCTGTGTAACATCACACAGCAACACAATTCAGACACCATTAGCTCAGCTCTGAAATGCAGCCACCTCTGGGGTGGGTGGGTGGCTGCTGTGTAACCTCACACAGCAACACAAGTCAGAGACCATTTACTCACCTCTGAAATGCAGCCACCTCTGGAGTGGGTGAGTGGGTGGCAGCTATGTAACATCACACAGCAACACAATTCAGACACCATTCACTCAGCTCTGAAATGCAGCCACCTCTGGGGTGGGTGGGTGGCAGCTGTTTAACAGCCCTGGAGCAAAACTGCTCAGTAGTTTAGGAGAGGAAGTAAAGAAGAAACCCCTAACTCTGAAATGCCAGGGAGAATCTGGGCGGCAGAAGGGAGTTACTCAAATACAGCAGCACAGATACAGTAAATAACAGACGGGAGACAGGCGGGAGAACGATTCCCTTCCTGGTGTGCGTCATGGAAGCACATTTAGCACTTGCCGCTGTCTCTGTAGGGAACCAGCAGCTGGCGACTTGGCTATCACCTCGCAGCAGATCAGGACGCTGTTACCGAACCAGTCACTCCCCCGCAAACAAGGCGGATGATGCAGGGTCACAGCCCGTCAGTGCATTGGCCACGGATGTTTGAAACAAAACTTACAAGCCACGCAAGAAGGCCTGAGAGCCAGCACGGAGCTGCTGCTGCTTGTCCAGGTGACCCTGAGACCAGGAGGATACGTGTCACCCTGAGGTGGCCCGGAGTCAGTGTGACACAAATCCACAACCCGTTCACTGATTAAATCCAGCGTGGATTTTTTCATCAGTGCTTTTCCGGAAATACTATGCTGCTCCCGTTCGGGCAAAAGGACCAGTGTAGTCAGCACAGTACTGTTTTCCGCAAAAAAGCCCCGATTGCGAAAAAGTGCTTTTGCGGAAAAGCATCCTGCCAATCTAGTCGCACTTTTCCGAAAATGCTTTTAACAGAAAACTTTTCCGTTAAAAGCATTAGCGGAAAATCATGCCAGTCTAGACGTAGCCCTCTATCATATCCCCCTGTGACAGGGCATTTGCTCTGCACTGGCCCTTTAAGAGTAAAACCCCAGCCCTGAGCAAGGACTGCGAGCAAAGCCCCACCTGAGGCAGGTCTGGCTAATGAGGGCCCAGCTGGGGACTATATAAAGAAAGACACCTAGCAGGAGAACTGACTGCTGCTCTGGAGAGCAAGCAAGCAGTAGGGACCTGCTAGCTAGGGAAGCAGGTGGATTTCTGGAGGTAGAGCAGAGCTGCGGAAGGCAGGCAGAGCTGGGGAAGCTCTGGCCCAGCAGGTTGCAAGGTCTGAGGCTACTAGTGCTGTAAAGAGGCAGCCGTGGTGGGCAGGGGCAGTAGGTCCACACCCCTTTGCCGGAGGTGAGTGGCCATAACGGACTGCAGTTTGCCCCCGAGGCAGGGGCTAGATGAGACTGGCAGGGGGTCACTGAGGAAAAGTGGGAACAGGGTGCCCTGGGGAAGGGAGGGCCCTGGAGTGCGAGCAGGATAAACACCAACCCCTGGAAGGGGGGCTCAGACACCGGAGTGGGCCCTGCCGCAGGGCAGCGTCCTGGAGAGGAGGCCATGGTGAAGGAGAAAGAGGGGGAGCAGTGTTTCTTAAACTTAAATCTTCTAGTTATGTCATATAAAAGGCAAGGTTGGGACAGGCCATAAATCCCTCACCTTTGCTTTGGCAGATGCTCGGCAGGGCGGGAGAGATGCTCTTCTGGTCCGCAGGGTTGCTGGCCGTGCAGGTGAAGTTGGAGGCCGGGGGGTTGGGCTGCAGGGACAGCTGGAGGCTCCTGCCATCAGGGCTGAGCTGGTACCGATCCAGATTGCCCAAGTCTCGCAGTGGGCTCCCTCTGGTCCAGGAGGCATTAACCCTTTCCTGACAGGCACTCCAGGGTGACGTTGCACCCAGCTGCCGTACTGGAGAGCGAGTGGCTCCTTATCTCCGGCACCGGCACGGGCTGTGGGTTGAAACCACAAAGAAATCCCTTATCCCAGACCCCAGCAAGGCCGGGCGGGAAGAGCCCTTGAGAGGGCGTCTAGTCCAGATGCTGCGCTGAGGCAGGGCCAAGTCAGCCCAGCCCAGCTGCAAGCCCCACCAGCCCTCCACTGAGACCCCCTCCAGCAGGGGAGGCGGCCTCCAGGCTTCCTCTGCCTGCCCCGTATGGCCCTGCCCCATGCGCTGCCTTGCACGGGTGCTACTGGCCACCCATGAGCCCCACCCTGGAGTGAGTGACAGCCTGCAGCACCGCCCCGCTGCTGCATCCCGCCTACCCCATAGAATGTGTCTGGGGCCTGCTCCAGGCTGGCCTGGCCAACGTCCCCTCCACTGCGGGGACCGGAATCAGCTGCAGATCCAGCTAGAGTTGCCAGATACTTTCACAAAAAATCACGAACATGGTGGGGGGGAAAAAATTGGTTGAGCAAAAAAAAAAAAAAGACCAAAATTGTTGAGCAAAAAAAAGTCATTGTGCCTTTAAATCCTCACACTTCCTCCTCCCCCACCAGACGTAGCAGGGGAAGAATGTCCCCACCGGCCTTCTTGTCTGATATTTTCTTGTTTTTTTACCAGACTGGTGAAAAAATAACGGCCTGTCCGGGCGAAAACCGAACACCTGGCAACCCTAGATCCAGCTCCCCGTCATTCCAGGGGCAGGAGCCCTGCAGGTTCGCAATGGGCCAAGGGGAGGTGGAGTCTGGCCAGCCCCAAAGCGAGGCTGAGGAGTCAGTGGAGATGGGAGGGGAGCCAACACTTTGGGGTGTCCCCAACTGAGGCTACATCTACTCTGCAGTGCTATTTCAGGATCCCGAAATGGCTATTCCTTGTCTTCTGAGTGCACCTGTTATTTCGAAATATAACGGACTCGCTTTTCCAACATCCCTGTAAACGAGGAGTCAGGGACGTTTTGGAATAGCAGGTTATTTTGAAATAAGTACTGTGTAGACAGCACCAAATTTTGAAATCCGCAATTTCGAAATGAACTTGAAATACGCGGTGCAATTTGCGTAGCTCAGGTTGCGTAGCTTGTGTCGAGCTCCGTGTGCAGTGTAGATGCTCTCTTACTGGCCTCATTGTCCCTGTGGGGTGTGGGGAGCCCAGCAAGGGGGCCCCTGAGTGCTGGGGGTTGGGTTAGGACAGAGAGGAAGGGTGATTGTGGCTAAGGCAGCCAATTGAGGTCAGATCCATAACCCAGATCTACCCCCTGCCAAGGCCAGGCCGGGCTGCTCACAGGTCCTGCCCCACAGCACAGGAGAGGCGCAGATGAGCGGGGCATAGCTCAGAGTGGATGGAGGATGAGGGAGGATCACAGAGCAATGACAGATACAGAGAGAGAGATGAAGAGTCCAGCCCACACCCATGGACACAGAGGATACGTCTAGACTGGCTTGATTTTCCGCAAATGCTTTTAACAGAAAAGTTTTTCCGTTAAAAGCATTTGCGGAAAAGAGCGTCTAGATTGGCACGGACGCTTTTCCACAAAAGCACTTTTTGCAGAAAAGCGTCCGTGCCAATCTAGACGCGGTTTTGCGCAAGAAAGTCCTGATCGCTATTTTCGCCATCGGGGCTTTTTTGCGCAAAACAGTTTTGAGCTGTCTACACTGGCCCTCTTGTTCAAAAACATTCCCGGAAAAGGGCTTTTGCCCGAACAATAACGTCGAAGCATTTGCGCAAGAAGCACTGATTTCGGACAGTAGAACGTCAGCGCTTTTGCGCAAAATCAAGCGGCCAGTGTAGACAGCTGGCAAGTTTTTGCGCAAAAGCATCTGCTTTTGCGGAAAAACTTGCCAGTCTAGACACAACCAGGCTGGGTCTAGACTGCATCCCTTTTCCGTAAAAGGGATGCAAATTAGACACATCGCAATTGCAAATGAAGCGGGGATTTAAATCCCCCCCACTTCATTTGCATAAACATGGCATAAGGAATAAGGGATCTTTCGGAAAAGGCTTTATTTTCCGAAAGCTCCCCGTCTAGACTGGCGCTTTTTTCCAGAAAAGCTCCGAGCCGGAAAAAAGCAGCAGCTATGTTTATGCACATGAAGCGGGGGGGATTTAAATCCCCGCTTCATTTGCAATTGCGATGTGTTTAATTTGCATCCCTTTTACGGAAAAGGGATGCAGTCTAGACACAGCCCCAGAGACTTTAAAGCCAGAAAGGACCACCGTGATTAGCTTGGGAGGGTGTGGGGAGCTCCTGCCCACCTCAGGCCCAAAGCCTCCTCTGCCCACTCCTGTGACAGACCCCTCACCTCTGCATGAGTCACTGAGAGATAAGGAGCCAGATGATAGCTGGGTACCGAGACTTTTCTTTTCTCCTTTTCCTGGCTGCACGAAGGTTTTATGGCCAGTAATTGTCTCACAGCACAATTGCAGCTGATAAACAGGGTTCAATATGTTTTATGGATACGGATGAGCTTATTTGCATTAGAAGAACACAGCAAGAGCACGGAGGAATCTGATCCTGGAATCTGAACTCCCCCTAAGCCTGAGAGACTCCACCGGAGACACTGGATTCATCTTTCTCTCGCCGATTTGGGTTCTAGTAGAAAAGGGGCCTGGTTCCCGTCCTGATTCAGATGCAGCAAAAGGCCACAAGGAACAGCCAGTCCCATGCGATTTGGGCCCAAGATAGCTAAAATCTCTCTGAGGGTATGTCTACACCACAGAGCTTTTTCCGAAACCGGCAGTTTTTCCGAAAAAAACTTCAATTACATCCACATTGCAATCGTGTTCTTTTGAAAAGAATCGTGTTCTTGTGAGCAAGACACGAGGAGTCGTTCTTCCGCTCTGCTCTGTGCTGATTAGGCCTCAGTTGGAGTATTGTGTCCAGATCTGGGCACCGCATTTCACGAAAGATGTGGAGAAATTGGAGAGGGTCCAGAGAAGAGCAACAAAAATTATTAAAGGTCTAGAGAACATGAGTTATGAAGGAAGGCTGAAAGAATTTGGTGTGTTTAGTTTAGAAAAGAAGATTGAGGGGGGGCATGATAGCCGTTTTCAGGTATCTAAAAGGGTGTCATAAGGAGGAGGGAGAAAATTTGTTTGTCTTGGCCTCTGAGGATAGAACAAGAAGCAAAGGGATTAAACTGCAGCAAGGGAGGTTTAGATTGGACATTAGGAAAAAGTTCCTGACTGTCAGGGTGGTCAAACACTGGAATAAATTGCCTAGGGAGGTTGTGGAATCTCTGTCTCTGGAGATATTTAAGAGTAGGTTAGATAAATGTCTATCAGGGATGGTCTAGACAGTATTTGGTCCTGCCATGAGGGCAGGGGGCTGGACTCGATGACCTCTCGAGGTCCCTTCCAGTCCTAGTATTCTATGATTCTATGAAAAAAAAATCAAAAGAACAGAGGGATTTTTCTGAGATTGGTAAACCTCTTTCCATGAGGAAGAAGTTTTTTCCCCGAAAGAGCTCTTTTGCAAAAAGGCATGTGTGGACCGGGAAGAGGGAGTTTTTTGGAAGAAAAGGAAATAGCTCAGGTGCCCTGGTGGCCATTCTGCCCATAGTAATCACAGCTTACATGTGAGAGAGCATCCATTCAGAGTGGACGCTATCTTTCGAAAAAGCAGATTGCTTTTTTGATGCGCTTTGGCAGTGTGGACGCTCTCTTTCGGAAGAAGATTTTTCGGAAGATCTCTTCTGGAAAAGCTTCTTCCGAAAGAAGCCTGCAGTCTAGACCTCGCCTGGGTGTTTTATCTCAGCCCCGCCCTTGCCCCGTCTGTGCTCCTCATCAGCCAAGGCTGAGGCCATAGCGGGAGGCAGCTGCAGAGTCCCAGGAGTAAGGCTGACCGTCGGGGCTCTGTGGCCTGTAGCAGAGCCCCCAGACTCAGTGGCTGGGACCCCAGATAGCAGCTGGGCCCCTGGTGACCAAGACCCCAAGACTGACAACAGAGCCTGCAGGGCCAGCCGCTGGGGTCCCCCTGGAGCTGATGGCCAGGGTATCCGGTGGCAGCCGTGCCCCAGGCAAGGGTTGGTGCCTGGAAACTCTGGTGTGGGGTATAAAATCCTGCTGTCCGGGCCAATGTATCTGGCTAGATTTCCTGCATGTTGCACTGAAATGTGGTGAGACTGGCCCACCAGGGCCCTGCCATGACGCAGCACCTGTGGTGCCGAGAAGACAGGTCTGAGAAGCGAGGGCTACGAAGAGGGGATTGTAGTGCGGCTGCTACACGTGAGAGACTCGGTGGTTACATTCAGCCCTATTACACAGATGCTAGAGGTTCTGGTCCCTCCGCGCTGAGGGGAACTTCCCTAAACGCACAAAACGAGCGTGTCAGCCGCACCCTAGTGTGTCTGGTCATTTGGATACAGCTTCGATTTGTCATCACTTACTATAGACCGTGAGGAGAAGGGCCCGATCTTCCACAATTGCTGGTTCTGTCTTAATCCGGGCCTCATAAACTCCACTGTGGCCCAGCTCCAGGGCCCTGATCCTCGGCAAGGTCTTGTTCTCCATTTCTAGCCTCTGCTGAAATCTGTCGCTGGGACTGAGTCGCACAAATATCCTCCCATTGAATTCAGCCAGCTGAATCTTCTCCCCTTTCTCAGCATGAAAGCTCCATTTGATGCTTTTCAACTTTCTCCTGGGGGATGGGTCCACAGCCAGCAGGACGGATCCTCCCAGAATCCCATTCACCCGGCGGCGGGGAGTCAGTTCTTGGCTAGTTCTGATGCCTAAGAAAATGCAAAAACAAACCACTCAAAACAATCCAAACCAAACAACTCTCTCCTACACAGGCAGTGATACTTGATCAGACCGGCGCTGCCTAGGAACAGCTAGAGCTGCCCCTTGCTTTTCGGACCAAGCGCAGGGCTGATGCGGCGCGTGGAGAACAAGAACGGCGGAGTTAACAGGGTATCACATCCCGTCTCCAGGTATTGGTTATGGAGAAAGCACAGACAGTTAGTGGGAGGTGAGAACGTTTCATTCACACCCACCCACATCATTTCACATGCTGCTTAAATGTAACTTACCCCTCTCTGTGTGTTGCCACCGTGTTTGATAACCAGGAATAGTTTGTTCTCTGCTACAGAACCTGTTTCTTATCCACCAGCACAGGTTTTCTCCATCGCAGCTGTCCCATGAATGGCAGGTAACCAACAAAATACCCACGTTTTTCTCTTATCATTTCTAGTGTCATTTTGTCTCCCTTGTAATTTGATATCGAGGGTTATTCTATTGCATTAAATTCACCTTATCTTACCCTAGCGTGAATGGCCCCCCCGGTCTCCTTAATTAACTACTGCAGTTCCAATGGGGAACAGGCTCCTTTTCACTGACTTCCTGCCCTGAACTGCTGTTGCGTTGCTGTGCGCTGTTGATCAGCTGCCCGGCTCCACCTCAGAGGTGGTCGCATTCCAGGGGTGGGTTATTCATCCAGCAGCACCTACTACCCCAGCTAAGATCAGGGTCCTGTTGCACTAGGTGCTGTATATAGTGGGAGACAATCCCTGCCCTGGAGAATGGAGAGTGGGGGGGCCGGAGTCCCCACCACGGCACCTCCTGCTGGTCATTCAGGGTATGTCTACACTAGCTTGTTAATTCGAGCTAAGTAGGCAAATGAGGCGACCGGAGTTGCAATTGAAGCCCAGGATTTAAATATCCCGGGCTTTATTTGCATGTTCCCGTCCGGTCACCATTTTGAAATTTCACTAGCCCAAACTCACTGCCGCGCGGCTACATGAGGACTCGTGGAATGAGGAGTAACAGTTCATTCAAACTAAGGACTTAGTTCGAATTAACGTTTCGGGTTAGTGAAATTTCAAAATGGCGACTGGACGGGAACATGCAAATAAAGCCCGGGATATTTAAATCCTGAGCTTCATTTGCATCTCCGGTCGCCTCATTTGCCTACCTAGCTCGAATTAACGAGCTAGTGTAGACATGTCCTCAGGTATTAGCCTCACTCAATGCTGGGGTGCCCCCTTCTGGCCACTCTCTCACCTGTGCTGGGGTGGGAGTCGGGGACATAAAGTGGCCAGCAACTAGTTAACCACCAAGTGTGCAGGTGGGACTGCCAGCCACCAAGCAGTGCAGAATGGGACCCCCTCACTCTCCCATTATTGCACCCGTTCGCACATAAACCTCTCAGCCATGTCACGGAGATGGGCAGAAACAAGCCCTGGGCTCTTTCAGCCTCTCCAGCTGGACATTTCTAGTCAGTATAAATGGTGCCTTAGCGGACTCTATTTTCATCTTTTCTCTTCGGGCCAGGTGAGTCGAACGGGCAGCCTGACTCGTCCTGTTAATACAACAAAGTGGCCGAAAACGGCCTGGGTTTGTTTCCCACAGAGATGCTGGCAAAATGCTTTTATTGGTGGCACATTTCTGCCAGCGAACACCATTCTCACACAGCCACGGTTCCAATCCCCTGGCCTTAGAATGCTTCCCACATACAGATTAATTATCCCCATCACACGGGGGCCATGATTTCTCCAATGTTCCCTGCAATTTTTTTCATACATGTGCAGAATACATTTTGTTCTGTGCACCAAGGCATGGGCAGATGTGCACCACTCATAGAAACACATGCTGCCGGGGGTGGGCACTGCGTTAATCATCTGGGCAGCATTGGAATCTCTCCTGGGTGGATGCCCAAGTGCTCAACTTTCAGGAAACACCGGTGGTCTCCCTTGTACATGCAACTTGCTTGGCATCAGTGAGGTTTGAACTAAGGATGTGATAGTGTAGTCGATTAACTGATTAACCGATAAGCAAAAGCTTATCGGTTAATGCTATAGACTACATGCATTTCCCTCCCCCAATACTTGCCAGTACATTTTTAGCAGGCTGGCCAGCAGCCTAGCTCAGTTCTGGCACCCGCTGGGTCCAGAACCTATCCCTGATGTGGCTCTGCATTTAAAGTGTATTAGGAGCTAGATGGGCAGGCAGCCTGGCTCAGTTCCAGCTTGCACTAGGTCCAGGAGCTCAGACCTTCCCTTAGACGGGCTGCTGCCACACTGTGCTGCTGCCTCTTTATCAGAGGCAGCAGCATGTGGACAACAGGCAGCCTGTCCAGAAGAAGCAGCTGGTTTTTAAACTGGCTCCCCTCGTGGACCAGCTCCTGCCTGGCACCCTGAACTGCTGGCCCCGCCCCTGGGGGACTATAGAATAGTCAGCTAACCAATAAGAATTCATGAGGTTCCTCGAGTAGTCAATTAACCGATATTTAACATCCCTAGTCTGAACACAAAATCTTCTAGGGCAGGCCCCTGGCTTCATGAGCTCAAGGCCTGCGGGTACCAATACTGATTTCCTTGTAAAATGCTCCGACAGCTACTGATGAGAAGTGCTGGATGAGAGCTGTGTACCTGTAGGTCATCACCACCAAATGCAGACACACCACCTATGCCACTACCGTGGGCTTGCTGTTTCACAGTACAATTTGAGCAGAGACCCTAGTTTTTACCCCCATTGTCGCTAGGTGAGGTCAACACTGTTGCCAGCCTGTGACCTCATCTAGGTGTTTGTAGGACAGACTACGGCACGCTGTCTCCATTTGGGTGTCACAGCACTGGGGGAAATATGACACACAATTACACACCGAGCTCAGATGAAGTCCTGGGACTGATCTTCTCAGGCAGGGCTACTCAACTTTGGAAGCCCCGGGGGGCACAATGATACTCATGCCGAGGGCTGAAACTTCAGTGCAGTTGCATATACATGCAACTATATATATGCAAATAGTTTCTTTCACACTGACAGGCATGAATACGGCCACTAGGATGATCCGAGGAATGGAAAACCTGTCTTATGAAAGGAGACTCAAGGAGCTTGGCTTGTTTACTTTAACCAAAAGAAGGCTGAGAGGGGACATGATTGCACTTTTTAAATATATTAGAGGGATAAATACCAGGGAGGGAGGGGAATTATTTAAGCTTAATACCAATGTGGACACAAGAACAAATGGATATAAGCTGGCTAGTAGGAAGTTTAGACTTGAGATTAGACGAAGGTTTCTAACCAGTAGAGGAGTGAGGTTCTGGAACGGCCTTCCAAGGGAAGTAGTGGGGGCAAAAGATCTATCTGGTTTCAAGATTAAACTAGATGGGTTTATGAAGGGGATGGGTTGATGAAATAACATGATCTTGGTAACTAATTGTCCATTCATTATCAGTGGTAATAGGTCAATGGAGGGATGATAGGAGTTACTATAGAGAACTTTCTGGGTGTCTGGCTGATGAGTCTTGCCCACATGCTCAGGGTTTAGCTGATCGCCATATTTGGGGTCGGGAAGGAATTTTCCTCCAGGGTAGATTGGCAGAGGCCCTGGAGGTTTTTCGCCTTCCTCTGTAGCATGGGGTACAGATCACAGCTAGAGGATTCTCTGCATCTTGGGGTCTTCAAAGTATTTGAAGGCTTCAATATCTGAGATATAGGTGAGAGGATTATTCTGGGAGGGGTGGGTGAGATTCTGTGGCCTGCACTGTGCAGGGGGTCAGACTAGATGATCATAATGGTCCCTTCTGACCTTAAAGTCTATGAGTCTATGAGTCTATGAGAATACAAAGATTAAGGCAAGACTACACAACACGCAGGCCCCATTTAAGTCACTTCTGCTGATAGTAATAAAATGCAACATTGACCCGATTTCTACCCATAGGACAGCACTTTTAATGGGCAATGACAATCCAGGAATTTAACTACTAAAAGGCATATCAGCAGAAGACCATTATACTGACGACTTTTTTGTTTTGGCTCCCCCTTGCATGCCATGTGTTGAGCCCCTCGTAAATCCAAACCACATGGTGGGTTGCCCTGGTCTAAGGTGACAAAACTCAGATGTCCCACATTCCAGGCCAATGGCTTAGCCATGGGACCTTCCTCTTGCAGTCTAGCCTAGATGGAAAGTGCCCCCTAGTGTTTCCAAAGGGCCTTTATAGTCAGCTTGATTTGACTCAATATGGAAAACCAAGAAGGGAGAAACCCAGGGGGTTGAGGAAGGCTGCAATGAATGTGTAGGTCTTGTACTAACACAAACACTCCCTAGTGAGCATCTAAAAACCATGATTTTTGTCCCTGTGGAAAACTTCAATATTCAGTAGAAATTCAAAACAAAACCATAGTGGCCAAATCCCCAAATATTTCAATTTGGAAATGCTGCCACTTTGCCTGATGGGAGCTGTAGTCTGGATGCCTTAAATTCCCATTGCTTCACATAGGCCAGACTCCTAGGTCAGACTACAAATCCCTTGATGCTCCACAAATTCCCTCTTCAGCCGGGGGGGGGGGGGTCCCTGGCCATGGTGCATTGTGGGAGATGTAGGCAGGTCAGGAAGCCTCCGGATAGAGGGTGGAAACAAGAAGCACACAATCCACAGTTCCCCTGGGGCACCCTGGTAACATTTCCTAATCAAAGAAATTCCATTTTGTGGCACTCAGATTTTTTTTTATGACAAATCAAAGTTTTCTGCACAAACCAGCCACTTTTCCTGAAAATTATGTGGGGCCGCCCACATCAACAATTTCCTTCAACTGGTTCATGAGGAAAAAAAGTCTGAAAATCCCTGATCTAGTCTGTAGAACGCAGGCCGGAGACCTGCCCCCGAACAATTCCTGGCTCCTGGGGAAACAGCCAACCTGTGTTTAAAAACGGTCTGTGATAGTGACTTCCCCTCACCCCGGATCCGTTGTCCCAATGGATAATTACTCTTCCTGTTTAAAGCCTGCACTGCTTTTGCTGGGGTGGGGGGTGAAGATCACAAACTGTAGTTGAGAGGGATGTGCAAATACGCTGAGTGTGTGCAAATTAATTATCTCATTAAATAACATCCCAGGTGGAGCTGCACAGCTCCCCATACAGCCCCAGGAAGGGGAAAGGGGTCTCTTTCATGGTACTGGCTCGCCACCGTGTGGTGTGAGCGCTAACGACAATCACACACCAGGCCTCCAGAAATACACTTGACCCTCTGTAATCCGGCAACTGGCCATACCAGATTATGGAAGGATCAGTCCCATGGGGGGAGGGGGGGTTCTGTATACCCTTTGTTTTGGTGGTGAAAATGAAAACAAGTTAAAAGACTGAATTTTTATTTCTCATATGACATGGACCACAATACAGACGGGGTCTGGGAAGGAGGAGTCAGGAGCGAGCTGGGGTTAGGGATGCAGGACCTGGAAGGGACGGAGGGAGGGCGGGATACTGCAGGAGCGCGCTGGGGGTGGGAGTGTGGGGTCTGGAAGAGAGGGAGATTGCAGGCATGTACTGGGGGTGGGAGTGCAGGGTCTGGGAGGGATGAAAGGAGATTGCAGGCGCATACTGGGATTAGGGGTGAAGGGTCAGGGAGGGAGGGAGATTGCAGGCACGTACTGGGGGTGGGAGTGCGGGGTCCGGGAGAGATGAAGGGAGATTGCAGGAGCGTGCTGGGGGTGGGAATGTGGGGTCTGGGAGGGAGGGAAGGAGACTGCAGGAGTGTGCTGGCGTTAGGGATGCAGGGCGTGGAAGGGAGATTGCAGGAGCACATTGCGGGGGTACAGGGCGTGGGAGGTGCATGTGTGAGGAGGATGCAGATGCGGGGTCTGGACATGAGGGGGTTGGTGGTGGGGTGCTTACTTGGCACCCCTCTCCAGGGGCACATAGAATCACAGAGCTGGAAGAGACCTCAGGAGGTCATCAAGTCCAGCCCCCTGCCCAAGGCAGGACAAATCCCAACTAAATCAACCCGGCCACGTGGCTCTGGTGCCCCCCCACCCTGCCCTCCGCTGCTCCCCTCCCCCACCACGGGGGGCAGCGGGAAAAGCCTCCGGAGAAGCGCTGCACTACCGCTCCCCCTGCTGGGCGGGAAGGGGAATGGCAGCCGCAGAGCCGCTCCCTCCTCCCAGATGAGAGACACCTGGATGAGGGAGGTTCAGGTTTAGGCCCACAGTTCACCGCCTGTGTGATGGGGAAAGCACCATCCTTCCGGTGCCTTGTCTGCCGGCAGTGAGCTCTACGGGAGAGGAGCTGGGAGGCAGGGACTCTGGGGACAGGGACTCCCCACAGGGAGTTATTTAGGAATATCTTTCCCCGAATAGCTGCCTGCATCGACAGCCTTGGACTCGTGTCTCTCTGCAGCCCCTCACACCTGGGGGCTCTGATCACAGCGGGGCCTCTAGGCACCAATGTTCCCTCTAATTTTTTCCATCCATGCATGGAATAAATTCTGTTACGTGCACCGAGGCATGTGCAGATGTGCACCACCAATAGAAACACAGGCTGCCGGCTGGGGGTGCTCTGCTAACAACTGGGAAGAACCTGAATCTCTCCTGGGTGGGCGCCCCAGTGCTCATCTTGCAGGGAACACTGCCAGGCACTGCACTAATTACACCTCATGATGATCGGAGCCGGTATTGTAGTGAGGGATGGTAAATATCAGGTAATTGAATAGTTGAAGAACCTCATGAATTCTTATTGGTTAGTGGACTATTCGATAGTCCCCGAGGGCGGGGCAGCAGCCAGTGTATCACAGGTGGAAGGTGGGAGCTAGTCTGCAGCAGCGTGGTTTGACAGGAGCACCTGTCTAGGGCAGGTCTGAGCTCCCAGACCCAACACGAGCTGGAACTGAGCCAGGCTGCCTGCTTGCCTGGCTCCTAATACACTTTAAATGTGGAGTTGCAGTGGGGATAGATCCTGGACCTGGTGCGAGCCAGGACTGAGCCAGCCTGCTAAAAAACTCACTGGGGGGAGAGGGGCCAAGGGAAATGCGTTTAATCTATAGCATTAACCTATTAGCTTTTGCTTATCAGTTAATCGCTTAATCAACTACACTATTCCATCCCTAATTGTAATAATGCTCTTAGTGCCGAGGAGTGAGCCTGCACCATTCCTTCCCTCCCTGGTGCTCACAGGCTGCCCTGAGAGCTGGGCAGGGGGTGCAGTTTTAACTCAACAAGCCCAATTTCTCAGCCCCCCTCCCCACTGGGGCTGCTTTCCTGGCTGGCAGAGGCCTTGTCCTTTCACTGCTGTGATGCCCATTTATGCCACCTGGAGATCTGGCCCATCGACTCTGATGGGGAGGAGGGGGGACTCTGCTAGTGGCCGATCTGTCCCGGAATGTATCCACGGAGTTAGCTTTGCTCCCAACTGGGAGGCACAGCCCCGGGGCACAGTGTTGGCACTAGGGCACATTCTGCGCTGAGCATCTGGCCTCCGGCCTGGAGAGTTGTCAACTAGAGAGGAGCTCTGTCTCTATGGCCCACTCTGCCCTCAGCCTCTACCGAGGCTGCCAGTGAGGGACAACTGCCGTGGTGATGCCACAAAGAACACGCTGCAGATGTCACGAGCCGGGAGGAGGGTGGCTCCCCTCTCTGTGCAGAAGCAGCCAGAGACCTGGCAGCTCGTGGCACCCAACATCCCCCCACATTCCGACAGCTTTCCGCTTGCCAGTGCCCCTGCCTTGGCTTTGAGCCAGTGACATCGAGGTGAAAATCCTGCCTCCCCTCCTGGTCTTGTGCGTGTACAGGGGTTGCTTCGTAGCGACTTCTTACCGTCGTAGGACACCAGGCATGGCCGGAGCTCTATATAATGTGGCTAGTCGTGCCCTTCTCAGTGCAGATTGGATGGGGAGGAACATGTCCTGGACAGAACCTTAGTTCATCAGCACTGAGGAGTTAGCACTGAGTTCAGCCACTGGGAGGCGCTCAAGCCCCAAAGAGATAGACTGGTGCTGCACCAGCCAAGGCTCCTAAAGGCTTAGAAGAGAGTAAATACACATGCCCTGACCTCTCCTCTCAAGGCAGCTAGAGCAGACCTGTCCACTTGCCGCTCCAGTTTGAACGAGTTGATTCTGCCCACAGGACAGCAGAAAGAGAAGTCAATGTGGGCTGTTCCCCATCCCCAGGATTTTCCCATCCCAGGGACCGAACTGCACTAAGCAAGGTGGAGTTTAATCAATGCTTGAATGGGAGACTTTCAGAGAAAGACCCATGTGCTGGACATTGTTTGCCGCGTAACAGGTTAAATGTCTCTCGTCCAGAACTCTCTGGTCCAGCAACACCCATGGCCCAGCATGATTTTAGTTAGCCGGGTGTCCACCTTTCATGAGGGTGGCCAAGTTTCTTATAGTTCCATAAAGTTTGTTTATAGTCACCAGTCCTGGCTCTCAGTGTTCTGTGCAGTTATTTAGCTCCACGAAAGCTCATGATACCATCTACATGTTTTATTAGTCTATGAAGTGCTACCGGACCATTTATTGTTTTTTCAGTTTACCCCTAAATGTCTTCTTAGCACCCAGCAAGCAGTGGAAGTGTTGGTAATACTGCTAGACAATATTGGCTTCCCATGGTCTGGCAAATTCTCTGGTTCAGGTCCCAAGACCACCAGACGAGAGAGGTTCAACCTATACAGTCCTGCCTTGGAACCCCATTGCACAAATCGCAAAGAGAATTCCCAAAGTCGAACATTGCAACAGGTGAATAAACACAGCAGAAAGAAGGTGGCAGTAGCTGATTAGAGTAGCTACATGGGGTATGTGTATCTGTTACACTGCTCCATGATGAAGATCTGTTGGGACATGAAACCGATGGCATGGCTCAGCATGCTGAGTTTCTTCATGGGCCCATTAAAATCCAATTAACTCATAAATGAATGAGCGGATTTACGTGCCACTTCTCAGCGGCTTAGTGCTGCGCTCAGAGAGGGAGGAGTGGAGTCACGCTGCCGTCTCCATACATGGAACCCCGCTGGGGCTTTGATGCCAGGTACTTTCCAAAGCTCTCCTTGCTGGCCCGCTTATTGCAGCCTGGCACGGGCACTGCCCGAGCAAGGGGCCAGCACAGTCTGACTCAGTGGCTTGGCACTGATTTGCTGCACAGCTGGATACCAGTCCAGCTCCAAACAGCCCAGGGTGCGCTGATGCCACTTACCATGGGAGACACACACACAGCTCATTCCCTGGCATGCATGCCCTGCAACTAGCTCAGGCTTCCTGGAGTAGCAGAAGCCACCGTGCCTGGTGCCTGTTCTGGCGCTGGGTGTGTTTCATCCACTCCTAGATAGTGAAAGGTCTCCTGGGGATTGTGAGGAGGGTGTATGCTTGAATCCTTCAAAGGAAAGGCTTCTTGAGACCAATGAATGAGGGTCCCCCACCATGATCCCCTAAGAACCCTGCCCCCCACCTACTTGGGAATGCCCAGAAGGACCCCTGTGTGCAGTGCATGGACAGGACACCCCCCAAAAGCAAACAGATGCCCCCATAAAAACAGCATTGTGCATGGAAGGTGACTTAGCAGACAACCATCACTGTGACCAGGAGGTGTGACCCCAGCCTCTCCCTACCTCTGCTCTCCATAACCCTGTTGCTGACATGGGGCTTTTACCCTGTGCAACATCTTTCTAATGCCCTCTCCAGCTGGGCCTTCACATGTGCCTTCCATTGCTGTTATTTGCGCAGCAGCAGGACTGACAGGGTCCAGCCGAGATCCAAGCCCATAGACGCAAAGCAAGAGCTCTAAAGCGCGCCCAGTCAGCAGCCACAAGACAGGTAATGGGTGGGAGGGACTTGCCGAAGGTCACGCAGCAGGGCTGGGAATAGAACTCCCAGTGCAATTCCCTAGCCCCAAGAGCAGCAATGGGCAAACTAGGTTAGTGAGTGGGCTGCAGGAGTGGCCCTCCTTTGTCTCAATGGGCTGCAAAATTGGCATAACCAAGGCAGTCCTCTGGTATAGGGCAGTTTTGCTCACTGCACCTGCCACCTAGAATCGGAGGGGGGTGCCGACGGAACCGTAGCAGTGCTGTGATTGGCTGCAGAAGGCGCGCACGGCCCTCACAGTCAGTGTTGAGTGCAATCAGCCCGCACCTCCCTGCGCCTGCCCTTGCTTTAGGAGTGTGTCACTTTGGTAACACCAGTAGGAAAAAACGGATGTGGAGAAAACCAGTGGAATTGGGCAGCCCTGCACTTGGGCGAAGGTAAATCAAACGATTCACGGGCCACACATAGAATCCTGATAGGCCGCAGGTTGCTCCCCCCACTGCCTTAGACCATGCTGCCCCCACCAGAGGCAATGAAGAAGTGCTTGCTGCTCTCATGGTCCCAGGGCATTAAAGATCTTCTGCAGAGAGCATTAATGGGGTACTCAGTACCCCTCCATTCCCCAATATCCCCACCCCACAACTCCTCCCCACTTCCCTCACCCAACTCCCTCCCTCCCCATCCTAACCCCCCAAACCCTGATGGCTTCTCCTCTCTCCCCACCCCATCCCTTCCTCTCATCCCTTCCACACCTCAAAAAACCCATTCCCCTGCCCTTCCCCCTTTTTCCTCTCCCCATTTCCCTCTCTGTCCCACTATTCCCCCTCCAACCCTCTTCCATTCCCCTCAATTCCCCTCCCTCCTCTATTCCCCTTATCTCCCCCCATTCCCCTCCCCCTCTATCCCCCTTACCTCCCCCTCAACCCTCCTCCCTCCTCTACTCCCCTTATCTCCCCCCATTCCCCTCCCTCTCTAGCCTCCTTACCTCCCCCTCCCTCCTCTATTCTCCTTATCTCCCCCCATTCCCCTCCCCCTCTGTCCCCCTTACCTCCCCCTCAACCCTCCTCCCTCCTCTACTCCCCTTATCTTCCCCCATTCCCCTCCCCCTCTAGCCTCCTTACCTCCCCCTCCCTCCTCTATTCCCCTCCCCCCTCTATTCCCCTCCCCCTCTATCCCCCTCCCTCCTCTACTCCCCTTATCTCCCCCCATTCCCCTCCCCCTCTATCCCCCTCCCTCCTCTACTCCCCTTATCTCCCCCCATTCCCCTCCCCCTCTATCCCCCTCCCTCCTCTATTCCCCTTATCTCCCCCCATTCCCCTTCCCCTCTATCCCCCTCCCTCCTCTACTCCCCTTATCTTCCCCCATTCCCCTCCCCCTCTATCCCCCTCCCTCCTCTATTCCCCTTATCTCCCCCCATTCCCCTCCCCCTCTCCCCCATTCCCCCCCCCTCCCTCCCTCCTACTCCCCTTATCTCCCCCCATTCCCCTCCCCCTCTAGCCTCCTTACCTCCCCCTCCCTCCTCTATTCCCCTCCCCGCTTGTCTCCCCCAATCGCTCCTCTACTCCCCTTATCTACTTTCTCCATCCCCCCATTCTCCATTCTATCCCCCATCTACTCCCCCTCCCCTTCCTCCACGCCTTCGTTTTCTGAGGTAATTTGTCCCCCGCGGGCACTGGTTGGCAGGGTGGGCAGTACGTCCGAACGTGTGCGGCGGGGGCGGTGACGCGCGGTGCGTGTGCGCGGTGACGCCACTGCGGGGCGGAAGCGCGCGCGTGTGTGTGTATATGTGTGTGTGGGCGCTCGCTTCCCCCCCCCCCTTTTCGCCCTCCCCAGTCCCGGAAGCGTGTGGGCGGCGCTGGTTCCGGTTCCGGTGGCTGCGGGGCTGGGTGGCGAGGGGGAGGCAGCAGGCGACGGAGCGAGCGAGCCAGACTCTCGGACGGGCGCAGACTCCGCCGCCCAGAGCCGCCGCCCGGGGACTGAGGTGAGGCCGGGGCGGGCGGGGCCGCGCTTCCCCCCGACTCACGGGCAGCCGCGGAGCCGCCTCCCGCCCCCGGCCCGGGCCGCCCGTCGGGCCTAGGCGGGGGGCTGAGGGGACGGAGGTCACAGGGGGGGGAGGGGGCGTCGGGACGGGTGGGGGAGGGGATTGGGGGGGCTCTGCGTGTTGGGGGGGGGGGCTCAGCGCCAGTGGGGGGGGCGGCTCGTGGGATTGACGGGGGTGGGGCCCTGGAGAAGGGGAGATACGCGGGGCTCGGGGGGGGGGGTCGGGAGGGAGGGAGGGAGCAAAGGGGTCGGTCGGTGTGGGGGGGGCTGAGGATCAATGGGGGAGGGGGTTGGGGTTGATGGGAATGGGGTTCCATTGGGAAGGCGAATATGCCGGGATCTTAGGGGAGCCGTCTCTGGGACTGGTGGGGGCGTCTGGGGGTCAGTGGGGGTGCCTGCGGATCGAAGTGGGAGGGGGGTATTCAAGGGAGCGGCAGGGTCTCTGGAGGAATTTAGGGGGTGAGGTTCGATAAGAAAAGATTGGGAGAAATGGGGGCTTGGGGGGGAGCTGAATGTCTAAGGAAGATGGGGGGCATCTCTGGGGGTGCATGGCTGGAAAAAGGAAACAGCGTGGGCTGTGAAGATCTGTGGGGTCTCATGGGGGTTTGTGTCTGAGGTTGGGGGTGGGGCGGTGGGGTTATTTTGGGGGCTGCTGTGCAAGGTCGACTTCAAAGAGGGCCTCTGAAGTGGCCGACTGGGGTATTTTCGAGTGACTCAAGGTTGTGGGGTTTGGCTAGTCACTACAGGGAAGGGTGTTGGAAATTCCTAGGGCCTGGTGAAGAAAGATGGTATGGCCCATCCAAGGAGCTTTCCTGGGGGGAGAGGTGTGGTAAGCTTTAGAAAAAGGGTGCTGGGGTCTTGGGTATTGTGAATACTGGGCTGGTTAATCCATTTATTGGCCTTTATCAGCTCCGGCTCTGTGAGGAGAAATTTGCTTACTCTTATCCTCACATTGTTAGGGCTCTTGGTTTTCTCTCATTAATAGATGACTACCTGTAACTTGAGTGTTTAAACATTGGGGGGGGGGGGAGAGAAGAGAAGGAAACATACTTTAAATTGTCCTGCCCCACCCATGGCATGAGGAGGCTTGGGTGCATTAATATAAGTTTTGAGCTGCCTTGAGGATGGTGCCATAGAAATTGAGCTTAGTTACCCAACTGTTGGAATATAGGATACCTTCCCCCCCCACCTCTACTCCCACCCTCAAATGTATTGCACCCATACTAACCCTCAGCAGGCAGGATTATGCTCATACATTATTCACCAGAATTTAAATTAACACTGCCAATTCCAATAATTATTTACCCTGCTGTAACTGTAGATGATAGGGAACATTCTTTCTTTCAAACAAAAAACCATATTGTGGAAGAGAGAAAGCTACTGACTTTTAAAAAAAGAGGGGAACACTCTGGTCTCACCTACCTCCATTTCCCTACTTTCCTTAGCTTTGTGATTTCAAAACATAGACCTTAACAGGAAATTCATTGAGGAAGTATAAATTTTTAAGTAAATGTTTGGTCATCCCTAAGAAGGGCTGATCATAAGCACCTGCTGACCGGACCCATTTCCCACCAGAAACAAGGTTTAAACTGGATTTAGTTTCCACCGTCTTGGTGGTGTGGATACTGTTCTGAAGGGACTGTGTAGCCAGATTTTGAGTCAGTTCTGGCCTCCCACCTTTCTTTCAACTAGCATAAAAATGAACATTTCCCTTCCTCCGCCTGTGCTATTGGGCAGTTGATGTTCTTTTTGAGGCCTGTTTGCTTGAATAACACGAGAGATGGTAAAAGCGGCGAGGAGTCCTGTGGCACCTTATAGACTAACTGAAGTGTAGGAGCATAAGCTTTCATGGGCAAAGACCCACTTCGTCAGATGCAACGAGAGATGGTAGGATCTTACGTGCTTACTTTCTGTACCTCAGAATATTATTGGGAGCATGATATACCTGTTTCTTGGCTTCACTCTGTGTGATGAGGCCAAGCACATGCAGGTAGTTCTTAACATAGGGTTAATTGACCTAAATAAATCAAAATCAGATGTGCATTCTTGAGTGGAACTCAGAGGCTTGGATATTCTTTCCCTCTTGCTGGTACATCTGAGTGAGTTCAGCAGCTTGTGTATTTTGGCACTCAGGCCTGACCAGGAACAGAAGGCAAACTGTTTGGCTTGTTTTGTCTGTCTCATGGATCTGTCTTGCAGTCCTGTTTCATTTTTACACTTCAGTGGCATGTCAGGAGGGAAGCAGATATTAAACACTGTGTTTACATGTTGTGGTGTTAAGTCACGTTCCAGTAATTACAGCTGCTAATAGCAATGACATCCTGGGTACCATCTCTTGGAGTTGGAAGTATTCTCGATTGGAGTGGCTACTTTGTCTAGAAGAGCTTTCTACAGGATGGAACAAGATTCAAAGTCCTGTGGGTGATGATTGCATATTGATAAGTTGTTGCTTATTTCCTTTTATTTCACAGTCAGCAGGAGGGAGAAAATGAAAGCAGGCTGCAGCATTGTGGATAAGCCAGAAGGAGCAGGAGGTAAGGAAGTGTATACAATATGACATTCGACATGGTGAGAATCCTTAAAAACTTAATTTTCATTTATGCTAAGAATCCTTTACATGATTCTGACATTGTAGAAGCCCCTGTCCCGGAGCTGAGTGTGGATGGGAATCAGACCACCAACGTTAATATCAAGCAGGTCTATAATAACGTGGTAGGGGATGTCCTGTGCGGTTTGGATTTAGAGTCACCTAGAGCAGTTACTGGGTTAAGACTTGAATACATTTTCCTATAGGTACTTTACATGCACGGATCGTGATCTTTGACCTTGATTTGTGTCCTACTATGGCTTGTAGGTGTTTTCAGGCCCAATTATTATCTGATATGGTGGTAACACAGATGTCATCCATCCATGGCATGGTTTGGCCTAGCACTATTCTTACAAACCCCCCAAATTACCCTGTCCACAATAAGCTAGGAAACCCTGCAACAATAGCTATGTTGGAAAACTGTTCTAGCCCAACTAAATTTGCTAGTCATTCATGAGCACCTGTTAGCAGGACTGAAGGTAATGTAGATAGAGATTTTCTTTAAAGACTGGAGAGCTAACTGGATTCATTGAAAATTAGGCCTCATTTAGATATCTGTGGGTTTAGGTGTCTGATTTTAGAATCCCAAGTTAAAATATGTGGCCAAAATGTTTGGTGCGTAATAGGGATGTTAAATTTCAATTATTTCACTAATTGAATAATCGATGCAAATTGCATCGCCTATTCAATTAGTTGAAAAGGATACTTCCGTTACACTGGAAAGGTGCTTCAAAGGTACTTCAAAACAGCAAGGGCTGTTGCTACACTTTAAAAGTGAAAGCATTGCAGGGAGCACTGGGCCAGCAGGGGTCTCAAGCAGTCCCCCACTGGCCCCATGCACCCTGTGGCATTTCAAAGCAGCAGCGCCGCATGGAGCCAGGGGTCAGCTGGGGACTCTGAGTCCCCAGCTGACCCCAGGGCTCCATGCGGCGCTGCTGCTTTGAAACGCCATGGGGAGCCCAGTGTCAGGCTCCACGCGGTGTTTCAGCTTTGACAGCGACACATGCAGCCCGGGCTCCCAATTGGCCCTGGGTTGCATGCGGCATTTCAAAGCATCGGTGCCACATGGAGCCTGGGGTCTGGCCCCAGGCTTCACATGGCACTGCTGCTTGGAAGCAGTCCCTTGTCTCCTTCCCTCCCCCTTGCTGCCTCTTTCTGATAGAGGATAGTCGACTAGTCGTTCACATCCCTATTGCTTATTTGATAATCGACTAGTCATTCGCATCCCTAGTGTGTAAAGGGGCCTCTTTTCTGGGTCTTCTAATGCTTTTTTATCTATAGGCCCTGCTTCTATTTGTATCAGTGTTGATTTTTCTCATTTTTTTCTCAAGGAAGTAGGCAGTATTGCATTGTTATAGCAAGGGAACTGGTGGTCGGGACTCCTGGGTTCTAATCTGCAGTAGCATCTAGGGACCATAACCAAAATCACAGTCCCATTCTGCTAGATACCATTTAGCCACAGTGAAAGGCAGCCACTGCCTCAGAGACCTTACAGTTGCACAGCTCTGTTTTTCAAGCTTTGTATTCTTTTGTTTTGATAGCTTTTAATTCTTTCCCTCTGTTGCTTTGGGTTCTTCTCAAGGCTATCACTTCCCGGAATGGGCCTACAAAACTGAATCGAGCCCTGGCTCCCGTCAGATCCAGCTGTGGCACTTCATTCTGGAGCTGCTGCAGAAGGAGGAGTTCCGTCACGTCATCGCCTGGCAGCAGGGCGAATACGGGGAATTTGTGATCAAGGATCCAGATGAAGTGGCCCGTCTGTGGGGCCGGAGGAAATGCAAACCGCAGATGAACTACGACAAGCTGAGCCGGGCCCTCAGGTGAATGAAAGGATACTTGAAAACAATTATTTGCGAGGGTGAAATAGAATAGGGTGGATGGGGAAGGATGACTGGAAGATATGGTTGATTCATGTAAACAGTTGATTGTGGAAATTGACTCAAACTCTTTCCCCCAGCTCAATTGCCTCTCTACTTTGGAGAACTTTGGCTCTGAAGTTGAAGTCCATAGTGTGTGACTGTTTGGTTTATTCAGTTATATTTGGAAAACATGAGGAGGAAATAGCCACGTGGTTGCCAGAGAGTTGTGACATGACAGCAGATTTGTCCTCTAATCAGATGTGGGATGTAACGACAAATTTGCATTTATAATTTGAAACTCATTGTAATCTGGATTATTTACTTCTCCTGAGCTTTCCTGAGTCTCTCCTCTTCCTCCAGTTCTGAGGCATGCTTGAGCAATACAGGTGTTGCAGGAAAATATTGGCTTATTCCATCAGTGATAACATTTCTGAGAAAGCAACTCCCTTGTTTAAGACCAGTTCCTACTTGTACAGAATTAGAGGGAAGAGACACGGGTTTATGGTTTTTACTTGAACCCATGATCAGGTGTTTTACAACAGTTGTATTTTCCTTATTAGCCTAGCACTTGTATATACAAACATAAGTAACAGCACAGTGAGATCCTGGTCTCTGACTTGGCCCTGTGGGTGCTACAGTAATACAAATAATAAACAACAAGGATTGTCCAACTCCTTAGTGTTTTTCTGCACCTCTTGCAGCAATAAATTCAGCTGTGCTGCTTTAGGGTTCAGCTCTAACCTGCTAAGAGCTGCTAACATCATAGAAGTGTGCAACAGAGGGTCAGTGTTCCCTGTAAGTGGGCACTTGGGTCAAATGCTACCCAACTGATAGAGCAGTGTTTTTCAACCTTTTTTTTATAAAATACCTCTTTTAAAAAAAATTGTAAGTACCCCCTGTACCTACAGTTTTCAGACACACACACAATTTTTTTCTACCATTGCAACACATGTTGTTTTAACAACTTAATCGTAGCCAGGCAGGTGATGAAATTTTTGGGTGTAAAAAGTACAAAAATAATAGTGCTGTAAAACTTAAAACCAAAATTCAGTTTTCTCTAAATTTCAGTTGTGTTGATGTACCCCCGCAGGCTTCTCTCGAGTACCCCTAAGGGTACTCATACCACTGCTTGAGAAACACTGTGATAAAGCACTCACGGCCAGCAGCATCTGTTTCTACCAGTGGTGCACATCTGCACATGCCTCTGTGCGCATACAATAATTTATTCCACACATGGATGGAAAAAAAAAGTGAGAATATTACCAAGGATAGAATGTGGCCAGTGGTGTAATTTCGTTTAGTGGTGGTGGGTACAGTGGCAGAGGTTGATCAGTTTTCACTGTGCACTTCTGAATCTGCTAGTAAAGTTCTCAGTTACCTTTTCTCCTTGCTAAAGTAAATCCTAGTTCTTGAAATTTTTCCCCATGTAACCTTCACCAGAGCACCAGCCAATTTTATTTACGCCCTTTCAGAGTCTCTGCTATATAGTTTGATGGGGGAAGAAGCTCAAAATAGGCCCAGTCTTGTTGACTAGGGAAGTGTAGCCTGGTTAGATCTGTCATCATAAAAATGACTCTGGGCTCCATTCTGAGAAGTTGTGGTGTTACCAACCTCACTAATAATATGGGCCTCGCTGTCATGTGCCCTCTGATCCCTTCTGGGCAGGGCAGGCAAAGATAAACAAGGCAGCAAACATAACAGACGCATAATGGAACAGGAAGGAAACAATAAATTGAATAACACCAACGCTGCAATTGGTGTATGGCCCTGGAAAAAGCTCCACCTGCGTGATCTGGCCATGCCTTGGTTCCTCGGTCACGTTCGGAACTTCAGGGAGATTAATCAGCAGTGCAGGTACAAGCAACCACCTCCAGTAGGAAGCCTTTGGCTTCCCACCCCCCTCCCTGTCCTCCAGCTGCTTGATTTCTTGCCATCTGTGCAATCACCAAGTGCTGACAATCCAGGGTTTTAAATGAAAAGGGGTGTGGGTGTGTTTCAATGTACTGGTGATATCTATCTGGTGAGCTAAGGGTGTGATTCCCAGTTTGTGTTGCTATGCACTAGCTGGCTAACAACAGTTGTGTAGCCATGGGAGCGCAGGCAGCAGGTCTGAGTGCAAATCCACTTGGACCCTGTCGGTACATACTTGGCTTGGCTACCCCACACAGACGCTTGTGGGTGCTGCCACGGCAATGCTTCTCTTTAGGGTGCTACCTTGAGATCCAGCACATGTCGACGCACGCTGGGAATCGAACCCCGATCCCAACGAGCAATTTTTGCCCTGGTGCAAGCTGGCATGGCTTGGCTCCCATTGGGATTACAGGGGGGAGGCAGGGCAATAGCAGCTCTGTGTATTTGTAGTCCTCTTCAGCTGTAGCACCCATCAGCATTTTACAAAGGAGGATGTGCATTGCTATTCCTGATACACTGGTGGGGAAATCAGACCGCCGAGGGGAAATCAGTCACGAACAGTTCAGGGGTAGAGCGCAGAATAGAATCCAGGTGTTCTGAATGCCTGTCCAGGGCCTCAGCCTCCCCACCATGTGGTCTTCTATTGTAGCCAAGAAGCTAGAAATGAAAAGGACCCTTGAGGGCATCTCCTCACTGTCTAACTGTACAGTGTCCCTTTCAACAGCAGTTCCACTAAGCCCCTGAAGCTTAGTGGTCCTGTACGCTTTCAGAGTGGGAGCTTTACTTGAATACAGACTCTTACGGTCACATTCCTTCCCGTTCTCGATTGTTCATTGGCCCTGTGGCACCTGCAGCTACTGTGTAGGTGGAATCGTAGCTGTGCAAAATACTATTTGGCTGTGTTTAATGGAATCCAGTGGTTAGAAATGAACAGCCAGTACTGTGTGCCTGGCCACCTCTCTGGGGGGCTGCCAGCGTGTCCTCTGGGAACCACAGTACAGGAATTCCTGTGTTAGAAGACAATGTCACGGTTTGGGAGGCCAGGTGGAGAGGGCACTGTTGATGGTTTTATTCCTAGCTCTGCCACTGGCTTGCTGTATGACCTTGGGCAAGTCACTTTGTTTCCTCATCTGTAAAAGGAGGCTATTGATACCGACCTTCATAGTGTGCTTTGAAATCAGTGGCTGAAAAGAGCTATCCGCTAGGGATGTAAACTCCTGTTTAACTGGACTGGGGCAGGCGGGGGCTGCTCCAGGTGGGCTGCTTCTGCACAGGCTCCCACGCTGGTAGTCAGCAGCCTCATGGTCTTGGGTAATGGTTAACTGTTATCTGGTTACCCATTCACATCCCTATTATAGACGAGCTAGCAATTATTCTTTGGAAACTTTTTCTGACAACCACCTCAGTTTTCCCATGCTTATTGTTATCCTTGTTCTCTGAGTAGTTTTGTTTCTTTGTAGACGGTTGAAACTTGCACATAGCAGAAGGGAGGCCGTCTGTAGTGTGGTTTTTAAGCAATAGACATAAGCTGTATTGCTTCCGACTAGCAGAGCTTTTGATAGTTTTTTTTTATATATTTTGGCAGATATTACTATAACAAGAGGATTCTTCACAAGACAAAAGGCAAAAGGTTTACCTACAAGTTCAACTTCAACAAGCTGGTGATGCCCAACTATCCGTTTATTAATATCCGGCCCAATGGTAAGCTGGACATGGAGTTCCTGTCAAATCCTAAGGAGTGTGCATGGATGGGCTGTAGCCTGCCTATAATGCAGACAATGGGTAAGGGGAGGGGGCGGGGGCAAGCTAAAATCATACCGAGTGATCTGCACAGATTCGTTCCACAGTCTATTTGCCCAGGCTGGCGTCTTTCAAGAAATCAGTGCTAATATGATGAGAATGCCAGTAGTAGCTGTAAAAAAGTTTTCTGTTCATTCCCTCTGGGGCACCTGGCATTAGCCATGGTGGGAAGACAGGACCTTGGGCTAGGTGAACCTTTGGTCTGACCCAGAATAGCTATGCTGATGCTCTTAAACTAGTGTGCATTTCTCCATTTGCCCCAAGCCTTTTGGTAGCAGCAAGCAGACAAGCTGAAGCCCTTTGGGCAGTTGATTGAAGATGGCTCATTTGGTTGTCTGCATTGGATGTTTGGGGGCAGGGGGGAGTTGCTTTGCTCGTCATTTATTTGGTTGTGGTGTCCCTCTGGTAATAGAAGGCATCGAGTATATTGCAGGGACCTTGTCCTACGTGCTTGCTGAGCGCCAATCTGTTTATGGTCCCGTATCAACGTGACCTTTCCTGTTACGATGTCCAGAGGTCTCCAGGACTTGGTGCATGTAAATGTTATCAAAATGTTCACAGCCTAAAGACAGCGATAAAGAGCTCCCTGCACTCCCAAAGAGCAGTTAAACCAGCTCGTAAGCTGACGGCAGCCTTTGATTGCTCTGTTCCTGCCCCTTTTATGTCAAGCTGAACAATTCATGGCTAAATTGCTCTGGCTTTCAGGGGAATTCACTAGTGAATGCAGAACAGAGCAGTTTCCAGTGGTGGGTTTTGACTGGCTTGTGAGCCGTGAACTCCCGAACTCTTGTGATGACCCAAATCCACAGTGGTTTACAGGCTAGCCACAAGGTGCTTAGGCAGGAAGCATCGGTGTTGGCCATTTGGCTATTCAGCTCTTGCCACTGAGTCAATAATTTCTGAGTGTAAATTCCACCCCAGGGTTTGGGCCAAGGCTACAATTATTCGGTCAGAGGGTCCATCCATCTCGAGTTCCATTCTGGTGGGGTTACGTGGTGGAATCTAGGAGCCTGTGACCAGCCTTATATGATTGAAGGTTAGCTCAGGAAAGGTAGAAACCCAGGGAAAGAATAAGTGTGAATGTTGAAGGCGTCTGTGTCTCTAAACAGCTTCCACACTCCTCAGGGAGGATCACGTTGAGCATGACGAGTGAGATGCTGGGGGGAGCTATTCTGTTCAGGTCCGTGACTGCAAAACTCAGAGCTGCAAAGAGTTGAACCCCATGGCTGGCCACATTCAGAGCGCCAGCGATAGGGCTCACCTCCTCACGAAGGCCTGACGAATGGCTGAAGATGAATTTTACAGAAAGGAAAGGGGATCGGTGTTTGTGGGGACTGCTCTGCCCCACTGTTGTATTTTATTCTTAGATGACTGGGGCACTGTAAAATATCTAGATGGATCCTGCCACTGTGCATCTGACTCATCATTTGACTCTGAGGCTGCCCAGTGTTATTTTAATCATGAAAGGCCAGAATTGTGGTTTCAAAGAGCCTGTCCTTTAAGAAAACCTCCACCCAAGGGTTAGGAGACAGCAGAGGAGTAGAAATCTCCGGTGAAGTTGGGTGATTTTCCCCCCCATGGGAGAAATGTTGCGTGGAGGGGGAAAACGTATTTTCCAGGACCCCTGAAAAGCATGAGGGATATAAAATCTAGTGTGAAGCTGCACTGCAGCTCTATAATTACTGCAGCAACAAGTCTGAGCAGTTCTGCCTCAATATTGCTCACTACTGCTCCTTTTCCCTGTTTGCCGCCACTCCCTCCTGTCCCTGGGGCATGCATTTAAAAAAAAAAAAAAGGTTTGGAGAATTGGAATGCATCTGTCTAATTACAACCTGTTTTCTTTCCTCCTGGCTGGGAGTGGGGGTGGGGATATTAAACCTGTTTGGGGCTCTGGGATCTGATTCCCCCCCCCCCCCTCTGTGGTGTGGACTTTCCGGGGTCGAGGTGCTTAAGTCTCTGAGACGAGAGCAGGGTCAAGGCCGCATGAATCAGGGTTCTGGTAGCTGTAGTAAATCCTGAGTGCTCGTGTGGTCTTGAGCACTCAGATGGGACTTGTCTGAAACACTGGGCAAAAGGAAGCTACCTGAGGAGTTGTATTACTGGGGAGAACATCTGAGATCGAACCTCTTCTGTTCTAGGGATGTAAAAATCCCATTTAATCAGTTAACCAATTAAGCATTACATTTAACTGGTTAACTGCTTAAATAGGGGCGGGTGGAGGGCTGGTGTGACTCCCACAGGGTGGCATAGCGAGGCCCACCAAGCTGGGGCAACCTACTGCCCACAGTGAGCCGGCCAGATGGAAGCCACTCCAGCTGGGCTGGTGCACCCCCGGTGGTGCGGTGAGCCTGGCTGGGCTAGAGCGCGCCCCCCCACAGCACAGGTGGGGAGCTGCTCTGGCCAGGCCAAGCCCGCCATACTGTGGGCAGGCGGCAGGCTGCCTGGGCCCTGCCAGGCCAGCAGATAACCAACAGGCATCACCTGGTAACCACTGACATCCCTATTCCATTTTAGAAAGGCACAAACGGGTGGGTTTTGAAGTTCCTATGAGAATTGGAGCTTTATCCGTGTAGTGTGAGTAGCTTCAGTAAAACTATTGCAGGACGTGTGTCCTGCACTCTGCCTCCTCAGAAAGCCTCTCTGTTAAACGGGAGAGACAGAAAGGGCAGGGGAAACGTTTGGCTCTGAAAATCAGCGATTAGTGGACCGTGCTGAACACCCTGAAGAAGAGCTTTGTGTAAGCTTGAAAATGTCACCCACAGAAGTTGGTCCAGTAAATGGGTGAGGAGTATTACCTCACCCAGCTTGTTTCTCTCAAAGGAGACGATTCAGCTCCAAAAGTGATGAGATTTTGAGGCAGGCAGCGGTGATTGAGGATTTGGAGGTGTGGGGGAGGGAAATAGAGAGCCAGCTTGTTTCTGACCGATCACCTGTTGCACTGCGGAGCGTGTATGGTAATTGCACGTTCTGTTTTTAAGCACAGAAAGGTGCAGCTCTCACTTGTGACACTTTCCTCCTTGGTCCTGTGGGTTCCTAACGCTCCTTTCTCGTTCTCTCCTTTGTCTCAGGTGGTGTCCCACAGAGCGCCCCGCCTGTCCCCACTTCCTCCCGCTTCCATTTCCCACCCTTGGACAGCCACTCTCCCACCGAGGATGCCCAGCCCAGCCGGTTCTCCAGCGGATCTCTGCTGCCTTCCAGCCAGGAGCCTCTGAACGACAGCGGGGACAGGAAGCCCGACATGCCAGAGCTGGAGGACGTCTCATCTGACTGGCGACGTGGGGTGGATCTCATGGCTGCTCGGAACGCGGTGGGCGCCAGCAGCATCAATAATCAGAAACGCAAGCCGGAGGTCATGCTGCCTCTCTTCACAAGGCCTGGGCTCTACCCGGATCCACACAGCCCTTTCGCCGTGTCTCCTCTTCCAGGGCGTGGTGGGGTCTTAAATGTCCCCATCTCACCGGCGCTGTCCCTGACTCCAACCCTCTTCTCCTACAGCCCCTCGCCCGGTCTCAGCCCCTTCACAGGGAGCAGCTGCTTCTCTTTCAACCCTGAGGAAATGAAACACTACCTGCATTCACAAGCCTGCTCGGTCTTCAACTACCACCTGAGCCCGCGGACTTTCCCCCGCTATCCGGGGCTCATGGTTCCACCACTACAGTGCCAGATGCATCCCGAAGAGCAGCCCCAGTTCCCGATCAAGCTGCAGCCCCCTCCGGTGGGGCGTAAGAACAGAGAGAGACTGGAAAGCACTGGAGAGGCGGCTGCCCCTCAGCTAGCTCCTGCTTCCCCCCGAGTGAAGGTTGAGCCCATGGTGGAGAAGGAGCCTGAGAGTGAAGAGCCACCAGCCAAAGGGAAGGACAAAAGTGAGAAAGAGGAAGGGCCTGGCATGGAAATGCCAAACACCAGCCTGGAAGGGGGGCGAGGAGCTATATTTGCCAGGCCAGCTGCCCCGTCCTGGCCCTCAGCACCACCAGCACCGACCCCAATGAACCTCCCCCCTGAAGAATCCCAGGGGCAAGTGGAAGGAGGTGGAGAAAAGCCATCCAGAGAGCCAGCGGGAGACCCCGGGGCGCAGGAAAAGAGAGAGGATGCCCTGATGCCGCCGAAACTGCGTCTCAAACGTCGTTGGAATGGTGACCGGCAGGCAGACGCCCCGGAGGAGCACCAGAATGGGAAGCTCCACTGGAACGGCATGCTGGGGGCCCCGCACCTCATCCCTGCGCCCAAGGCAGTGACAGCCACGGCTGCATCGGACACCTAGGAACGAACTGGAAAGCGCTACAGTCCCTATGTACCAGAATCCATGTATTTATGTAGCAAGGTTGCGGGGTGGGGGAGGGGGCGGGGAGGGAGACTACAATGGTTTGATAATTCTAGAAATTAGGATTTGGGGGAGGGGGGGTGTCGGGTCATTTTAATTGGTTTACTCGCAGGTGAGACTCCGCTTGTCCTAGCTAGGAGAGAGGTGCTAACTCTTCTGTGCATGAGGTGGAGACCTTGCATAAACTTCAGACAGACCAAGCCACCCTCTCCAGCGAGGCTTTTATGAACTCCTAATCGACTTTATGTTCTCTAGTATTTATAGAAGCAGGAATCTGAATAGAGTTCCTTTTTATGGAGTCAGGTGCAGCGACGGAAAAAGATCTAACAGTTCCGTCTGAGGTGCGACTCTCGCGCGGCATCATGAGCCGCCGCTCTTTCCAGCGGCTTTGGCAGCCGGGAATGTTGCACTGTCTTTCAATTGAAACCGAGCTTGCAGAAAGACAAACACACAGAAACAACACAGCTTGGCACCCGGAGGAGGAAGCTGCTGAAAACTCAGCAGTCGGTAGTTTTTGAGTCAAGCTGTACTTCTGACAAACAACTCATTAGGACTTGAAGACGCAATGGTCGTTCTTTCAGCCTTCTTGAAATATTGAAAAAGCCATGAGCAATTGTCAAACCTTTCAGGGAAGGAAGGTCGTGGGGTGGGGGAAAATAACCTAATGCCTTTAATAGAATGCATTAAGATGTACCCTAGTTTTTTTTTTTTCCTAATAGTATGGGTGGGGTGGGGATGTGATTGGAAGATTAACCCTCTAATTTGATTGTGGTGAGTTCATAGAAAAGGAATGAGGAGAGCTTTGTTCAATCTACTCCTTGTATTGTTTGGTTCCCCTATCACTTTGAGTCATGCCTTAACTATATAGATACACTTTATGTGATCAGGGCCTGTTGACAGAAGAAGCTTGTATCTCGACTGAGGCTGGGTTTCCATTTGGTGTTGGGGGCTGTCTTGCTTCCGATGCCATGGGGAGGAAAATGGTTGGATGGATTGCGATGGGTGTGGATATAAAGGATTGTGGGGAGGGACGAGAGTAGCTCAGGGAGGCACTGAAGACGGTGTTCCGGTGGGTGCGAGAGAAGTTCTGGGGTGAGTTTGAGAGGCGAGCAGGTGCTGGAAAGCATGGCGGTGCTCTGAGTCATGATGGTGGCGACTCAGACCTGGCTTTGTAAATCTTGCCACAGTATTTGCGATCAGCCTGCCGGTCCCCTGGATAGCTGTGTGTCTCATTAGATTAATTGGCCTGGGCTTCAGATTACACTGAGGAACGTGATTCTTTCCTGTTGCTTTGGGACTAATTTCTAATGATTCCTTGAAAGGAACTGAACGATTGATCTCTGCAGGGATGAAGTTGTATCTCTAGTATTGTCATGTATTCCTGCAAGTCTAGCAGGCAGTCTCCTTTAATAGAGAGCTTCGCAACGCTAAGGCAGGGGCAGTGTGTGAATGAGTAGAGTATTACTTGTGTATGCTATCAGGCAACTCTAACCCTGGACTGCATGGTTAAGAGAGCAGCTAGCCTGCTAAGTGTGTGGCCAGTAAGTTGTTAACCTGACCGGCGTGAGGTAAAATAGTGTACATCGTTCCAGGAGCAGTCTTAGAAGTGCTGCTTTGTATGGTAACTGCTGCCTGAGAGCTGGTGGCAGGATCGTGTCACCCCTGGGGTGCAGAAGGGGTGGTCTGCTTACTGGGGGTAGCTCCGCTAGTTGCAGCATCTGTGCCTTGGTGCCATTCCTGCTTCGTTCCCAGCTGTGCGCTGCGGCTTAGAACCATGGACTTCCTTGCTCCCAGGTCTTGGCCGTAACCATTACCCCACAGGGTTGCTGCCTTAGCATCTAGGTTTACCTCCAGATTTGGAATGGAGCACAGGGGAGAAAGGAAAGGCATTCCCAGCATGCGGAAACAGCCCTTTCCCAAAGAGAGGGCCAGCAGATGTCGGTATGAACTCAGGAATAGAAACATGAGGCCTTTTGAATTAGTAATGCATATCTTCAGCCCCATCATACCCAAGTGCCAGAATGAATGGATGCTGCTCCCGTTCGGAACGGGGGGGAAGGGGAGGGCGGGAAATCAAATCACTTGTTTTGTGCTTTTTCAAAACGAAAGTTAAAACTACATTTAAAATGTCCTTTGGCTTTAAAAGTTTGTAATCGCTCTGGGTGGGGAGCGGGGAGGGTCGATTGTCGTTGCACTGCAAACTGGGATCTACAAGTTCAGGGAAAAAGGACTCAGGTTCTCAGGACAATGGACCAGTGAACGCTGGGCACATCGGAGTTGGGGGGATGTATTCAGCTTTGGAGAAGGGGAGGGCAAAGCCCGTTCGGCAGCATGACCCTGTTCCCCAGCTGGCTCAGGAAGTCGCATTTCTGCAGAGGTGTTCCTCCTGACCAGACATCACCTTGCCTAGCAGCAACTTTAAAGGAGGAAGCTTATAAATACATTTTAAATAATATATATATATATATTCCAGTGTGCCAAATATTTAAACTTTTAAAGTTTAAATGGTTGAAAATCTCAGCGTCCACCTGTATTAACTAATCAAGAGCATGTTAATGTTTAAAACCATTTTTGCTTTGTTTAGCCATAGAGAATCTGTAGGAAAGGAACTTTAATGAGACAACCAGCTGTTACCTGAGGTCTTGGGGAAAGAGTTGTCAGTGCAAACCACAGAGTTGGGAGTGTTAGCCAAGCGTCTCCCCTCAGTGTTGCAAAATTGTCACGCCCTGAGGCTCAGTCTGCTCAATAATGAAAATTATTCCTCACATCCCCCGGGGGAGGGCAAGTTGGATTTTGCAAGGCTAGACTAGCTGGGGATGGTATTTGGCTAATACTGCCCTATTCCACACGGGGAATTGATCTGTATGGGTGAAGAGAAAGGAATGGCCTCCTTTAGAAGCATTAAACCCTAGCGGCAGGTCCCGATCTTCCCCTGTGTGACAGGTTAAACCCATTGCTTGGTTGTCGTCTTTTTAATTTATTCTATAATTATGTTTTTACTTTTTAAAGTAACTTTTTTCTTTTTTTCTCTCTTCTGGATCCTGGTGGGTTTTAAAAAGGATTTTTTTTCTTTGGTTTGAAATATTTTTAATCAGATTGTTTGTTCTTAAAAAGCTGTTAAATTTTAGAGTGGTTTTTAAGGAGAAAAAGTATTTACTGATAGAAAGTTTTCAAAAAGTTCACTTTTCGTGAGGCATGTTTTTGACTTTATTAGAGTTGATTCAGCAGGGATTAGTATGGATGCATACACATCTGACTCTGTTAGCTTGAGCTATCTGTCCACTGAAAGCAGAATTAAAAGTGTGTGTATATGTACATAAAAATGTAAAGTAGTCTTTAAATACTCCATTGTGCAGTGCCTTTAGCTGTTCCATTTTCTATAAAGTCTTCAAAAAAGTTTGCATATATATATATATTATATATATATGATGTAATGTTATAGAAATATATGTATAATATACATATTTTTTCCAGGGGTATCTGATAGCTCTGTATTTTGTTATGGAAGTTGAAAGAAAAAAAAAGTATTTTACCTCAAATTAAAACGTTAAATAAACCTTTTAAATAAGTCAGCATGGTTTTTTTTTTAGTTTGTGCATTGTCAGATTGTCCGTCCATTGTGGTGCCTGTTAGCATGCCTCCCACATGCTAATTAGGGATGTAATAGTGTAGTCAATTAACCGATAAGCCAAATGCTTATAGGTTAATGCTATAGACTACACACATTCCTTCCTGCTCCTGCCCGCAAATTATTTAGCAGGCTGGCCAGCAGCCCGGCTCAGTCCTGGCTCGCGCTGGGTCCAGGACCTACCCCTGCTGCGGCTCTGCATTTAAAGTGTACTAGGAGCCAGGCAGGTAGGCAGCCCGGCTCAGTTCCAGCTTGTGCCTGGTCCAGGAGCGTAGCCCCCACTCTGGACAGGAGCTGCTGCCACCCTGCACTGCTGCCTCTGTATCAGAGGCAGCAGAGGGGGGCGACAGGCAGCTGGTCCGCGAGGGGAGCAGGTTTTTAAACTGACTCCCCTTGTGGACCAGTTCCCGCTTGGCAGCAGTGTGGAGTGGCAGGGGGCTCCTCAGGAGTGAGGCCAGAATGCACTGGCTGCTGGCCCCACCCCTGAGGACTATAGAATAGTCGAGTAACCGATAAGAATTCATGAGGTTATTCTGCTATTGAGTTAACCGATATTTAACATCCCACATGCTAATGCAAGGTGTGGTATGGGGAAGAATTATCCCCATTTTACAGTTGGGGAACCCAATCGAGTAAGTGATTCAACAACGGTGTTGCAAAAAATTCCAGCAGAACTGGAAGCTGAATCCCAATCTTCCAAGTCAATTGCTTGAACCACAAGACAGGACTCTGCAGTCTGATACCAAACCCTTAGAGCACTTGGGGACCTGCAGAGGAGACAGGATGGTTATCGGCACTTTAGCGGTGGTGAAACAGGCACAAACGGGGAAGTGACGGAGCCAGGAGTAATACCCAGCGTCCGGACTCCCAGGCCTGTGCTTTTACAGGCTACGGAAGTGCAATTTGCATTCAGAATCTCGTGTCTCACGTTTCTCGACAAACAGTGCGTCGTTAGAAGCCATGTCCTTGCTCCCTTGACTATGCCCATCTTGGTTGCTGTAACTGCTCCCTCCCTGGTACATGTGCAGCTTTCCAATCTGGCTGCTCCGCGCTCTGCTTCCTATGGTTCCTCTTGTTTGCCCTCTATGGCGTCCTGGTCCTCCCAGCTGACGTGAGAACGCTGTATATTTTTCCCAGCTAATTCTTAATATTCCTTTGCGTTGTTTTGCAAGGAGAGGCACTGTGTGTTCTGGCTATTCATATTGATGCTGCTTCTCGTGTCCTCCAGGAGGAGGTGCTGACAAATGAGTTAGCCCTTCTCCATCTCGCTAGAGAACTCAAGTATGTGACCTCAGTGGTGTGTGTTGCTCCCCATCTCTCCTAGCTAGCGAGCAAAGTCTAACCTCAAACCTGAATTTCCAGTGGTTGGCGACGGCCCAAACATTACAGGTGGAGGCTCCTCTCGGAATGTGTGTGTGTGAGGAGGGAGGTAAGTTTTGACACCATTTGTCTGCGGTAGCGCCTCTGACTTCGGGATTGTGCCGTTCAGAGCCAGTGTCCCAAATTCACCTGCCTCTCTGAGAGGCGAACGAGGTGCCAAAGCAGCTGGCGGCCTCACAGGAATCCGTCTTGGTTGCAGTCTTCCCAGTGTGCCGGCATAATTAAGTGCTCTCATGCCCATCTCTAGCAGCTTTGACCAAGCTGCCACTTAGAGAGGATATTTTTGATTTGCTGTTGTAACCCTGCCCTGTGAATGCCGCTAACCAACATAGAGCTGGGATCGATACAGCTGTTGAAGACCTACCGAAGAACTAGACCTAGTGGAAGTTGTGGGGTATCCTCCAGATTACACCTGGCCCAAGAGCTACATTGTTGATGTGGTGGTAATGTGGTCGGATGGTTTTTTCCCCTCCTTTCTAGAACTGCAGAAGGGACTCTTACCTAGAGACAATTCTGAACGGTTTCATGTGGCTCCCTGAAATTTTGCATGGTGAGGTTTCCTGCCCTGGATCCATTGAGTTACGTGCAATAGGCTGCACCCACCTCCCTGGGAACCTGATGAAGGATGATCCAGAGCAGGGACCCCTTCCGCCCTGCATATAAGGCCAGGTGGTATTCCTAGGGCAGATGTTGGCCATGGGTGCAGAAGGCTGTGACGTGCAGACACGTAGCCGAGCAAGCTTTCCCCAAGAGGGGTGATGCGGCAACGATAACAAAAATTTCTGGTGCAAACAGTTCACCATAGAGCCAGGATGCAATGCTTAATATCCCCATGAGCACGGACTCGCTTTCTGTTCCATCCCACGCCCGTCATTTGAAGGGTTATTTTCATTTAGCTTGAAGAAGTTCCTAATAGACTTGAAACTCCAATAAAACCAGTCGAAACCTAAACACGTGTCCACAAAGCAAGCCGGCTTTTTGTAGTGCAGGGGCGCCTGGGAACCTCCCCTGTGCACCAGGACCCTATTGTGTTAGGCTCTGTGCACACAAGGAATGGAAAGGGTTAACCCGTTACTGGAATGCTGACTTGGTAACCCGTTAACCAGACTGCCAGTCGCATGGAGCGGGCTGGCAGGAACCTGAGGTGGTCAGGGCGGCAGGTGGGCGGGCAGGCGGGACCCACCCGTGCTGCAGTGGGCCCCCGTTCCCAGTCACACTGTGGCCCTGAACCCCGACATGCCTCCTGCCCTCAGCAACAGTAAGGCGCGCGCACATGCACCCTGACCTGGCTGCCCTGCCCCCACCGAAAGTTAACCAGTTAAATGATAAAATTGTATCATTTAACGGGTTAATTCTTTTGCTCAATCTTTCCATCCCTAGCACATATGCAAAGAGAAGGATCATCTCGGTCCCTAAGGTTGTGCAACCTGCGTGTCAGACGGCTGCTTGCTACAGAGGGAGCCCAAGGAAACAATGAAACAAGATAGGTAGGTACCATGTGGGGCTCGTCAGCTGCCTAAGGGCTGACAAGCCTGTTGAAATTCACTTTACGCTGGCTTAAAAACCTCGGCTTTAAAGCGTTACTCACAGAAAGAGGCCTTGGGGTGGGGGGAGACGCAGGGCCAGTCTGATGTAAAAGTGCCTTAGCCCAGTGACTTGTTCATGGTCAGAGGAAATCTATCAGAAGGGGGTTAGGCATTGGGAACTCCCGGCCTTGTGCTTACACCCCAAAACCGTGCCCCTCTGTGATCACATTCCTCTGCCCCTTTCTAAGGGTGTGTCTAGACTACAGGGTTTTGTCCACAAAAGTGGACTTTTGTTGAAAAAACTATACCTGTGTCTACACTGCCGCTGAGTTCTGTCGACATAACGTTGACAGAACTCAGCAGCTTTGTCGACGGCTGTAAACCTCATTCTACGAGGAATAACGCCTTTTGTCGACAGAGTTCTGTCAACAGAAGGCGTTATTGCATCTACACTGTCTTTTTCGTCTACGCTGTCATGTCGACAAAGCGGCTTGCTTTGTCAACAGAACTGGGTGTAGTCTAGATGCCCTTTGTCGACAGAAGCTTTGTTGACAGTATTTGTCGACAGAACTTCTGTCGACAAAAGCCTGTAGTCTACACATAACTGTCTTGAGTACGACTAGAACAGTAACACTGCATTTCAGGTCCTTCACATCTAACCCTTCCCAGCGGCTCCCCCCCCCACATGCGAAACTTTCTCTTAAGAAGCAAAACAATTCTTTGCATGCACAGACCACAGGAAGGGCTTGACATTCAGTTTCTTAAATGTATAATTAATAAGCATTGAATGTTAAAAGACCCATTAATGACAGGGACATGTGTATTCGGGCTGGATGGCACCGTGAGCAGCCCCCATCTGTGTTCTGGCTAATCCTCGATGACTTGTACTAATCAATTCGTTTTTGTAACCCTAATAGCTTTTGCCGCCTGTCAAGTACAAACAGAATGCATATTGGAGACACTCGCCAGTGTTTGCAGTCATAGCATTGTGCTGGGGATGAAGCCGTGTTTGTTAGGACCAAAAGGCAACAAAATAAGACCAGAGATTTCCGTGGCTCACAAGAAGAGCAGAGGCCCTGATCTTTTTTAAACCAAGACTGCGCTAGTGGTGTAAAGAGGCCTCCTGTGAGTGTCACTGATTTGCACTCGAAGGCTCCTTTCCACGGACAGCCTGCCGAAAAGAGCATTAATGTGACAGCGTGTCTACGTGGGGAAATTGCCCGGCAGAGCTGTAGCAGCGTAATGATTACCCTGCTGGAGCTTGACTAGTCAATTTCCTAATGTGGACACGCCCTAATTCAGTGTTCCTTAAGCAGTGGTAGGAGTACCCTCAGGGGTACTTGAGAGAAGTCTGGGGGGGGGGGGGGGAATATGTCGACACAGCTGAAATTTGGAGAGAACTGGATTTTTGTTTTAAGCTTTACTGCACTTTATTATTTGTGTACTTTTTACATCCAAAAATTTCATCTCCTGCCCGGCTACGATTAAGTTGTTTAAACAAATGTGTTGCAATGGTAGAAAAAAAAAATGTGTGTGTGTCTGAAAACTGTAGGTACTGGGGGTACTTACGAATTTTTCTTTTGAAAAAGGGGGTAATTTATTTTTTTTTAAAAAGTTGAGGAACACTGCCGTAATTGACAATTGAAACCACAGGTAGGGTGAACTCTTGTGTAGAGTTAGATCCACGGGTTTTAGTGCTAGTGAAAGTCGTGAACTTGGGACAGTCTGCTTAAAATGTGTGGGGTCAAACCGGTCCTGTGCAAAACTCCACTTTCCTGCTGTTTCTCTTCAACGGGTTGGCAAAGGCAGCTATAACCCTGCATCCAAACTGCCCTGAACAGTTATCTAGAAATCTGCATCTAGCACTCAAGGTTTGTACCCTAAACCTCTCTGCTTTACCTGTGGGGCTAAAGTACCTATATGGCCTCCATTTTCATAGTGTCTGTGCACCTCATCATCTTAACCACCCTCTCTCCCCCATCCTAAGCTTCAGGGGGGTAGCCGAGTTAGATTGTAACTGGAAAAACTTAAACAACCAATAGTCTAGCTGCATCATCAGGCGGGGGGTGGTGCTATCCCAATATCTTTCAAAATCTTTTATGAAATTAGAGCTGGCGGAAACTTTTCCAGCATCGTTGTGTTTTGACGGCAAATGACAAACTTTTCCTTTTGACTAAATCTCCCATTTTTTTTCAATGAAAAGCATTTAAAAAACAACCCCAAAACTGAAATGCATAAAACAAAACCTGCGTGTGGACGTGATTTGGGCCCTTTTTTTGGTGAAAAGGGGACACTTTGACGAAAACAAAATAATAAATTGTCTTTAAAATGTCTGGCAGTGGCGGGATGGGGAGGAGGGAACAAAAGGCCTTTTACAGGCCTATCAGCCATTCTTCCCAGCCTCAAGGTGCCTACTCTGCTCGTTTACAAGCCTCTTTCCCTTCACGGAGCTCAGCCGAGGATTTTCCAGCCCTGTGCTCATCCCTCCTTTCCAAATATTAGCACAGAGAAGAACCAGGAATTCAGACCTAGGGCATTAAGTAGCTTGCTTGCTCAAGCAGTACTCCAGGGGGTTAGGAGAAAAATGCACCCTCTTTGGCTTTGCATGGTGGTCTGAAAGTTGCCAGGGTATGAGGCAGGGCAGAAGATGGCATCTGGAGGTTGGAAGGAGATGGGGGGGGGGGGGGGCGGAGATGAGGGCTCCTGTGTTCTTAGACCCACCACCCCTGCTTGGAGCTAAGAGGCAGAGGAAGGCAACACCTTCCCAAAGTGCCAATCCTGCTCTGCCCCCAGCCTCCACCCCATTCAACACGGGTCCTCTAGGCTGTCTGGGCGTTAGCCCCACTGAGGCTGGGGCCATGCTGACAGCTCTCCCAGAGCTGCGGATGGCCACCGCCCATCCTCTGGGACCAGTGGGGCTGCTTGCTACATGCCCTCCAGGGCCCACACACCCTCCTGGTCAAACGCCCTCCTTCCCCATGCACCAGGGACATCTGGGGCTGCAAGCAAGCCACCCGCCCTGCCCTGCTGTACTCTGGACAGGGCTGGGGAAGACTGGGGCCTGGCCCCCCTCACCACACATGCCGTGGCTGGAGAAGGTTGGGGTTCATGCCACCTGCCCTGTTGGGGGGGTGTTAGAAGGCTGGGGCTACATGCTGCCCAGTGTGGGGACAGGTAGGCTGCCCTTATAGTGTAGGGAGGGACGTTTGACTCCCCCTGTGCCCCGGGGGCAGAAGCAGCCGAGCTGGTGGCCTAGGTTCACCCACCGCCCATGGCTCCAAGAGGGAGGGTTGTTTGGTTGTGACTGGCTCCTTGCGTTCTGTTCCCTGCTGTGGGGGGGAGAGATACGGGAGTGCCAGCTAGTGGTGAGAGCACAGGGCTAGACAAGGCACCTGCGTTCTGCGCCACCGCGTCCCCCTCCGCGCAACGATGAGCGATGCAGAAACCACGGGCAGCTTTTTTCTCTACGTGTTATGGGTTGTGATTTGGGTCCATTGACTAAACCCCCTTCCACCTGCGCCCTCCCCCCTCGTGCTGTCAAAGCCAGAGTGTCATTGCCACACAGCACGCAAGCAGTTAGCACCCTCTGAGTGGCAAGGGAGGGCGGGGGGGGGGGAGGAGAGGGGAAGAGCGGATGGTGTTATTGATCTGTTAGATTACTCAATTTCACCCGTATTGATCAGGTAATTGCTTTATCTCAGTTCTCATTTGGACACTGCCTTGCCGCCTTTCTCCCCTCCCCACAACGCGCTCGCTCTGTTTTTTAACTCTCGTCTGTCATGGACCTCCGGGCGCAGATGGAAGAAAGAGAGGGAGGAGGGGAGGAGGACGTCTTGATGGCCTTCACTGGCATTCATTTCCCGGGGCTGAAAGATGGCGCTTGGCGAGTCGAGACCTACCCTCCTGAAATACACCGAGAATTCTGCATCGGGCAGCTCTTGGGTCTCCGATGGTGAGAGCTAGTGGTCGTTCCAGTCCGAGAGCACCCTAAGAAATACAGTGGTTCCCAGGCATCCTCGCTTAGCTCTTGGAACACCTCCAGGCGTGGAGTGTCACTGCCCTGGTGTAAATCTGGAGTAAGTCCTTGGAAACCCCTGTCTGGGCCTATCAAGGAAGCTGTTGAGAGAAAAATCAGCCAAAATGTTTCTGGCACAACCAGGACTCTGCCCGTCCCACTGCACAGCCCCCAGCGGCTCTAACCCAGAAGAAATTCCAGGTCCAGCTGTGTTGGGTGCTGCACAGACCGAGGGGGAAACAAGAAACATCGCCTGCCCCAAAGCACGGCAAGGTAGACAAATAGGCCAGGCAGACAAAGGAAAGGTGGGGACCCTCGTTTTATAGATGTAAAACAGCACAGAGAAGGGGCGTGACTTGCCCCGGGTCTTACAGCAGAGCCAATAAAAGAACCCAGGCGTTTTGAATCCCCGGATGGGACCTGGGAAATTTCTTTTTCCTATTAGAAATAGCAGGGATATCTCATTTCCCCTGCTTGGCTCTCTTTGAGGTCTCCGCGGAGGACTAGAGAGCTGGTATTGGCTTTTCCCCTCCTTTCCCACAAGGGAGGGCTGTGTCTGACGGGTCTTTCCTGCCACCTCTGTCAGGCTTCTGATTTCTGTAGGTGCCAACAAAAAACCCTACCTGGGGTGGGATTCTTTATGACCTGGTGCCGTCAAAGCCAGGCGGTGTCGCACTGGGCTGCAAAGGACACAAGGGGATGGGGAACTGGGGGCAGTTTCTAAAATGTGGGGCCATGACGGTCTTGCAGGTGGGCCGCAGGCTCGGACCTCCCCTTAGCCCCCGCAGCTGGGTACCTGTGTGGTTGCTCCAGCCCTGTGCCCCCCTGTGAGGACGGAGCACCAATGCCGGGGGGGGGGGGGGGGCTGGGAGGCAAGGCTCTCAGGCCAGATCCAGATCTTCCTCCCCCCAGCTGGGGAAATGGCAGCGCAGGAAACCCGTCTCCTGGAGATGTTTCCCATTGGCCGGCAGGAGGCACAGAGCCAGGTAAGCCCCGTCCCACATGTCCAGGCCCTGCACCCCCACCCTGCTCCTGCTCCCTCCCACCCAGATCCTCTCCCCCCTCAGCCCGCTCCTGCACCCACCGTCCTGGCCAGACCCCTAGTCTCACCTCCTCTTGCATTGAGGGGAATGGGCCAAGGGCTAAAAAGTTTAAGAAAACACCTTTTCCCCCCCTCAGTCATTCCTTCTACTATGTGGGTAGTTTTGCGGCCATGTTTCGAGACGTTTGCTCCAGGGTAGTTATATTGATGTAATTCCACTAGTGCTGAAGTCTCACCCTAGGGGTCTCACCTTAGGGCAGAGCATCAGCAGTGTGGACTGTTTGAAATCCCAAGCTCTCACTTCCTCTGCGTGCGTGCGTGCGTTCCCCGGATACGTTTGCAGGACAGCGGGTGCTGTAGCAAAGCCCAATATCAAAGTGAGTCTGTGGAGAACCAGCCTAGAGCCAGGTGAAGTGAATTTTGCCTATTTGCCTTTGGTCACGTCTTCACTTGCTGTGCCAGAGATCGAGCTTCTGGTGTTTGATTTAGCAGGTCTAGTTAAGACCCACTAAATCGAACGCTGAGGGTGACTCCGATCAGCGCCAGTACTCCTCTCAGTCGTGAGGAGTAAGAGAAGCTGATGGGAGCATTTGCTACCATTGGCCTCCCTCTGAGAAGATGGCGCCACACTCGGCTTAAGGTAAGCCGACTCCAGCACCCTATTTTATGTAGCTGGAGTTGCGTCCCTTAACCCGATCTTCCAGGTCTAGTCGGGCCTTAGGAAGTAGCCTGTTTTCTCTCTTTCTGTTTTTGGGTTCTTGTGTGTAGCCATTCTGACTTCAAAGAAATCAAGGTGTTATGTTACAACCTTCCAGCCAAGAGTATTTAGGTTGTTCTCTACCTTCTCTGTCAACTTAACAGAGATTTATTAGAGTAACTACTGGTACATAGGTGCAGTAACTTAAGCCAGGTCTACACTAGAACTGGAAGGTTGGGTTTAGGTACGCAACTCCAGCTTTGCGGAATACATAGCTAAAGTTGCTGTACCTTAAGCTAACCTTGGCGCTGTCTTCACAGAGGGAGGCCGAGGAAAGCAAACACTCCCCATCGGCTTCCCTTACTCCTTGTGCCTGCCAGGAGTACCGGTGCCACCCTTGGCATTTGATTTAGTAGGTCTTAACTAGACCCGCTAAATCGAATGCCAGAAGATTGATCTCTGGTACGGCAAGTGGAGATGTGGCCTTAGTAAAACCAAGGCTAATTTTTCCAGTCTTTTTAGGGAAATGGAGATAAGACCTGGATTTCTGACATTAAAAGCCCTCTATTTTACTTCACTCGCTTGACATCTTTTTGGGTCTGTATAAACAAGCATTTGTTTGTTTGCTTCCTGGAGCCGATTGCTTTTAAACAAGTGATCTGACTTTAGGCCACAATTTGGGACCAGAAGTACAGAGTGTATGTTTGTCGGGGAACAGGGCTGGGTCTGTATCTACCCGCCTTTCGCAAGCGGACCCAGCCGCCAGAGAAGCTGAGGGAAATTTTCTGCAGGCCCTGGATCAGTCCCATTGTGTTCAGCCCACGACCTTTGTGCCTTTTTCAAAGAGAATTCCTTAGCCTGAAGATTCCTCCAGCCTCAAAGGACGGCTGAAGTGCAGCCCTGTGGAAGAAAGAGCTGGAAGGAAGGTCCCTTACTCAGGGAGTTAAGAGCCTAGAAAATGCCCACTCTAGAAACGCCCGGAGACATTTCCAACTGGAAGACAAGACGGCCCCATCCTTCAGAAAGGCGCAGGCAGCCCCGTGTGATTCATGCAAATGTTTCCTTGGCCAGAGCAGCCGGATTGTTCTCAATAGTCTTCCCTCAAAATCAAGAAGCTGTTTGGCCAGGAGCCTGGCGGCGGGTTTGTGGGCAGCAAACGGGAAGAAGGTTGGAAATGGGCGCCCGGCTTGTGCTGCTTTTGTGCACCCCTTGCTAACTTCAATATAACAGTGGCCAGGCTGAGTCAGACCAAAGGTCCATCTAGCCCAGAGTCCTGTCTGCCGACAGTGGCCAAGGCCAGGTGCCCCAGAGGGAATGAACGGAGCAGGGGACCATCAAGTGATCCGTCCCCTGTCACCCCTTCCCAACCTCTGACAAAGACTATTGACACCATTCCTGCCCATCCTGGCTAATCGCCATTGATGGACCTAACCAGAGCTGGTCTTAGGGGCAAGTGAGCCAGGCGATCACCAGGGCCACCGACAGAGGCAGTATTCTAACCTGACCTTCTGAACCCTCTCCCAGGTAACTCCCTGACTTTTTTTTTCTTCTTTTTTTTTTGTGTGCTTGACAAATTTCTGTCCGGTATTTTTTTTTTGGAAACCACCTGGCAACCCTACAGGCGAGCCCGGTGGTCATCTGGGGCCGCCAATTGGTTAGGACCGGCCCTGGGCCTAACCTCCGTGAATTGACCTAGTTCTTTTCTAGGAGAACTTACGATGCAGGAACAGAATGCAGGTCGCTGGTCTGACTCAAGACTTGATCCGACAAGACTTCAGTCCCTGGCAGCGATCCGTCGATAGAGAACCAGCCTAAAGCAAGGAAGGGTGAGTTACGAACCTCTGCGGCAGGAAGCAGACCGCTTTGCCCCTCTCTCGGGTTTGGTTCCTGGGTGTTACGCAGCAGCCTTCTCTGAAGAGATTAAAACCACAAAATTCTCACTGTAGGTTGCATGCCAGGGTCCTGGCCGTAACACTCACGCATCCAGCAGGGGAAGGAGGCTCCAGGGAGGTGTTAATAAAAGTCCAGACCCAGCTGCAAAATGCAAGAGGCCAACGGCTCCCCTACGGAGCATTTCCCGGGAAAGGGAGCATTGGTGCATGATTGCCTGGCGCATGTATCTGTCTACTGGTACCCCTGCGTGGCACCTGTCACTCAGCACAGAGAGAGCAGCTGCAGTTGCTCTCTGAAGTCACGCGGCTCAGGCAGCCTCCCTTTTACAAACGCCTTATGTCATCCGAGAGTTATTGTTGCCATCAGCCTTCGTGTTTACCGGGGAATTCTCTTCCCCCGGCGGCCTCGTTAATCTGATGTTAAAAGAGGAACAGCGCAAGGGACTGGGTGACTCAGGGGACTCGTGATGGGACGTGGAGATTTTTCAGCTTTCGGGCGACAGCCAGGGGTTTTGTGCCTTCCCTTGGCATAGCTTGTGGCAGGATATTGGGCTAAAATGGCTACTTCCACTGGAAGCTCTTTGGGAAGTGAGCTGTTTTTTTTCGGTACCGCACTTAGCCCCCCATCCCGTCCCGTGTGTGGTGTCCCCGCCATGCAGTTAATGGCAATCCCGTATTGCCACCCTGATTGTTTTTACACCGTCTCCTTTGAGCTGAAGCAAAATGCAGGACAATGTAGCACTTTAAAGACTCACAAGATGGTTTATTAGATGATGAGCTTTCGTGGGCCAGACCCACTTCCTCAATGGCTGTGGCATCTTTGCAGGCAGGTGGAATTCTACAGCTACACGGGGGTTGGGTCTGAGCCGGTCCTACCGGGGGAAGAATTTATTTATTGGATTCACTTTTGCCAATTTTTTCCCCAAATAAATGCTTGGGTGGAGCTTTGCTCTCCATATGGACTGGCTCAGTCTGCAGAGTGGGGGCGGGGGTGGAATGATTCCCAAATATATACCATGGCTGCAGGGCCTCGGAATGAGTCAAGGGATTTTCTCCCCTCTCCCAAATCCCGTAGGAAGGGGGAAGCAGGCTGGAACGCTGATTGGGATTCCTGCCCCATCTCCCAGACCCGTGGTGAAGTCTCAATGGGTTTCATTCTTGTTGTCCTTTTTGCTTGGGAATTTTTTGGAGCTGTCCTTGAAAAATGATTATTTGCAGGGACAGTTGAAAACCACGCGGATGGGCAGAAAACTGTTGCAAGTCTGGAGGGGGAGGGAGGGGCTTCTCCCTGCAGAAACCTACAAAGAAAGGGGAAACAGTTTCCCTGGAAATTGGTTTAATCATAAGAGCCATTTTCTTTAGGGAATAGGTAGGGATGGAAAACTTTTAACTAATCTACTGCTAATTCCTCTCTGGCACGGCTTGGCTGGGGTGATTATCAGTCTGGTCTTATCTGCCCCCTCCATCAGCAATAGTCTCTAAGCCCTGCCTGCTCTCTGATATACTTATCCTCCCTGTCCTCTTGGGAGGCAGGGCAGTGCTCTCATCCCAGTCACATAGATGGGAAACTGAGGCACATACCGCCTGAGTCACTCCCGAAGCATGGGGTTGAGCAGGGAATAGAACCCCCGTCTCCCGGCTTAGTGTCCTGAGTGCTCGGAATTGTCCCCGTGTCGGTAGGTAATTTAGGTCTTATCTGCCCCCTCTAGCCTTCCCACGCACCCTGGGGCTAGAGGAGATGAGCTCAAGGCCTGTGATTTGTCTCTGCCTGCTAGATGGGGCTGACCCCTGTGCCAGCAAAGAGCCCCTCGTCCCTGCAGGCCTCCTGTTCCAAGGGGCGGGAAGATGCTAGGAACGGTGAAGGCAGGACTCCGGAGCGCGAGAAGAGAGCGAAAGCTGGCCTGGTGCTCCCCCTCCCCAGCCAACCGCAGATCGATGCTGCCCGGCGAGGGTGAAAAGCCAGCATCCGTGCTATTAATTTAGAGATCTCCCCCGAGAGGGGAAACTTTACCCGCCTTTCATTAGCCTGCCCAAACACACTGGCCTCCCGGCACCCCCTTCCCGAGCAGCAGGCAGGGGAAGACTGGCGAGGGAGCTAGCAGGAAAGCTGCCCTGCGGTCGTGCCTGTCCCGCGGGGGTTATAAGGTTCTAACCACTATGCCCTGCTTCCCCAAAGCTGGCCTTGGGCAGCTCACTCAGCCTCAGAGAGAGAGGTGGGAACCTCACAGCGGGGTTGGTGGCTTTACAGCAGGGTAACATTGGAGCAGGCAAAACGTGTCTGTGAAAATGTCAGCCCTCCCCAGCACCCTGATGCCAGCATGTGTGCTGTGCGGAGACCAAGGCTAGCGAAACTCGGTCGCCAGACGTCTGTGGTCAATGATGCAATCGGGAGGGGTGGCAAGTGCTTTGGAGGTTAGAGTCGTAATTCAAAATGATCTGGGGACACGGAAGAAATGATCCGAGGGAAACAAGATGAAGTTCAACAAGGACAAATGCAAAGTGCTCCACTTACGGAGGAACAATCTGTGTCTCACAGACAGAATGGGAAGTGACTGTCTAGGAAGGAGTCCGGCAGAAAGGGATCTAGGGGTCAGAGTGGACCACAAGCTAAACATGAGTCAACAGTGTGACGCTGTTGCAAAAAAAGCAAACATGATTCTGGGATGTCTCTTGCTCACAACACTGCTGTTAATACGAGAAGTCATTCTTCTGCTCTACTCTGCGCTAATTAGGGCTCAACTGGGGTATTGTGTCCAGATCTGGGCACCACATTGCAGGAAAGATGTGAAGAAATTGGAGAAGGTCCAGAGAAGAGCAACAAGAATAATGAAAGGTCTAGAAGACATGACCGATGAGGGAAGACTGAAAAAATTGTTTAGTTTGGAAAAGAGAAGACTGAGAGGGGACATGAGAGCAGTTTTCAAGTACCTAAAAGAGTGTTGTTACAAGGTGGAGGGGGAAAAAATTGTTCTCCTTGAGTTATGAGGACAGGACAAGAAGCAAGGGGCTTAAATTGCAGCAGGGGAGGTTTAGGTTGGACATTAGGAAAAACTTCCTCATTGTCAGGGTGGTGAAACACTGGAACACGTTGCCTGGGGAGGTTGTGGAATCTCCATCTCTGGAGATATTTAAGAGCAGGTTAGACAGACAGCTGTCAGGGATGATCTATGGTGTTTGATTCTACCGTGCGGATATGACTTGATGCCCTCTCAAGGTCCCTTCCAGTTCTAGGGTTCTATGATTTTACTCTGGGAGTGCCCAATTACAGCCACGCCCTCTTTAAGGCTCCTTCACCATGCCAGTGATGGGCACACCCGCTGTCATGTAAATGAGAGTCAGGCCCAGTGTTCATTTCCGATTTTGTCCTCCTGCCTGTGTCTGTGTTTTCAATCCCTCATTCCGAGTGACAGAATCTGTCCGTCCTACCACGGGCAGCGTTAGCCGACGTCCATGGATGAGCCCCCCAGAAATTCGATCCAGATTAACTCGTGTGAATGGGCCCAATCCTCAGTGGAGTGGGGAGCCTGGCCCAACCCCATGGTGCAGGAGTCACTGCGGGGTGTGTGTGTGTGTGTGTGTGTGTTGTTCTCCAGTAGTTGTCAGCCTCCAGTGCCCCCCCCTACCTCCCAGCTGGGCTGTGATGGGGGCTGTGCTGTCAGGGCATGATGAGCTTGCCCTAGGCTGTACAGTGCCGCCAGTGAATTTGGACGCTTGTCCTCTTGTGGGATGTCTCGCTAGCTCCCATTCCATCCAGAGCCTCTCCTTATCTACCCTCCCGACGACAGACACTTATCTTGCTATCCTCCCATCTCGACCTGCCCGATCACCTCTCAGCCTGCTACCCCCATCGCCCCTCGGGCTGGGCCCCGGTGAGTAACAGCGAGATCTGTCCAGCTGGAGCAGGGCTCTGTCCTGCTTTGGGGTGTAGGTGTCACGCCTGATGTGGCGAGAAGGCTGACAGCTCTGGGACAGTGGGAACGCAGCCACACGGACTTTCAAGCAGCCCTATTTTACAGGTACCTTCCCTCCCCCCCCCCCATACAACCCCTTTCATCCGATCAAAGCCTCTTATATCAGCTAGTCTTACAGAAGGTAATTAAGAACCCCTCCCGCCCAATTCCTAGCTCAGGTACCATAATCCTTGAATGCCCCCGGACTCTAAGGTGCAGGCCATGCAACTGTTTCTTCCAGCTCCGTGAAGAAAGGGGACCAGCTTTTCTTTTCTGGGCTCAAGCTTTCGTACCGTCGGGGGGCTGAGTCATAGGTCTGGGTGGGCTATCAACACGGTGCAGCAGCCTGCCTAGGCCAGGGCCACATTATGACTTTCGTGGGCCCTAAGCACTTTTGCCCCTTCCTCCATAAAAAAAAATATTAAAAATTATTTTTGCTATAACTTTAAATACTTCAACATTTTATTTTTTTTCTGTTTTAGGCAAAAGGTAATAGATTTTCGCGGGCCCTAAAAGTTTCATTTTTTTCTGGTGTGAGAATTTTTGTAAAACATTGTCTTCGACCCTAAAAATTCATTTTTTTTCTTCTGATTTTAAAAGAAATTAAAACATTTTCGTAAGCCCCTAAAAGTATCATGGGCCCTAGGCACTGAGCCTAATGGATAAGTCGGCCCTGGAGGAGGCCTTAAGGCAAGGGTAGCCAACCCATGACTTGTGAGCCACATGCGGCTCTTCACCCCGAAAGCTGCCCCCGCCCCCAGCTCCCTGTATTCACTGGTTGCAGGGGAGCTGTCTGGCGTGGCAAAACGGTGTCGGCAAGATGGCGTTGGCCGACAGGAACCTTATGTGGCCAAAAAGCCTAACCTGCCATTTTTAAAGGGGCGGCATCTTTTTTTTTTTTTTTTTTTTTTTTGACTCAACAATTCTGGTGCGGCTCTTCGCATTTTTTCCGCTGTTGTTTCGGCTCTCTTTGTTTAATGCGTTGGCCACCCCTGCCCTAGAGCAAGTGTCACTGTAAATGACTCCACAACAGCAATGTCCTGGAATCAGTAAAACTGAGGCGCTGAGGACAAAGGGTTCTATTCTCACTGACACGGAAGATGCTGCTGTGAGGTTTACACCTGCGTCACGGCCCTGGATGCTTCCAGAGCAGCGGTACATGGCCTTTGTATTGCCCTGTCCGGGGCACAAGGCGTAGAAAATTCCACCCGAGGTCTTGTTCTCATGTTTAGGAAAGCTGCCTTGTGCCGCCCGGGCGGCAAATTTCATTTGTGCTCCCTGATTTTGTGTAAGGATGTTGATCCTGACTGGGAGGAGAGTTGTCTGCATGTCACAGGTAAACTGAGGCAGAGAACAAAGTGGTTTACCCAAGGACCTCTGCAGATGCAGGGGCAGAGTAAGGCATCGCACTCTGATCTCCCCAGCCTTAGGCGAGGACCTAAATCCCGGCCCCATCCTTCCTCATGGACGCAACAGCCCGCCCCTAACCCAGCGGCACAAAATGGCTGCCTGTCTCTATGGACAGCAGCCCCCTTGGCGCAGAAACCGTGCAGGAGAGGGCTGAGAATAGCTGCTCCGGGGCACATCCGCCCTGGATGTGAGGGGAGAGGGAAGGAGTGTTGCTCCGGTTAGGGGGAGGCCCCTAGAAGGGCAGGGGACCCTCCCAGAGAGGGGAAGGGAAGGAAGGGCTGGGAGGGGAGTGTTTGAAACACCCATGAAGGGGCTGGCTTGGAGGGTCAGGCAGAGAGGGGCCCGTGAACAGTGGGGCAAAGAAGGGTCCATGTGGGGGGAGGGGAGGGGAGGGAAGGGCCGGCTGGAGCTGACCGTGAGGGTCGGTGTGGGGAGAGGGGCTGGAATGTGGAACGCAGGGTACCGACGGGAGGCCCGGGGCTGACCCCATGGGGCTGGGGCGGGGCGGGAGGTAAAGAGGAAGGCCAGTGTGTTTGGGGTTGGGGGGAGCTGACTCGGGGCTGACGGAGCAGAAGGAAGTCGGGGTGGACCCCTGAGCGCTGAGGGTCCGGGTGTGGGCAGGAAGGCTGGAGGCGACAGCGATGCGGCAAGAGGAGCAGCGGGCACCTCTTGGGGGGGGCTGGGCATGGCCTGTGCGGAGGCAGAGCTGCTGAGCTGGGGGTCAGGGACGAGGGGGGGGGGGTCGTAGAGATGTGAGTGAAATGGGTTTATTACTCGGAGTCTGTTTGCCACGATTGGTATCGACCCGCAGCTGTCACCTCTCATTGCCGCTAATGGGACATGAGGAGGCTTCTGTAACCAGAGTGGGCGGCGCTGCCCTTCCCTCCCGCTCGCTCCTTTCTGGCCCCCGTTTCCTCCCCCCCACCCTCGATGTTTGCTTCCTTTCCCAGTCCCCTTTCCCTCCTCCGCCTGTGACTCCATCCCTTGCTCTTTCTCACTCCCCTCCTTTCCTCTCCATAGTCTGGCCTTTTCATTCCCTCCTGTCTTTTCTCCTCGTCTTTTGTCCAGCACGTTGTTTATTTTGTCCCGCTTGTTGCTTATTGCTCCTCCTTTCCTTCCCCCTTTTCTTTTCTCGTTCCCCCTCTTTCTCACATCGCTCTCGTCTTCACATCCGTTTATTTCCTCTTCTCTGTCCCCAGCCCCGCCCCACTTTCCTGCTCCCACCTCTGAGCCTCCCCATCTCTGGGTACCTGCCATAAAACTCAGATCTTTCCTATGCTCCCCTGGGGATGAGCTTTGAATTTGGTAGGGAATTTTCTTACTCGTCCTCTGTCAGTGCTGCTCTTCCCACACAACCCACTCGCTGGAGCTGGGGCCGCGATGCAGCCTCCTGTTTCTTCTACTTTCCTCCCCAGCCTTATCTTATTATTATTTTAATTGGCGATCTTGCCCGCCGGGAGAAACGTAACCGACGAGAAATGGCATATTGATCCCCAGAGCCGCTGTGGGGATGGTGATGTCCCCCGAGCCACTCCGGTTTACTGAAAGCGGCGAGGATCTGCTTATTCGCTCCGTTCACATCCCCCTGGCTGGGCCGGGCTGGGAAGGGGTGATATCTTAGTATGCGCCAGATGCAGATGCCGTCCAAGGCTCCGGCTGCCGTCCGGTTATTTGCAATTACCCCCAAAGACATGCATGGGCACATCCTTGTTTGTCTGCAACTCCGGGTCCAAACGTCGGCTGCCCTAGTCAGGGCACAAACTCCGGCCCCCGGCTTCAGCACAGTCATGCAGCAGGGTGAGGGCACCTAAGTGACAGGCCAGCACGCTGGCAGTTGAGTGGACACTGGGGCAACAGGGACCAGTGTCCGGGGCATCAGGTTGGGTCCTCCTGGAGTGCATCATGAAGGAGAGGCACCTCACTGGAGGTGTTTATAAGCTCTCTGAATGACGGCCCCACCCTTTTTTTGGATCCTGGGTCAGCTGGAGTAAAAGACAGGAAACAAAGGGTAGGAATAAATGGTCAGTTTTCAGGCTGGAGAGAGGTAACTAGCAATGTCCCACAGGGGTCCTTACTGGGACTGATCCTATTCAACCAATTTATAAACGAGCTGGAGAAAGGGGTAAACAGCGAGGTGGCAAAATGTGCAGATGATCCAAAACTGCTCAAGAGAGTTTAGTCCAAAGCAGACTGTGAAGAGCTTCAAAAGGATCTCATCAAACTAGGTGACCGGGCAGCAAAATGGCAAATGAATTTTAATGTTGATAAATGCAAAGTAATGCACATTGGAAAATATCATCCCAACTATACGTATAGAATGATGGGGACTAAAATAGCTGTTACCACTCGAGAGAGATCGTGCCGTCTGTGGCTAGTTCTCTGAAAACATCCCATCCATGTGCAGCGGCAGTCAAAAAAGCAAACCATGTTAGGAATCGTTAAGAAAGGGATGGAGAATAAGACAGAGAGGCTACGTCTAGACTGGCATGATTTTCCGCAAATGCTTTTAATGGAAAAGTTTTCCCTTAAAAGCATTTGCGGAAAAGAGCATGCAGATTGGCACGGACGCTTTTCCGCAAAAGCACTTTTTGCGGAAAAGCGTGGGTGCCAATCTAGACGCGCTTTTGCGCAAAAAAGCCCCGATCGCCATTTTCACGATCGGGGCTTTTTTGCGCAAAACAAATCTGAGCTGTCTACACTGGCCCTTTTGTGCAAAAGCTTTTGCGCAAAAGGACTTTTGCCCGAACGGGAGCAGCATAGTATTTCCGCAGGAAGCACTGATTTCTTACGTGAGATCATCAGTGTTCTTGCAGAAATTCAAGTGGCCAGTGTAGACAGCTGGCAAGTTTTTCCGCAAAAGCAGCTGACTTGCCAGTCTAGACACAGCCAGATTGTCTTATTGCCTCTATATAAATCCATCCACATCTTGAATATTGCATGCAGTTGTGGTCATCTTATCTCAAAAAATATCTTGGCACTGGAAAAAGTTCAGAAAAGGTATACAAAAATAATTAGGGGTTTGGAACGACTGCCATATGAGGAGCGATTAATATGACTGGGACTTTTTGGATTGGAAAAGAGACGACTAAGGGGGATATGATAGAGATCTATAAAATCATGACTGGAGTGGAGAAAGTGAAGAAGGAAGTTATTTACTTGTTCCCATAACATAAGAACTTGGGGTCAACCAAATGAAATTAATAGGGAGCAGGTTTAAAACAAAGAAAAGGCAGTCAACCTGTGGAACTCCCTGCCAGAGGATATTGTGAAGGCCAGGGCTTTACAGGGCTCAAAAAAAGAACTAGATACATTGATGGAGGATAGGTCCATTGATGGCTGTGGAGCAGGATGGGTAGGTATGGTATCCCTGCCTCTGTTTGTCAGCACATGGGAATGGGCGACAGGGGGAGGGATCATTTGATGGTTGCCTGTTCTGCTCACTCCCTCTGGGGCAGCTGGCATTGGCCACTGTCGGAAGACAGGCCACTGGCTGGATGGACCCAGTGTGGCTGTTCTTATGTTCTCCCTGCTGGAGTTGCAAAGGCTCCCTGGCCTACGTGGCACTGGGCGTCGCGAACCCTGGGTCCCCTCGACTTGCTCTGTGATCTCAGCTGAGTGCCTTCCCCTTTCTCTTGGCAGGGGGAGGACGACGCTCCTGAGCTTGCTAAGGTGCTTGGGGATCCCTAGCTGAGAACCGCAAGCTGAGAATTCGCATTGCTGTTAGACAAGGCAGCTGCAGCCAGTTCCCATGTTCTCCAGGGAGATTCGAGTCTGGACAAATACCCGGGTGGATTATTTTCAGTTTTTTGTGGAACAGGCAAAGCCGGCACAGGCCTGGGGCTCTTGGCATGGTGCCGGCATGGTTCAGGGTTTTGCAATGAGTGGGCACCGCTGGATTGGAGCTACACCCTGTCGGCCACCCAGACAGGCTCCAAGATGGTAAATAAATGACGCCAGACTACATCCAGCACTCTGCACTGCAGGGGCATGTGTGTAGGCTGCATTTATTAAGGGCTACGTGTTTGTGTGTGCGTGTCAGCATGTTAATAGGCAGCAGGTTTAAAACAAACAAAAGGAAGATTTTCTTCACTCAGCACGCAGTCAACCTGTGGAACTCCTTGCCAGGGGATGTGGTAAAGACTAGGACTTTAACAGGGTTCAAAAAAGAGCTAGATAGCCATTGATGGACCTAACCTCCTTGAATCTATTAGCCAGGATGGGTAGGAATGGTGTCCCTGGCCTCTGTTTGTCTGGAAATGAGCGACAGGAGAGGGATCACGTGAGGTTTACCTATAGTGTTCCCTCCCTCTGGGGCATTTGGTATTGGCCACTGTCAGCAGACAGGATACTGGGCTAGAAGGACCGTTGGTCTGACCCAGTCTGGCCGTTCTTATGACTATGAAATTTGCCTCTGTGTGGCTTAGCCCTCGTGTGCGAGTGCACCTATGAATTTGTGTGGCCATGGATCTGAATTTGTAGCTGGGAGGGTGGCTGCCTATTTGCCTGCCAGGGGTGTGGCTGTGAGCGTATCTGTGTCTTTGTGAGTTTCACTATGACTTTGTGCGCACACGCGTGTGTGATGGTGAATGAGGTGCTGCTGCCTTTGGATGTGATTGTGAGCATGTCCCTGTTAGGGTGTGAATGAATTTGATCTGAGGAAGTGGGTCTGGCCCACGAAAGCTCATCACCTAATAAACCATCTTGTGAGTCTTTAAAGTGCTGCACAGTCCTGTCTTTTGTATACCTGTGTGTGTCGGTGCAGGGAGATGACAAATATTATTTACGCTAGTGAATTCCAACACCTCGCCCTCTACTGCTCCCACTTGGAGTCTCATCTCAGCCCCACCCCTGTAATATTTTGGATGAATTTAGGGGGATAAATGCAGGAAGATTATGTCATGTTGGCAGGAGGGATCACACATCCCTTTGCCTAATTAACCTTCAGAGTGTTGGTGTCTGGGCCTGACGAAGGGCAGAAAGAACGCGGTGGATGAAGCTTAGCGTCTGAATGCTAACACGAGGCCTGTGGTGCGTGCATATGAGAGACTTTCACCGCAGGCTGAGCAACTTACAATTTCTTTCTGTCCTATCACAACCTGGGTCCTTGCCAGCTCTTTAAATTGCTCCCTGCTGACTTTTGCTGCAGCTCAGCCAGCTCTTACTGGAACTGTGCACCTGGGTGCACCTGCTTCCTTTCACCTCTGTGCTCAGCCTTTCTGGAACATGCAAGTTTTTGAGACAAATTTGTATTGGAAATTGAATTCTCAACCAACCCCCCTGCCCTGTTTCTTTTATACCCAACTTAGTTAAAAAATGTCCAATTTTTGGACTGTGAAGAGAGCTCGGATAAATGTTCCCACCGTTAAAAAGTTTAACGTTTCAAAATTAAGAACATAAGAACGACCAGACAGCATCAGACCAAAGGTCCATCTAACGCAGTGTCCTGTCTTCCAATAGTGGCCAATGACAGTTGCCCCAGAGGGAGTGAACAGAACAGGGAATCATCAAGTGACCCCACTCCTTTCATCCATTTCCAGCCTCTGACAAACATAGACTAGGGACACCATCCCTACTCATCCTAGCTAATAGTTATTGATGGACCTAACCTCCATGCATTTACCTAGCTCTTTTTTGAGCCCTGTTAAAGACCTGGTCTTCACAATATCCTCTGGCGAGGAGTTCCACAGGTAGACTGTGCGCTGCATGAAGAAAAACTTCATTTTGTTTATTTTAAACCTGCTACTTACTAATTTCAGTTGGTGACCCCTAGTTCTTATGGTATGGGAAAATTAGACCTTTTTTTGAAATTCTGAAAAATGGGAGTGGAAAAACTGAACCCCCCCCCCCAATATTTTTGTGGTTTTATGAGTTTCTCTAGTCTCTCTCATTACTCTCTGTTCCTTCCTACCAACCCAGCTCATCTTTCCACCTGCCTGCTGGCCTGCACAGAGGGAGCCAGAGAGGGATTAGGGCTCTGCTATCGGCCAGGTCTTTGGTTGGCTTTTGTGTATATCTCTTGCTTTCACCGCTCTGCCTCACTTTGGTCCGTGTCTTACACTTCCTCTTGAACAAGCCAGACACGACTGAATAGCTTGTGCTTACACGCATGTACACCACACTAATTGTGACACATTCCATTCATGCTACACACAGTTTATCTTTTTGGTCTTGTCTAGACAAGGCATTTGGCAGTTCAGGGAATGTTCTGGAATAGCAATTCTGGAGTAACGGCATGTGTGGAAACACGCATTCTGAGGTGAATGCCAGATTAAGCTAAGCAGGACCAAAACACTCTTATTCCAGTGAGAATATGTGGAGTGTCACCTGAATAGCTAGAGCATTTTAAATTCACACTCCACCTCTAATCTGAATTAACTTTTAAATGTAGACAAACCCTTGGATTTGAAAGCAATGAGGAGTCCTGTGACACCTTAGGCTACGGCTAGACTGCAAACTTCTTTTGGAAGAAGCTTTTCTGGAAGAGATCTTCCGGAAAAGCTTATTTCTAAAGAGGGCGTCCACACTGTAAAAGTGCAACGAAAAAGCGATGTGCTTTTTCGAAAGATAGCGTCCAATCAATGTGGACGCTATCTTGCATTTAAGTTGTGATTAGCCTGGACGGAGTGGCTACCAGGGCACCTGTGTTATTTCCTGGAGGCCTCTTCGTTCGAAAGAACTTTCTCTTTGGCATCCACACACGCCTTTTTCCAAGAAAGTTTTTTCAAAAAAAGGCTTCTTCCTCATGGAATGAGGTTTACCACCGTCAGAAAAACCCTTCCGTTCTTTTGACTTTCTGTCGGAAGAACTCAATGGCAGCGTGGACACAGGTATTGTTTTTCTTGAAAAAAAACTTCCATTTTTCCAGAAAAACGCTGCAGTGTAGACACACCTATAGAGACTAACAAAAATATATAGAATCATGAGCTTTCGTGGGTTTGATCCATTAGGATTTGAAGGTTTCTGACATTAGATTGGGTGGCGTACACTTCAGAATGTGAGTTAAAGCTTAACTGCTTGCTCTTAGGCTTTGTCTACACTGGCGCCAGCAATATGCAAATGAGGCTATGCGTGGAATATCGCCAAGCCTCATTTGCATATCTAATGAGCCGCCATTTTGCTGAAGAGCCTCTTGCGTAAGAAGGAGCTGTCTACACTGCCCCTTCTTGCGCAAGAAAACCCCTCTTGCGCAATGCCGTTATTCCTGAAAATAATCAGCGTGACGGCATTGCGCAAGAGGGTTTTTCTTGTGCAAGAAGGGGCAGTGTAGACATCTCCTTCTTGCGCAAGAGGCTCTTCAGCAAAAATGGCGGCTCAATAGATATGCAAATGAGGCTTGGTGATATTCCACGCTTAGCCTCATTTGCATATTTCTGGCGCAAGATCGCGCAAGTGTTGACATAGCCTTAGAGTTTTAAAAGGTATTAATTGGATCAAGCCAAATTACTCGATCTAACTTCATACTTTTAAATCTTAGTCTAGACATGAACTCTCTCTCACTCACACACACACACACACACACCACACACACACACACACCACACACACACACAATCTTGATCTAGCTTCATACTTTTCAATCTTATTCTAGACAGGAATTGTTACACACACACTGAGTATCTTGGTGCGCCTGTGCATGCGTGTGCGCGCGCACACACACACACACACACACACACACAACCTCTGTCTGCTCAAATGCACTCGCACACACTGTCTCCCATGGGCGCACGCCCCAACACGAATGTTCCCCGTCAATCAGCCCAGTGCATTTCCATCACGTTAGCCGATGGATTTAAGCCGAAAAGAGCCCCCAAGTTCAATTCCCCAGCCCTCTCTTCCCATCTTCATCAACTCCCGGGGCTGCGGGGCCGGAGGTTGGGAACGAAAAGGCCACGCCATTTCTCGTTGGAGCTCAGGCACAAAACAAGTCAGAGCAGTGCACTGATTTGCAGAGCTGGCGTCTCTCAATCTCTCCTCTCGGTGGAAGGGAACAAAACAATTGGGTCTGGACTATGTTGGTGAAAAGTGGGAAGGGAAGAGACCGGCTGAACTGGATTTGGGAGGTTGGGTCAACAGTATGAGCCCTGTTACTGGGAGATTCCCCCCCCCCCCCACATGGGGTCCTAGAACCTGGGTTCAAGCCAGAGCACAAACATCTACACTACAGTTAAGCCTCAGTCAGGCCAGCTGCCGGGGGTTGGGGTGGGTGGGTGTGTGTGTGTGTAGGCAAGCCCAGGAGCCCACGTCTCTGGTGCGGCCATTTACACCAGTGCAAAGGGGGTGCAGAATGCTGCCCTTCTGGTTTTACGCCCACTGTGCACTGGCGTAAACAGCTGCACCAGAGAACATCCATGCTGGGTCAGACCCAGGACCCTGTCTTCCCACTGTCGCCCGTGCCAGGGTGAATGAACAGAACAGGGCCCATTAGCAAGCGAGCTGTCCCCCCATGGTCCCAGCTTCTGGCCGGCGGAAGTTTAGTGACACCCAAGTTTGCCCCCCGACCATCTTGGCTAATAGACACGGATGGGCCCCTCCTCCAGGGACTCCTGTGAACTGAGTTACAGGGTTGACAGGCTGGGGCCAATGAGATTCCAACCCGGCAATCTGACCTCTCCTGGCTCCTTCCTTAGCCTCCCAGGCCTGGCCGCCCTTCTACAAACAGCATCACGTCAGCCCTTCACACCAGTGTTAGCCACTGGTGCAGTCATGCTGGTGCAAAGGCCTAGTGCAGGCACAAGGGGCGCTGGTGCAAAGGCCTAGTGCAGGCACAAGGGGCGCTGGTGCAAAGGCCTAGTGCAGGCACAAGGGGCGCTGGTGCAAAGGCCTAGTGCAGGCACAAGGGGTGCTGGTGCAAAGGCCTAGTGCAGACACAAGGGGCGCTGGTGCAAAAGCCTAGTGCAGACACAAGGGGCACCAGCTAGGGTGGCCATTAGTCCTCCTTTACAGAGGGCAGTTCTGTGGTTTGCTGCTCTGTCCTCTATTGATAGGAAAGCAGACACCTTTGTGGCCTCTATTTTTCTCTTGAGCCCAGAGGTGAAAGGAAGCCGGTGCACCTGGTGCAGCGCTCCAGCAAGAAGCCGGCTGGCTGGGATGCTCGGCTGTAGCTGCTCCCAGCTGGGCAGGGCTCTCCTGCAGGCTGCCTTGCTAAGCAGCAGGTAACTAGGCAGGTGAAAGGGGCTTTCTGGGGACACGCATACCCCAGCCCCTAGCGCCCTGGGCGCCCTTTTGGGAGGGTGGGGGGAGCTGCAGCCGCACATACTGGGTCACAGCTGTTCTTCTTCCCCTGACTCTCAGGGAGCAAGGGGAAAGAGCTCAGCTTGGGCCATCCTCTTGCTCCTGGCTGCTGAGGGCGGGGCAGAGGAGGATGCAGCAGTCTGTGAACTTTACCCTCGCTCCCTGAGAGTCAGGGGAAGAAGAGCAGCCGCGACCCCCTCCCCACCCTCCTGAAGTAGCTCCCTTGTCCCCTCCCCCAACACTCACCCCTCCATCCCCAGCCTTGACACCTGAACCTCCCACATCCCTCTGCCCTGGGCCCCCTCTGCGCTAAATGCAACAGTCCTCTCTTCCTGGGCTACTTTGAAAGCCACCCGCCGCCAGCACAGCGTGATTTAAACCAGCGTTTCTTAAACTGTGTTGCAAGGCAGTTGGAGGTGTGCCACGGAGAACAGAGTTCAAAATGGCTGCTCTTAAAGGGGCAGGCGACTTTTTTTTTTTTTTTTTGGCTCAACAAAAAATCATTGGTGTTCCTCACTTAAAAACTTTTTTGGTGTTCCTCCATCTTAAAAAGTTTAAAAAACATTGATTATAACAGTCCCACAGCCCGGGTGCAAATCACAGCTGTGCCAGGGCTCTGCAAGCGGCTACAGTCCCAGCCTCACCAGGGCCTTGTGTTATGTGGCCCTGCAGTGCTGAGCAGACAGTGCCACATCAAAGGCTGTGGGGAGACCCAAGGGTCCCTCATGGGACCCCTCTGCTCCCATGGGCAACTTTCCACTGTTCCCGTGGGCAAACTCAGCATTCCCCTGAGGGCCAGGTTTCAGAAAGCTGGGGAGAGCCAACCGAGCCAGTAGCTAATTTTGAAACCATCTGTCGGGGATGATTTCTTTTGAAAGGGGTTCTTGACCGTGAGAGGCTGCCACTCAGGGATAATGGAAGGCCAAGCTTCCCTGGGGCATTGCCTTCTACCTGGGAGGCTGGGGCAGTGCTTTGGACGTGCTTAGAAGAGGTGAGTTCAAGTCCTCATTCAGCCACAGACTTTTTATCTGGCCTTGGCCAACTCCCTTAGCCTCTGTGTGGCTCAGTTTCCCACCAAACAGAACTCACAGCCCAGCCTGACCAGACAGAGTCGGCCCCACAGACCTTGGAATGGATGAAGATGGGAAGAGAGGGGGAAATGCATTAAAGGTTGTGATGTCCCCAGGCGCTACAATACATGAGAGAGATTGCCAGTTGGGGGGTGGCTAGCAGCATTCCCTGTAAGCCAAGCACTTAGACCGCCACCCAAGAGAGATGCCGTGCCGCTGATTAGCAAAGCACTGGCAGCTTGTGTTTCTCTTGGTGGTGCACATGCCTCCGTGCACAGAACAAAATTTATTCCACACATGGATGGGGAAAAAAATTAGAAGGAACACTGGTGGCATCAACGGGGTGAGGAAGAGGGCGCTGGGTGAGGGTGGTTTTCTGTGCTGGGGACACCTGTCCCATTAGGAGTGGACTGAGCCTCTCTGAGGCATTTCCCGGCGAGGCGAGCCAGGGTGCCCCTTGGGATGAACACCCCCCCTAGTTTAGGCAATTTGCTGGCTCTTTCCTGCCCCTGGAGACCTCGCAGGAATTGAATCCAGGCTGCTGGCTCAAGGCCCTAGCCCCAAGCCTGCCTGTAAAGGGCCTGGAGAAGCACCTGTGAGTTCTCTAGAACCTCGGCTCAATCGCAGGCTCCAGAAGGCAGCAGCCCAGAACCAACGGCCTGAGCAGGACGCAGGAGTTGGGCCAGGACATCTAGCGGTGAGACGGGGGGGTTGTGAGCAGCGCAGGGGGCCGGGCTGTACGCCTGGTCCCTAGAGGAGCTAAGTCACGTGCCCCCGGATCCTGGTGCCTCTGCCACCCGCCGCTGCCAGCAGGGGTCGCTACACAGGCTCTGCCCCCAGCCAGCTTTGGAGAGGCTAGCGGAGAATGGCCGTGGGATTTCTGCATGGGATGGGGTAGAGGTGCGGAGAAACGAGCCGCATTCACCCAGCTTCCTCTCCCAGCAGGGAGCCAGCACGAGGAGGAGGAGGAGAGACCCAGGGCGTGCAGCGGCCGGCAGCTGGAGACCTGCGAGGGTTAAACACAATTGTCTTTGCAACCACGGCCGCCCTCCTGGGAGCGCGGAGTACTGGGTTTTCATTTTAAGTAACCCTAACGCGGCATGTGATGAAATGCGCGGGCCGTGTGTGACAGACAGAGAGAGGGAGAGAGAGAGACCAAGAGGGATGCAGGTGGCTCGGAAAGGTAAGAGATCTGCCCCCATGCCGCGGGGGCCTGTCTTTAGTACATAGATTGTAGGGATCTCCGAATCTTTGTCGGCACCTCAGGTTTCTGACCTCCCTGCTGGGAGAGCCTTGTTATCTTCTGAAATCTACCACCCCTCCACTGGTCTCCCATCCTTCCCCGTCGCCCACAGGATGTCCTCGCAGAGGAAGGTAGCTCTGGGTTGCAAAATGCCTTTGGGACGCAGCTTCCCGTTCCCATCGTAGCTTTTATCCTCGCCCCAGAGTTTCCCGTTCTGATGGCGTTCCCCGAGGGGGGCAGACAGGACAGAACTTTAGCTCCGCCGGGAATGGAACCGGCTCCTTCCGCGCCCGAGGGTGGAGATGCTGTGGGTATGGTAAGCGGAGGGTTCCCGCTGACATTTGGGCTTTTCCGGGATCACTCCCAGGAGGGCTTATGCCGCATGGCAGGGTCTGCGTGAAGGAGAAGGGGGCTGGGGAACATGTTTGTTTATTTCCCCATCTCAAAGCAGACTCGGGCAACCAGAGACCAGGGTGACAGCCCTGTCTGTGCGGTGACCTAACTTCTCCCAAGTGCTGCATGCTGGCTGTGCGGGGCTGGGCTTGTGTTATTGGAGACAGGGGGATCAGAGGGGTCTCCTCCCCGGGGAGAGGTTGTAAAATGACCTTCCGTGCAGCACGGCCCCCTGGCAATAAACCCAGCTCTAGGCCAGCGCTGGGGAGAAAGGGCTGAGAAAGGGCCGTCTATAGGAGAGGAATGAGCAGCAGCCACAGAGCAGGGCAAATCAGCAGGGTGTGCGGATGGCGCTCCCAGCAGACCTCTCTCCAAATCCATCTGGTCTGGAGTTGGGGCAGGGAGAGAGGGGTGGGGAAGAACCCTGATCTCGCTGAGCGGAACACCCAGTGTCCCCAGGAATGGAGAAGGACTCGGCTCGGTGGGCCTGATCCTGGGCTGGGCTTGGTGGGCCAGATCCTGGACTTGGCTCGGTGGGCCTGATTCTGGGCTGGGCTCGGTGGGCCTGATTCTGGGCTGGTCTCCGTGGGCCAGATCCTGGACTCGGCTCGGTGGGCCAGATCCTGCATTGGGCTTGGTGGGCCTGATCCTGGGCTGGGCTTGGTGAGCCAGATCCTGCATTGGGCTTGGTGGGCCTGATCCTGGGCTGGGCTTGGTGGGCCTGATTCTGGGCTGGTCTCCGTGGGCCAGATCCTGGACTCGGCTCGGTGGGCCAGATCCTGCATTGGGCTCGGTGGGCCTGATCCTGGGCTGGGCTTGGTGGGCCAGATCCTGCATTGGGCTTGGTGGGCCTGACCCTGGGCTGGGCTCGGTGGGCCAGATCCTGCATTGGGCTCGGTGGGCCAGATCCTGCATTGGGCTCGGTGGGCCTGATCCTGGGCTGGGCTTGGTGAGCCAGATCCTGCATTGGGCTTGGTGGGCCTGATCCTGGACTGGGCTCAGGGGGCCCGATCCTGGACTGGAGTCAATCCGCATAAATTGACTTATGTGGTTAAGGATAGGCCCATGGGTGTCATTTGGGAAATGTCGGGGGGGGCATTGACCCCCCCCACTGCAAGCCTGGGGCAGGAGCGGAATTTGCCCCTTCTTGCGCAGCCCCATTGGCCTGACGGGAGCTGCCCCACTGCCCCCCGCTACAGGAGTCAAACTGCACAGATGGCTCCGGTTCCGGCCCTCTAGCAGGCAGATCCGTTCGCTGGAGTTCAGTGTCTCCCCGACCTGCCTGAGCTCAGGGTGATTTTACTTCCTGCTTTCCTAGGTTCATAACTCTGTTGACCAACAAGTCCGTGGGAAGGGCAGAGAGACAGCAATCGGGACCGTCCTGGGTGGCAGGAATCGCTAAGCATCGTGATTCCAAAACTGGAACGACCAGACTCTCTTCCTGCCTGAGCTGGGATGCTCACATCAGGAGATTGGGGAGGGGTGGCTGTCCAGGGGGCAAGTTGTGGGGGGGGGAGGGGTCAGATCCCCCCAGATGGGTTATGGAGTTGACTGGATTACTCCCTTCGAGGCTGGCAAGGATTGTCGCTCGGTTGGGGGGGGGAGAAGAAGGGGGATTTATCCAGCGATGGAAACCCCCAAGAGCTTTTCGGATTAGGTGGAGGCTTGGAGGATAAAGGCAGCTAATATTTCATCCCAAATCCAAACCCCTCTTCTTCATGTGACTCCTCATCGGAGCCAATGAGAGAGAGAGAGAGAATACCTGGGGGCCTGCCCCTTGTCCCCGTGCGCCTGATGTGTTGTTTACACTAGTGCAAAGTGGAAAACACAATGTGACGCGTCTCATCCGACGTGTGTGTCCGACACGGAGCCCAATGGAGCCACCCAACCATTTCTTTTGCCTTTCTTCCACGGGGGGGAGGGGCTGCTGCTTCTGGAGTGTCACCCCTAAAACTGAAGCTGGACTTCTAGTCAAAAGGGCCAAATGACCCCTGGATTGATGTGGTGAGCAAAACAGCCCCTGGTCCTCACCAGAGCGGATGCGAATCCTGATATCCGGACGAGCTTTGCATTGGGTTCTACTAACCACCCAGAGCATGTGATCCACTATGTGGAATAACCCAGTGCACGGGCCCTGTATGGCAGGCAGGGGCCACTCAGGACAAGAAATTGGGCTGAAACGCTCCCCCAAACTCTGGGGCAACAGCAAGGCTGCTTCTAGACTGGCAAGTTTTTCCGCAAAAGCAACTGCTTTTGCACAAAAACTTGCCAGCTGTCTACACTGGCCGCTTGATTTTGCGCAAAAGCACTGACGTTCTACTATCCGAAATCAGTGCTTCTTGTGCAAATGCTTCGACGTCCCCGTTCGGGCAAAAGCCCTTTTCTGGAAGTGTTTTTGCACACGAGGGCCAGTGTAGACAGCTAAAAACTGTTTTGCGCAAAAAAGCCCAGATGGTGAAAATGGCAAAAGCATCCGTGCCAATCTAGACGCTCTTTTCCGCAAATGCTTTGAATGGAAAAATGTTTCTGTTCAAAGCATTTGCGGAAAATCATGCCAGTCTAGACATAGTCCAAGAGTGTGGGGAGAGGCGCTTTGAAGCGTTGCTTGACAGGGCTTTGCTAGCGTCGCAGCATCCGATTCATCCCGGAGTCGGTCGCCGGTTAGGCTGGAGCTGAGCAAGCCCAGCCGGCGGTTCTGTGCCGAGAGCTCTGTTCTCTGCCGCCCGCCTCGCTGGAGGGCTTGTAGTTCTGCAGGGGGAGACTCGTTCTCACTGGCAATACAAATAAAGAGGTGCCAGCCTGGACGCTGAAGGTCACATCTGCTGCTGGGGACGTGCAGGGCTGCTCTCCGCTGAGCAGGCAGCTTGCCGGGCACTAGGAGGGCATGCCAGAGGCATGCTGGGTGGGGTGGACATATGTGTTTTTATATATGCCTGTCTGTGTCTGTGTGTAGGGTTACACCAAGTCTCCTTTGCTCATGAGACACAGGCGCTAGTGATGTATGCACTTGGGGAAACCGAGGCACGGCACGGGGCTGTGACTGGCAGCCAGCCCCTGGGGCTGTCTGCTCAGTAACAGAGCCAGAGCAGGAGGATGGGGAACTCAGTGGAAGCAGCTGCTTGTTAGGAGAGATGCGCTCTTCGGTACGGCAGCAATGCCTTGAGGGAGTTGGGCCCTGTCCGGCTGCGGGCTGTGCACACGCCGGGAGAGGGAGTCCCTGCCCCACGGCGCTTCTGGGAGAGCCAGCCGTGACAGGAAGGGAATTGCCAAAGGTCACCCGGCAGCTCAGTGTCAGAGCCAGGAGTAAAACACAAGCTGCCCGACTCCCAGCCTGTCGCCATTCTCTCTCCCCTGCTCCTCTGTCCTCCCCCTGCTTTGTGGAGCCCTATAATCACCCCCCTTCGGAGATGCCTCATAACCACCGAGCCCCGGGGGGAAGCGGAGAAAGGAACAGCGGGGAGAGAGCAAAGCCAGGCTCGGCCACTGGCCGTGGGATTCCAGCTCCGAGCTTTGCCCCCCGGGTCTGCCCCTTGCTCTCATAGCCCAGACCCAGGCCTGCGGAGCCTGGTCTGGCCTGCCAGGTTCCAGGCGTTCACCTTCCCGAGTGACCTTCATCTTCTTTGTGTCTTCCCCCCCGCCCCCACCTCGTTTAAGGTTTCTATTTGACCGTGTTACAGAAGCCTTTTAAATCCCACGTCCCCGAGAGACCCAGGCCAGCGAATGAGAAGAGTCAGCTCCTAGAGTCGGGGTAAAGACTTAAGTGGGGGGAGCCACTGAGCGAGGCCCGGAGCCTGATTCTCCCCCCACTCCTTGCACAGCCACCCCCCGGACTTTGACGGAGCCCCTCTGGCCTGACACCGGAGTGAGACCAGAATCAGGCCTGCCCTCCGGGGGGGGGCTGGTGTGAACGGTTGTGTGAGAGCTGAAGATCCAACTGCGGGTTCTGAGCGCCCCCAAGGAGGGGAGGTTAAAAGATCACTCCCCCCACAAAGGGGCAAACTAGACAGGCAGCAAGGTGAGGAGGCAGAAGCAGGGAAGGATTTAAGGCAAGATGCGTGTTTAAAGGAAGTGGGAGCTAGTGGTTAGCGCAGTCGCAATTCATAGCCGTGACCAGTTTTTCCGAAAGTGTTATCTAGGACAGTGTTTCTCAGCCAGTGGTATGAGGACCCTTGGGGGTACTGGAGAAGTCTGGGGGATACGTCAACACAACTGAAATTTGGAGAAAACTGAATTTTTGTTTGAAGTTTTACTGCGCTTTATTATTTTTGTACGTTTTACACCCCAGAAATGTGATTGCCCGCCCGGCTACGATGAAGTTGTTTAAACGAATGTGTTGCAACGGTAGAAACAAATTTTGTGTGTCTGAAAACTGTAGGTAGGGGGGGTACTTATTTGTTTTAAAGGGGGAACTTTATAAAAAAGGTGGAGAAACACTGATCTAGGGGCTCGAGCGAGGGAGGTGGGGCTAAATAGACCTGGGTTCCGATACTTGCTCTGCTGGGGCAAGTCAGTGCCCCACTCTGTGCCTCAGTTTCCCCACATTTGCGAAGGGGCGGTGGGAATACTGCCCGCCTTCGGAAAGTGCTTTGAGCGCTATGGATGAAAAGCGCTGGGTGTTCTCCTCCACGGAGCCGGGTTGCTGACTCGCGACTCAGGGAGGGGCCTTGCGTGGATAGAGGACGTAGCGTTGGTGACGCTGAGGCCCCTGTAGGCCGCCACGGAGGGGTAAAGGGAGCTGAGTCCTGCTTCCCAGCCTCCCTTGCCCCACTCTAACCACTAGACTCCACTCCCCTCTCAGAGTTGGGGCTGGAACCCACGATTCCTGGCCCCGCATTCTCCCACGTTGCTCAGTAGCCAAGACCTGGGAAGAGGGGATCTGAACATGCAGCATCTGGCTCTGGCCAAGCCATGATTAGAAGCCACGTCCCCTGCGCCGCCCGTAAGAAACACTCCCTGGAACCCGGGCGTCCAGCTCTGTCCCTGCTTGGGCCAGGAGCAGAAAGCGACTCTGTAAATGGGGGGGGGGGGGGTGTCCACACTCGCTGTGCCTCCATGGAGTATCTCGTCGGAGGGCGGAGCTGTCAGGCCACCCTCTCCCCCAGGGCCGGGTTCCCTTATCAGAGGAGATCTGGCCCCTGCCTTCGTGGCTCCCCTGGGTAGGAAGCAGCCTGCCCAAGCCCGGGTTCCCCCCCCCCCCCCGCCCATTCCCCCGCCTCCTGGCCGTTCCAATGTCCCCTAATCGGCTTGCTTTAATAGCATTAGGCGCTTTTAAACAAACAGGCCCTTGACCCTCTTTCCCCCCCTGCCCCCACGCTCTGCTAAGCAGGTGGAGGCTGAAACGCCCTGGGCTGGCTGCGCGGGGCTGGCTAAGGAGATTGGAGGTGGATTTGGGAAAGAGAAAGGGGCAGGAAGCCAGCCAAGTCTCGCCCCACTGGCCTGTTTGTTTGCACTCCCAAGCCGGAAAGGCTCTTCCAGCCGCCCCCTGTCTCTGCCATCTCCCCCCCCCCCCACATGGCCACGTTCGCCTCCCCGGGGTGTCATCCTCCCCCTGCCCTGGGTTGGGCAGGGCACGCTGGGACAGAGCCACTGGAAACCAAACTGGGGGGGGGGGGAACCTGAAAACACATAGCGCTGCCCCTCGGCACAGAGAGGGGAGGTGACTGGTCCTGCAAGCCAATCTGTGGCACGGCCCGGAATCCTGCCTCCCAGCTGCCCCCGCCCCGCACTAACCACTAGACCCCACTCCCTTCCCAGAGCTGGGGCTGGAACCCAGGAGTCCTGGCCCCCTCCTTCCCGCACTACGCTCTAGCCCCTCGGCGGTCTGCGGGCAGTTCGGGACAGATGTATACTGCTTACCTGGGGCTGGGTTGAGGGCTGTCCGCACAAACACCGGGCCTCATTCTGCTTGGTGTCAGGCTAGCCTGGTTTCAGTCTAGCCAAGCCGTTCTGACAACTCGTTACAAGCCTGCGGGGTCAGGGCCTGATTGTGGGCAGAATAACCCGGGGGAGCAGGTAGGTTGCATCCTGCCAGGATAGTGTGTGCGGTGGGGGGGGGCTCACTCCTTGGAAGCCCCCCTAGGGTGCAGCACTTAATAGCTCCCTGCCCCGCTAGAGCACTGGCCAGCTCCCCCCTCAGAATCCGTTCCTGATTCTGATCTCCCCATGGTGTAAATCAGGAAGCACTCTGCTGCAGCAGATAACACGAACCTGGCAGCCCATCAGCCCGTCTCTCTCTTCCCCCGTCCTTCATCCTCTCTCCCTCTTCATCACGCCTGCCACGTGGCTCCTCACCACGTTGCCCTCTCTTTGTGGGCCCGAGTCTGAGCAACGCTAAGGCCCGTTTACCCCACCCTTTTTGCACTAGCAGAGTGGTCGCTTGGACACGGGCCTGGCGAGATCAATGCCATCAGCAAAGTCACCTGCGTGATGAAGCTTTTGCAGGATCAGGAGGAGCTGCGATTGCGTTCTCCAGCTTCTAAAACCGCTCGGCGTAGGCAAAGGCAAACCCTGCCGCATATTGAGGTGGGGGGCTTTGCTAAATGGAAAGGGAACTATCCGTTTTGAAAACCGCCACGATTTCATTTCTGCATACACAACGACAAGTCCTGTGGCACCTTATAGACTAACTGATTTATTGGAGCATAAGCTTTTGTGGGCAAAGACCCGCTTCGTCAGAAGCACCAAGTGGGTCTTTGCCCACGAAGCTTATGTTCCAATAAATCCGTTAGTCTATAAGGTGCCACAGGACTTGTCGTTGTTCATGCAGATTCAGACTAACACGGCCACCCCTCTGATTAATTTCATTTCGATGAATCTGGGAAGCAGCCTTTTACTTTTCAAACAGCCTTCAAATCCAAACCACAGTCCAGCTCTAAATAATGCAAACAAGAAGCAATGAATGAAAGGAAAAAACAAAACAGACTAGACAGAATAAAGCGAAGGGGAAAAAAAAGAAAAATGGGAAAGAAATAAAATCATTATTCAGAACGTTAAATGCCAATCAAATAACAGAGAGGTGCTTTTCGTGGCTTCTTCCCCTACCATCTGGTTTCCTCAGTGGCCTGTTTGCATTTCTGTGTTTAACCCAAGCAGAGAGAATCGTCTTTATTATATTTATTTGACTGTAACATCCAGAAAATAAAATCAAAGGAAAATGCGAACGTGGAGCTGGGGACGCTAGCTAGGTGAGCATCTGTCCCGAAAGAGACAAGTTCTGGGATAAGGGAATTGGTCAATTTTACCTTGAGCTGGAAGTATTAAGAAGTGGAGAACTTTGACCGGGGAATATTCCCTCACCCATTTCCATAGCAATGATTTTCTGTTGTTGTTTTGAATGTGAGTGAAAATTAAATCACACTGGATAGCTCCATTTGGGAGAGGGGTGTTGAACAGCAATCCTCCCCTCCTCAAAGACATTTTGGTTCGGAATCTGGAGAGAATCCGGTTTTTATCAAATCGGCGTGTGCCTAATCCAAAGCCTGCTGAAATCTGTAGGAAATCGCCCACTGGTTGCAGCAAGGCCAGAGTTGCTTTTGTATTGAGTCTGCGTTGCATACAAAGCCAGTTGCCTGTTTAGAACCTGCCAAATGCCCTGTCACCTGCCTACAGACTTTTTTGACAGCCCCCGCGCTCCCATGAATGCGAGAAACTTCCTGGGTACTCAGACGAGGGAAGAAATCTGTTTGGTTTGACTTTATAGTAAATGAAAACCATTCAGTGTGTAAGGACTGACCTAAAAGGAGCGTTTGCAGGATTGGGCCCTCGGTGGCGTGCCGCTGTGTTGGATCTTTGTGTGTGAGATATCAGAATCCCACTTCTGTTGAAATCAACCGGTCCTTTCTAAGGACCTTTACTTAGCAACTATCGGGCCAAGTCTGCTCCTGAGCAGTCGTTTACACTGCGTGAACCAAATGCAAAGTGCGTCCACCAAAACACGTGGCTAATCGTTTTCCATCCTTTCTTTTTCTCCTGCCAATGCAAAAGACTTTTTTTTGGTCCGAATAACTGTATTGATTTTGGTTTAATGTTGCGTTTTCGCCATATTAGCAAATGATACTAAACCGCCCAAGACCAAAGCAAACTGTGAAGAGCTCTAAAAAGATCTCACCAAACTAAGTGATTGGGCAACAAAATGGCAAATGAAATTTAATGCTGATAAATGTAAAGTCATGCACTTGGGAAAACATAACCACAACTATAGATACAATATGATGGGGACTAATTTAGCTATAACTACGCAAGAGAGAGATCTTGGAGTCATTGTGGATAGTTCTCTGAAAACATCCACTTAAGGTGCAGTGGCAGTCAAAAAAGCAAATAGAATGTTAGGAATCATTAAAAAAAGGGATGGAGAATAATAATATTGCCTCTCTATAAAACCAGGGCACGCCCACATCTTGGATACTGCATACAGACGTGGTCGCCTCATCTCGAAATAAGATCTATCGGCATTGGAAAAGGTTCAGAAAAGGGCAACAAAAATGATGAGGGGTATGAAACGGGTCCCATTTGGGATGTAAAATGTTGATTATTTGGCTAATCAAATAGTCGATGCAATTTGTATCGACTAGTCGATTAGTCAATACGGGCGTTTCCGCCTTTGAAGCATAGCAACAGCCTCCCCTCCCCCGTAGCTGTTGCTACACTTCAAAGGCAAAATCGCTGCAGGGAGCACAGGGCCAGCGGGTGACTCAAGCAGGCCCCCACTGGCCTTGTGCTCCCTGCGGTGTTTCAAAGCGGCAGCGCTACATGGAGCTAGGGGTCGGGCGGGACTCCCAGCTGGCCCTGGGCTGCATGCAGCATTTCAAAGCAGCAGCACCACATGGAGCCCAGGGTCTGGCCCCAGGCTTCACATGGCGCTGCTGCTTTGAAGCACCCCCCTCATCTCCCTCTGTACCCTTTCTGCCTCTTTCCGATAGAGGCAGCAAGGGAGAGAAGTGACTCGTCATCTAGTCATTTACATCCCTAGGTCCCATATGAAGAGAGATTAACAAGATGGGGACTTTTCATCTTAGAAAAATGGAGACTAAGAGGGGATAGGAGAAAGCTCTATAAAATCATGACTGGAGTGGAAAAAATGAATAAGGAAAAGTTATTCACTTGTTCCCATGACATAAGAACTAGGGGCCACCAAATGAAATTAATAGGTAGCAGGTTTAAAACAAACAAAAGGAAGTTTTTCTTCATACAGCACATAGTCAACCTGAGGAACTCCTTGCCAGAGGATGTTGGGAAGACCAGGACATTAACAAGGTTCAAGAAAGAACTAGATTAATTCATGGAGGTTAGGTCCATCAATGACTATTAGCCAGGGTGGCTAGGAATGGAGTCTTTAGCCTCTATCAGAGGCTGGGAATGGGTAACAGGGGAAGAATCATTTGATGGTTCCCTGTTCTGTTCATTCCGTCAAGGCACCTGGCACTGGCCACTGTCGGCAGACAGGACACTGGGCTAGATGGACCTGTGGCATGACCCAGTGTAGCTGTTCTTATGTTCTTATATTTTTGCTTTACTTTTCACAATATTATTTGCCAATTTCAGTAACATTCCCACAATATTTTACAGTGTTTGGGGGCAGATTTGTCCTATTTTGTTTGGTTTTTATTCTCAAACCCAACTAGTTTTATTTTCCAGAAAAATCTTGGGGAAGTTTGGGTAAAAAACAATATAGTTAAAAAAGGGAACTCATATGAAATGCATCGCATCCTATGGATTCTCTTCTTCTAGTGGATTTTTTTTTTTTTTTGGCGGAACGAGGTTATGAAGAAGCTGTTTGTAAAAAAAAAAAAAAAAACTGGCTCATCAAACTGGATTTGAATAATATTTTCTTGGGATCAGTGGGTCCTGGAAAAGTGATAATCACAGAGAATCTCACACACAATTAAGCACACAGAGAATCTCACATGCAATGAGTAACTATTTTTGCATAAGTCCCATTTCTCCATGTGGATAAGTGGGAAAAGTCAGGTCTTGTTAATTGGGGATAAGATGATAGAAAGTTTCTTCTTTTTATACAGTTCCTATGGGGCTCAAAGGATATGAAATGTACCAACTCCAACTTTTCTCTCTGGCTACGTCTAGGCTACAGGCTCCTTTTGGAAGAAGCTTTTTTCGGAAGAGATCTTCCAAAAAAAACTTCTTCCGAAAGAGAGCATCCACACTGCGAAAGTGCATGGAAAAAGCGATCTGCTTTTTCGAAAAAGAGCGTCTAGACTGAATGGATGCTCTCTCACACGTAAGCTGTGATTGCTATGGACGGAATAGCCACCAGGACACCTGTGCTTTTTCCTCTTTCCTCTTTTTCCAAAAGAACTCCCCCTTCCCCGTCCACACACGCCTTTTGGCAAAAAAGCTCTTTCGCAAAAAGGCTTCTTCCTCGTAGAATGAGGATTAGCAATGCTGGAAAAACCCCTCTGTTCTTTTGATTTCCTTGCGGAAGAACGTGATTGCAGTGTGGACTGTCCTCAAGTTTTGTCGGAAAAACGGTTGTTTTTCCAACAAAACTCTGTAGTGTAGACATACCCTCTGTTCAGAACTCGCCTGCTCTAATGCACCAGACCAGAACCTCAGCAGGTGGAACTCAAAGTTCCTTTGTTGACTTAACTGGTGCTGGACCGATTCACAACCCCGAGAGGGTGGCCTTTTGTCTCAACTGAACCATGAATATTCTTAAATTCTCATGTTGCAAAAATAAAAAACAGAGTCACTCTTGGCTGGTTACAAGCCCTGATTGATCCTCCCTTCACCAGCATCTCCCTGCGGATGAGTTTGGCTAGGATGATACAGTCTTGCTGCTTGTCTGTTTCTTTCTTAGCCATTTAAAAAGCACAATGCTGAGGGACTCATTGCATTTTTTCTGTAGGCCAACGGAAAACCAGCAGGAAAATCCCAAACCCTTCCAATCTCTGGAGTAGGAGATCTCTCTCCCTCTCTTCCCTGGCAGGGGGGTAAGAAGATTTAAAATTAACCCTTCCCCCTCCTTTCTATATAAAGAAGAATCGTCTTAAAACTCTCGGACTCTCTCCCTCTCTTGTTCATTTCTAATTGCAGGCAACAGCGTCTAGCTGAAATAAATCCCCAGAAATACACATCTCAGCAGCAAGGTAGGTAAAGACCAGATCTAAGAGCTCCCAAGGTCTCTAGGAGCCTCTTTCAAATCTTCGCCCTCTTTTCTTTTTCTTTCTTTTTCTTTGCCAACAGTTTCTCTAAGGAATTTAGGGCGAATGTTTTTTTTTTTGCTTGGGTCACCCCTATGATGTTTGAAATCAAGAAAGGTGTTCAGAGGCTTGAAAATGGTTTTTAATCATAATCAAAAAAGCCATTTTCTCAGTTAAAATAAGATGCTTTTTTCTTACGTAACAACCTTAATGGACGTGGGGAGGAAAGTTGAAATCACAACAGAGTGACTGAAAAATTGGCACAAATTGGAGACCCAGATCTTGGGGGAGGAGGGGTGAAGTTCTCAAGAAGGTCCTTCCGTTTATTTTTCAGCCCGGGACTTGTTACAAAATGTTCCCTTCTGCTTCAGAACTGTCGGGTCCCAAGTAACACATCAGTGTGTCGCCACTCCTGGTTTGCAGCGGTGCTTTGGAGGAGACAAAAGGCGTTCAGACCAGCTGACGAACTTGTAGACAATGAAGTGTAGGGTGTTTCCTGGAGACGAGAGCAGAGGGACAGCTCCTTTGGCACTGGAGACAATAGATGTGATTTCTGGATGTTGGCCAAGGAGATGTGTGATGCAAAGGCTTGAAAGGCACGACTCTCCCTATAGCGTGTGGTGGGTCTAGGCGAGGTCTTGAGGGTGCACGAGGCTTTGGCCGGCTCCCTCTCCGGCTGCCTTATACGGGGAAATCCACAGAAGTAGCAATCACGGGGAGGGAATGCATTCTCTGCAGCGGCGGTAGCATTGGTCTGTGGTGAAGTTACACAACCCTCGGAGTTACAGCAGCGATAGGAAAAACTAGCTAAGTCCAGTCGAGTGTGTCCAACTGAGACTCACTGTGGGATCGTGCCTGCCAGCCGGCTCTCCAGAACTGTGTCTAGATGGCTCGCTATTTCTCTCTCTCCCCACACACACCCTTCAATTCTCTCTCTCTTTCTTTCCCCGTTTCCCTCAGCCTCTAGTCCTTTGCACCCAGCGCCAGGGCTGGCCTTACCGTGAGGCAAACTGAGGCAGCCGCCTCAGGTGCCAGATGGTGGGGGGGCACCACCAGTGTAGAAAATTGGGAGGGCCCAGAGTGTAGAAAATTGTGTCTGCTGCTGGTGCGTATGGGGCGTCATTTGAGCTCCCCGCCTCAGGTGCCAGAATGTTGTGGGCCGGCCCTGCCTAGCGCTGACCAATTCTTTGGGGTTTCTCCTCGCATTTTGTACGACCCGCCTGCTTTCCTGGCCCCTCTCCTGCGGTGCTTGTTCCCTTTAGTCCCCTGGCTCCTGCCGGTTGGTCTTCGACAAATGTATTCCCTCAGCGCTTTCACGTCGCAGTGCAGGCTTGGAGCGAGCGTCGGCCATCTCTCCGTGCTCGCCACCCTGCCGGGTGACCCCGTTCAAGTCTGGAAAATACTTCCGAGAGGCCGAATGTGCCGTGGGCTTGTTTCCTATTCCCACTCTGGCTCCTTTATGGAGCCACGGCAAGAGGACCACAGCCCTGGCGTAAAGGGACCTGTAAGGATCAGACCTTGTGGTGCTGATCCTGACTGGAGCATCGCCCATTTCCACGGGGCCTCAGCCTCGTTTGCCCGCTGCTCTGGCAGTGTAAAGGGGCCTTCCCGGGAGAGTAAATGCCCGTTAGAACCACGTTAAGACCCCCTTGGCCGGGCCAGAACCGAATGCAGGAGCCTTGGCGTGAACACGGCGCCTCAGAACGTTGTACTGGACGGTGTTCTCCATTCGCGTCGTGTCGTCATGGGTGGTCCAGTGGGTTGTTCATGGTACTCTGGGCCTTAGCTCTTCGTCTTGATTTGGACAATATTATTTAGGAGCAGGCTTGCCTGGCGTTGCCCAGGTCCTTCAGGGCAGGGCCTTGGGGATGTGGGGGGGTATGTGCAGGATGTGGGGGACCGGGGGGGGTGCAAGAGTGAGGTTTTGGGGTGAGGAGAGGCTCAGGAGGGGGACCCCACTTGCCCGCCAACCCAGCAGGGCCTGTTCTCTCCTGCCAGTGCCTCCCCAGCCCACCAGGGCCAGGTCTCTCCCCCTAACTGGCCTCCCCCAGCCCGCCAGGGGCCTATTTGCTCCCCCCTATGCCTCCCCCAGTCCTCCAGGTGCTTTCTTTGTCCGTCCCCCCTGCCCGCTCCCAGTGCTGTGGCCAAGGGCTGCTGGTGGGGGAAGGGTTTGGGGTAGGAGGGCTACTTACCAGTGTGCTGGCAGGCAAAACGGCATAGCCCCATCCCTGCTGGCTGCTCCCTTGGTGGTGCGGCCGCCCCAGTGGACCCTCTGCAGGGTAGCTCTCCCCTGCGGGCTCGCTGCCCCCGGTGGCCACTCTCCTATCTCATCCCCCTGAACAGCAGCCCCTGTTTCCATATTATGGAAACCAGTCCTTTCCCCAGGGCTTCCAGTTGTTCTGGCGCAGCCAAACTCCGACCTTGCTGTAAGTTCTGATCAGAAGAAGCTGCCTCCCGAATTTAGCGACTCTCGTTCTGCCCGTTTAGGAGGAGTTCTTAGACAAATGGACTCGCAGACAGACGCTAAAATATAGAGAGATGTGAGATGGTTGGACCCATTTTATTCCTCAGACTGCAAGAGCCTCAGGGCTGGGATTGTGGTGTTGTTGTTGTTGCTCTTGGGGGTTTGAGTGTGTCCCTTTAGTAACACGGGTAGGAAAAAAACAACGTGGACAGAAAGCAGGGGACTCTGGCAACCCTGTGCGTGGGCACCAGTAAACAAACCGTCTCGCGGGCCGCACACGGAACCCTGATGGGCTGGGTTGCCCCCCATTGGCCTGGGGGGGTCCTTGGACCAGTGGGCATGGTCATTCTAATAATTGAGAGCCGTTCTCACGCTGTCCCACCCCCCTGACACACATGCTGTCATGCGCGCGCGCGCACACACACACACACACACACACACATGCTGTTGCACACACACACACACATGCTGTCACACACGCACACACACATGCTGTCGCGCACACACACGCACACATGCTGTCGCGCACGCACACATGCTGTCACACGCGTATGCACATGCTGTCACGCACTCACACGCATGCTGTTGCACACACACGCACACATGCTGTCGCGCGCACACACATGCTATCACTTATATACACACACACAGTCGCGCATGCACACCCACATGCTGTCGCGCACACACACATATGCTGTCACTTACACACATGCGCACACACGCGCACACACATGCTGTCACTTACACATACACACACACATGCTGTCGTGCACGCACACGTGCTGTCGTGCACACACGCACACACACATGCTGTCACACGCGTATGCACATGCTGTCGCGCACTCACACGCATACTGTTGCACACGCACACATGCTGTCGCGCGTACATGCACGCGCGTGCACACACATGCTGTCACTTATATACACACACACAGTCGCGCATGCACACCCACATGCTGTTGCGCACACACACACATGCTGTCACTTGCACACACACACGCACACACATGCTGTCACTTACACATACACACACACATGCTGTTGCGCGCACACATGCACACACGCATGCTGTCATGCACACACATGCACACGCACACACATGCTGTTGCGCGCATGCACGCATGCACCGGCACGGGAAGGCTTGAATCCCGAATGCCTCTGAGGGCGGGGATGTAAAACGAAAGAGGCCTTTCGCTTCCTCTTGGCCTGGCATGACTCTTCCCACATCCTGCGTGGGTCACGGGGCAGGGCTCGCCTGCCATGGCTCGGGGTTTAGGAGGGGCAGCTGGAGAGAACACCCCAGCCCAAGGCGTGGTGGCAGGTTTCTTGGCGCTCCTGAGAGCCTTTTGCCCAGGGCTCCCAGCAACCTAAACGCATGCACTCTGTGTTTATTTCCTTGCCTTATGCAAATGGCGTGTGCCACCCAGCAGGACGAGTCCTGCAAGAAATACGGGGAGAGATCCCTGAGGGAGCCAAACTGTCAGCATATGAATGGGTGGAGAGACCATTTTCCTCTTAGCACTGGTGGCAGATGCATGGACGAGCTAGGGAATAATCCCCCAGGAGAGGGGAGAAACTGAGGCAGAAGGCTGCAAAATGACTTGCCTGAGGCCACACACCCAGTCAGTGGCAGAGATGGGACTGGACCCCAGGAGTCTTCACTCCTTCCCTGCTCTGACCACCGGATATCTCTCCTGGAGCTGGGGAATGGAACTCAGGAGTCCTGACTCCCAGCCCCCTTGCTCTAACCACTGATGAGCACTGTCTCCTGTGCTAAACCGACCATACTGTGCTCTGGAGGCATTGACAGTGGCAGTGCCCTGGCAGCATCTGAGCCCATGTTTCATTTCACTGCAGTGATGGCTTTGATTTTGCGCCTTCCCAGGTCGGTAAGATGCACTGTGGCTGCGTGTCTGAGGGGGTCCCCAGCTCCTACTGGTTTTCAGGTGAGAATACAAACCATACCGGGGGAAATTCCAAGGTGGAAGAGGAAAACGCATCTTCCTTTCCTCCTGTGGAGCTGTTCCAAGTCCCTGTAACGCCCCAGGGCAAAGCTCAGTTAGGGAGCTGTGGGCCCCGCCCTGAGAGGTGCTAAGCACTTGCATTCCCTGGGAGGTACCACAATCTGGTACATTTATGCTGCATCTTTACTCCCAGAAGACTTTACAGGCAATACATTCCTCCTGCGCTGAAATGCAGCCACCTCTGGGGTGGAACACTGCAAGCTGTTTAATATCCTTCCAGCAAAGCTGCACGGGAATCACCCAGCACTGAAATGCAGCCACCTCTGGGGTGGAACACTGCAAGCTGTTTAACATCCTCCCAGCAAAGCTGCACAGGGATCACCCAGCACTGAAATGCAGCCACCTCTGGGAGGAACGTGGCAGCTGTTTAACAGCCAGGAGTTGAAGACGGGAAGTTCCCTGGGAGTTGTGGGGAGGTTGAGGGCCGCTGACGGCCCCATAGCTGGGGCGTGACCATGCTCTCACTTGCTCTGCAGGGCTGGCTTTCCCAGACTGGGCCTACAAGGCAGAATCGAGCCCCGGCTCCCGTCAGATCCAGCTGTGGCACTTCATCCTGGAGCTGCTGCAGAAGGAGGAGTTCCGTCACGTCATCGCCTGGCAGCAGGGCGAGTACGGGGAGTTTGTGATCAAGGACCCCGACGAGGTGGCGCGGCTGTGGGGCCGGAGGAAATGCAAACCGCAGATGAATTACGACAAGCTGAGCCGGGCCCTCAGGTGTGGGGAAGGGACTGCATGGGAAATCAGTCTCCACCCAGGGCAGAAAGGCAGCTTATAGATCAAAGGGAAGATTGGGAGCAGCCCATGCTAGCCACGCTTTGACCCACACCTGGATTCGGGGTCCTTGGTAATGCAATCCCCGGCTACAGGGAACCACAGGGTCTGTCCGGCCCTAGCAACCTCATTATAGAGTCATCAATGCAGTCCTACCACGAGGATGCAGGATGAAACGACCCCGGTGAGCCATGGACCTGACCCAGACCTGGACCTGAATTCCCCTGGTTTTATGGGGGTTCAGCCCCAGACCCTGAACATATTGGGTCAGACTAAAGGTCCATCCAGCCCAGTATCCTGTCTGCCAACAGTGGCCAATGCCAGGTGCCCCAGAGGGAGTGAACCAAACAGGGAATGATCAAGTGATCTCTCTCCTGCCATCCATCTCCGCCCTTGGACAAACAGAGGCTGGGGACACCATTCCTTACCCATCCTGGCTAATAGCCATTAATGGACTCAACCTCCATGAATTTTTCTAGTTCTCTTTTAAACCCTGTTCTAGACCTAGCCTTTAAACCCTGTTCTAGACCTAGCCTTCAGAACCTCCTGAGGCAAGGAGTTCCACAGGTTGACTGTGCGCTGTGTGAAGAAGAACTTCCTTTTATTTGTTTTAAACCTGCTGCCCATTCATTTCATTTGGTGGTCCCTAGTTCTTAGACTATGGGAACAAGTAAATCACTTTTCCTTATTCACTTTCTCCACACCACTCATGATTTTACAGACCTCTATCATATTCCCACTTAGTCTCCTCTTTTCCAAGCTGAAAAGTCCTAGTCTCTTACACGTAGACAAGAGGTAAGCTGTGAAATCTAGACAGAGTTTTGAAAGCAGAAGGGGAGACTTTAGCTCAGTCTGTACCTTGGATGGACTTGGAGGGGCACTCAGATCCATGCCTGAACCACAGGAGCAGGGAAACAGAGGTGATGAAAGAAGGGGAATAAGAGGACGGATGGGGACTTTTCAGCTTAGAAAAGAGGAGACTAAGGGGGATAGGAGAGAGGTCTATAAAATCATGGAGAAAGTGAGCAAGGAAAAGTTTACTTGTTCCCATCACATAAGAATGAGGGGGTCACCAAATGAAATTGGTAGGTAGCAGGTTTAAAACAAACAAAAGGAAGATTTTCTTCATGCAACACAGAGTCAACCTGTGGAACTCCTTGCCAGAGGATGTGAAGAGCAGGACTTTAACAGGGTTCAATACAGAACTAGATAAATTCAGGGAGGTTAGGTCCATCCATGGCTGTTAGCCAGGATGGGCAGGGATGGTGTCTCTTGCCTCTGTCAAAGGCTGGGAATAGGTAACAGGGGAGGGATCACTTGATGATTCCCGGCTCTGTTCATTCCCTCTGGGGCATCTAGTATTGGACACTGTTGGAAGACAGGACACTGGGCTAGCTGGACATTTGGTCTGACCCACTGTGGGCTTTCTTATGTTCTTATGGCAGCGAGTGAGAGAAAGAGCCTTTATCTCTTTTATTTTTCTAGGAGAAGACTCTTCTCTCTTCTCTCTTCTCTCTTCTCTCTTTTTCTTTTTCTTTTTCTTTTTCTTTTTCTTTCTTTTCTTTTCCCCTCCACCTAGCGGAGAGCAGCCCAGAGGGAAAGCAGACAGACAGGCCCAAGTCAGATGAGATGGAAATCTCTACTGTCGCTCCTAGCAAGCAGGCCTGTGCCTTAAAGCCCAGCGCTTTCTGCTCAGGGCAGAGAAGGACATTTCAATATTTTTTTTCCAATGTAAAAGGTTCCTGGCTCTCCGCGTCATGTCACGGTGCTTGTCTGTTTTACGACACGTCCACCCTCTGCTGCCCTCACACATCAGGGTCTTCCCTTCCCCTCCAGGTATTATTACAACAAGCGCATCCTGCACAAAACCAAGGGCAAGCGGTTCACCTACAAATTTAACTTCAGCAAACTCATCTTCATCAATTACCCACTGTGGGACGTGCGCTACCCGCCCCCGCCGCTGTTGCTGGGGGCCGCCAGCATGTACCGCCCAGCTGTGGTCACCGCCAGCATGCAGAGCGAGGTAACCACAGGGCTTGCGGCTGGGCTGGGGCACGGACTGGTCCAGGGGTGGAGAGGGTCACAGCCTGCCCCATATATAGGGATGGGGGCATGCACTCCCCTATGGGTGGAATGGATCACAGGCTGCCCCATGGGTGTGGCGGGTCACAAACTGCCCCATGCATAGGGATGGGATGGGGGAACACACCACCCTGTGCATGGGGGTGGGATCTCAGACTGCCCCATAGGTTGGGGGCAGAATGGGTGGGATGGGTCACAGGCTGCCCCATGGGTGGGGGTGCAAAGGCAGCAGCCCAAGACTGCCCCAGGCCCCCCAGGCTCATTAATGGGACTCCTGACACCCCACTGCACAGCACATTCCTCTTCCAGCTCCTGCAGGACATGATCTTCACCCGCCAGGCCTTGGCCGACCAGCTGGCCTTCCCCAGAGGCCTCAGGGACCCGCTGGATGTGGCGAGCACAGGGCACAAGAAAGGGACTGCCAGTGGGCCCCGTAAGTGTCTCTGAAAGAGAGGGGGGAGCAGTGCCGGGGCAGAGAGGAGCTTTCCAGGAGCCCTGACAGGTGGAATGCATGTGTGTGTGCACGTGTGTGCATGCGTGTGCACACGGGTGTGTGTGTGTGTGCACGCACTGGCGTGTGCGAGAGTATGTACGCGTGTTAGTGTCCCAGATCAGGGGAGGAGCTGGGGCTCATACACCGAGAGGTAAACAAGGGCCCGGCGGGGCTCAGACAGCTCCCCCTCCACCCCCGAGTGGAAGGGTCCAGCTGCTCCCCTGTCCCAGCGGCAGTGTCTGGCAAGTAGCTGCATGTGGGTGCCAGGCCCTGGACCATCCAGCCCTGGGTGCCTCACAAGGGCGAACTCTGACCAGTGGATGCAAACCCAGGATCCAAACGCCCCTGCACTGGGGGATTGAAATCTGGATCCAGGGCTGCGGGGCCCTAAAACTGGGGCGGGGGGCAGGGTGTCTTGCCGTGGGAGTGGGGGGAGGTTCAGGAAGGGCAAAAGCCTCCCTCCCTGCTGTTCAACTCCCCCATCGGCCTGTCCCTGGAAACCTCTGGGCAGCCCCAGCCAGCATGCAGGTGTCACCGGCGCAGAGCGCTGCCTGGTTTTCTACAGGTGAATTCCCAGCAGCCTGGGCTGCAGAGCCCGCCGGGGTGCCTCGGGGTGCAGCCCAGACAGACAGAGCAGTGTCTGGCTGTGCTGATGACCCCGTAGGGCTTTGCGGGGACACAGAATAGCCTGGATATGCCTTGCTCAGGCCCCAGGCGGAGAACAGGACACAGGAGCACTTCCAGCCAGGGGCTGCACACCCGCTTTGCCCCAGCCCGGCTGCCAGGAAAGGGCCGAAGGGCTGTGACAAATAGGCACAGACGCCAGCTTGCTCAGGACTATGGCAACACCTAGTGGCCAGAGCGGGGCCCCGTCGTGCCGGGTGCTGCACAGACACATCGTGAGAGAATCCCTCCCCCAGCTGCAAGCCAGGTCCCATGGTGCCAGGCACTGCAGAGCGGCAGAGACAGTCCTTGCCCCCAAAGAACTTGCAGTCTGAATAAATAAGGATGGGAAGGGAAACTGAGGCACAGACCTGCGCTGTGACTTGACCAAGGTTGCCTGGCAGGGCAGTGGCAGAGTCCGGAAGGCATCCAGACGTCCTGACTCCCAGCCCACTGCTCAGGGCACCCCGGGGTGACTCCGAATGGTGAAGTGGGGGCTTCCTGGGGAGGTGCGGTGGGGGGGTTGGTGTTGGCTTTGGGAGGCTCTCACTCTGCTCCCTGTCTGTGTTCCTGTCCGTAGGGTTCAGCTCGCTTTCCTCTCCCAGCCTCTTCGGCGCCTGCTGCTGCGTGGGGGCGCAGGACAAGTTCCCCCGCCTGCCTGCCTTTCCGTCAACGTTCCCGCCCCCCGGCCTTGGCCCCCACGCCAGCCGCCAGCTCTGTCCCCCTCCCCCATGTCCCCAGCCCAGACCCCCCGACTGGTTCCCCAGCCACGTCTTCCACTGCAGCCGGGCAGCGCTGCCTCTGGAGGAGAGGGCCCCACTCCCCAGACCAGAAACCCTCCTGATGGGCATTGGCTTCCCGCCCACTAGGCTGCAGGGAAGAGCGGTCCCCGGGCTCCCACTGGGCACCCCACAGGGCCCCGGGAGCGCAGGGGCAGGGGAGAGGCTGGAGTTCCTGCCTGACCTCTCCCAGCCCGAGGGGGAAGGAAAGGCGCCCGCCTCTGCCAAGAACGGCCTGGGCGTGAAAGCAGAGCTGGAGCTGGAGGGCCAGCCTCAGACCAGGGGCACCATCTGTCTGGCTGCCGGCGGGAGGGGCGAGGGTTTGCATTTCGCCCCAGAATTACCAGGCCGCCCCCAGCTTGCTCATCCCATGGGTTCCCCCAGCCTCCCCTGCTTGGCTGGCTTTAAAGCTGGCTGCTCCCTGGATGCCACCTAAGACAGGCGGGCGAGGGAGGGGCCTGCCAGCTCTCCTTCCACCATCCCAGGGGACCTCGGTGTTTCAGAAGCTCCCTCAACAACCAGGTCTCCACAACCCACCGCTCCTCCTGCCTCTGGGCCGAGGGGGCAGATTTCCAGCATCAGAGCCACCAGCAAACCAGCCACCAGGGTCTGCCAGTGATGTCCCCTCCGCCCAAACCTCCCTGAAGGAGGGCCAGCGAGGCAGGTGCAGAGGCCTCTGTGTTGCTCACAGGGTCTCAAAGCACCATGCCGGTCACTGGAATCACACGTCATCCACCTCCAACACATCCTCAGCTTCTGCAGGGTCTGGGTCCCTCCCACATTTGTGATCCGTCTGGGTGGTGACTAGTAGGGTTGCCAGGTGTCCGGTTTTTGCTTGGATAGTCTGGTAATTTAAGAGTCTGGTAAAAAAACCCAAAATATTGGACATATCAAATGTCAGGTATTTGGGGTTTTTCTCCGACAGGAAGTCAGCAGGGACATTTTTCCCCTGCTGTGTCTGGCAGGAATGGGGAGCGGGAAGTATGGGGATTTAAAGTCTCAGCAACCTTTTTTTTTTTTTGGCTCAGCAAGTTTGGTCTCCTGCTTTTTTTTGCTCTACCACTTTTTTCTCCCACTATGTTCGGGATTCTTTGTGAAAGAATCTGGCAACCCGAGTGACCAGAGCTGATGTGCAAACAAGCTGGGTTTCGGGGAGGATGTGAGGGGGGCGGAAACAGATGAACACTAAAAGGTTTTCATTTTCATTGCCCCTTTTTCTTCAAAAAGGCTAGCGGGAGGGAATACCCCAGATTTCTCCGGTTTTGGAAACGGGAAAATTGCAGCCAAGAAATTTCAAATGTTTAACACAACCCCCTCTCCAGTAGCTCCAAATGTTGCCTGACCTCCCCCGCAGCAACCTCAGCTTTGATTCAATATCAGCTTTCTGTGGGGGAAAAAAGCTTGAGAAGGAAAAACGTTGCCTGGGCTTCAGGACACCAGAACTGGATCATCCGCAGGGATGGAGCACGGTTCCAATGGAGCGAAGCAGGAGCCACTCCCGTGTGAAGGCAGCCTGTGAGGTGGGGAGGGGAGTAGCCGTCTCATCAACTTCTTGCCTCAGCTTGCTATGGGAGGGTTCAGAAGGGGAGATTGAAATTGACTCAATATTTCCCCATAAACACTCAACAGCCCCTATAACGTTATTCTTCTCCTTTTTCCGTCTGCCTCTCCCCAACCCTCAATGGGGACATGCTCTGAATTGCTCAGGGTCCCATGTTCCTTTGCCGGGCGACCCAGATGGGGGTTCTTTCCTCTCGACTTCCCTCCCTCTTATTCCAACATGTGTGAGGTGTTTGCGAAGTCCTAGCTATTGGTCCCCTTTGCCCTGCCCTCTTCACTCCTCTGCCAGATCTCAAGCCGGGTTTTGTGCTGTGCTGTTTGCACCCTGCAGAAATCAGGGGAAGGTCGAGGAACATCCAGCGTTGAGGCAGGGGTGCTCTCCCTGGGGAGCGAGGTCCCTAGATCAATGGTTCCTCTAATTTTTTCCATCGGCCGTGCAGAACAAATTTTGTTATATGCACCGAGGCATGTGGCTGTGCACCACCAGTGGGAACACCTGTTGCCAGCTGTGGGCACTCTGCTAATCAGCTGGGCAGCATTGGAATCTCTCCTGGGCAGCCACCCAAGTGCTCAGCTTCAAGGGAACACCGGCCAAGACCGTTCAGTAGGACAGGGGTACTTGGGAAGCCCTGAACTTGCAGGAGTTTGCCAAGGATGTTTTATAGGCTGCTCCTTCCAGCGTCAGCACAGGTACATTCTCTTTGGCTGTCCCTGGACCCAAGAAGTTCCATAGCCCACCCACTAGCTCAGCCTGATTCCTCCGTATATACAAACCCCAGTGCAGCAACGCCCTTCTATGCTCCCCGCTGCGCCCATCCGGCCATGCCCCATCCCCACCCCACGGCTTGTCAGTGAAATGTGCACGGCTTGTCTAGTCTCGCCCGGGTAGTACAAAGGCTGGAACCAAAGCTGGTGAATAAAGATGGTTTGTAGACAAGAGTCTTTTGTTATTGCCCCAAATCCCCATCCGTGGCAGTGGTGGGGAGGTAAGAACAAAACCACCCCTGTCATTTGCGGGGGGAGGAGGGGAGGGAGGGAGGATCCTTCATGTCCAAATTCTTGACAGAAAATGACCACATGACCAGAAAGATGTCTCCCTATCTGCCAGCAGGTGGTGCTTTTTATATCACCTAGGTCCTCGCTAGACATGAACCTATAAGCCCCAGCCATGCAAAATGGGATGTACTTTGAAAAGCAGAACCTCAGCTATTGGCCACGAAACAGGTATCAATTCAGGAAAGCCGGAGGTCGGCCCGGCTGATCACACGGATCGTGACTCAGCTGATCACACGGATGGGGATATTTGGTGCATGTGTGATGGTTGGGCCCAGAGATCCAAGTGCAGGTGGGAAGGAGATGAAGTATTGTGCATTGCCCAGTGAGATGTTGCCATGCGGAAAAGGGCAGACCCCCTCCAGAGGCCATTTCTAAAAAGCTGACTCATGGTTCTTGGTCACGGAGTAGCAGCTAGACCAGCCTCGTGCAGAATCAGGCCGCTTGGTGCTGTACTAACGTAGGCGTAGGAGATCTGGTGCCTATTCCCACAAGATCAGTACCAACTAGCAAGGCAGACACTGAGGCTACGTCTACACTGGCACCCTTTTCCGGAAATGCTTAAAACGGAACAGTTTTCTGTTATAAGTATTTCCAGAAAAAGCGCGTCTACATTGGCAGGATGCTTTTCCGGAAAAGCACTTTTTCCGGAAACGCATCCATGCCAATGTAGACGCACTTTTCCGCAAAAAAGCCCCGATTGTCATTTTCGCGATTGGGGCTTTTTAGCGGAAAACACTACTGTGCTGGCTACACTGGCCCTTTTCTGGAACAGTTTTCTGGAAAAAGGACTTTTGCCCGAATGGGAGCAGCATAGTATTTCCAGAAAAGTGGCTGATTTCTTACAGTAGATCGTCAGTGCTTTTCCGGAAATTCAAGGGGCCAGTGTAGACAGCTGGCAAGTTATTCCGGAAAAGCGGCTGATTTTCCAGAATAAGTGGCCAGTGTAGACATAGCCTGAGTGAATTTTACGGGGGGGGGGAGGGCGACTGGGGACAAATGAGATGAAAGGACTAGAGCAAGGTCATGCAGGACATGTGCAGGGCCAAGACGTGAACGCGGCTTTCTGGCATCCTAGACCACTTCCTTCACCACAAAACCAGCGTTCCCCGGCCTGCTAAACAGCTGGTGGGAGTGGGTGTGTGAGGTGAGCCAGCTCGGTGAGAGCAGCAGTGGGTATGGAGCTAGGATGTTTCCCACCCTCTCCATTGCTTTGATTGACGTTCTTTGCCAGGCAGGAAGGGAGCCAAACTTCCCTCCCATGCGCGTGCAAGACGGCGCGAGGCCTGGCTTGGAGGAGCCTCATCAAAGGTGTTTCTGTTACATTGCTGCTTCTCAAAGCCACCCGGCTCAACTGTGTGTATGGCACTAGTGACCTCTAGTGACCAACCTGGCTTGTCGCTGATTTGCTTCCAACTGGCCTGTCATTATTACAGCCGGGTTAATAGACACGCTCCTAAATAAAGCTTTGGAGATGTCGGAGAACACAATGAGGACCTAGGTCATGGGGCCAACATTGACCCAAAGTAGCACTTTCCTAGATGAAAAATCTTGGGTACATCACTGCCCTTCTCTGTGCCTCAGTTTCCCCTCCCCACCCTTTCTTGAATAATCCCTAGCTCTTACCTAGCTCTTCTCAAAGCACTTGGCAAAGGAGGGGTAGCCTCCTGATCCCCATTATGTACCTGGGGAAACTGAGGCATGGGGAGGGGAAGTGAGTGGCTTAAGGTCACCCAGCAGGCCAGTGGCGGCGGTAGGGATAGACTGCTTAGGAAATATTGTCCCATTTGGGCTATTTAGCCTCTTTGGGACAGGGACTGTCACTTGCAATGTGTACATGCAGCACCCTGAACAAAGAGACCGCATTTTAAGTCAGAGCATGGTTCTAACTTCTGGACTATGCTGCCTCCTCCTTTGGGGGGGGGGGAACCCTTATTTTCCTTTCACTTTCAGAAGGTGACAGCCTCCAATGCAAAAGAACCCCAGTCTGGATGGGAACCTGCTGTAACCCCAGTCACACACGTGCAGGTCAGTTTAAGGCCACATGATTCCGCCCGCTTGTGTTGGGGCTGATTACTAGAGTGGGTGCTGATGGGGGTAGTGGGGTGCACTGATCTTTGGGGGGCCCCTGCTGGTAACTGCAGCATCGTGATAGGCCTAGAAACCTCTGAGTCTGCCACAGTCAGAAGTGACAACCTTTATGGGTGGGTTGTGAGCGTTACTACTCTAGCAGCGGGATCCAAGAGGCTGGACATGATCTATTGGGAGTTCTATGGAGCTGGGACCAACTTTGATCAATGTGCCCTCTACTCTTTTCCAGCCATGGGTGGAATAATTTTTTCTATGTGCACTGAGGCATGTGCAGATGTGCACCACTAGTAGAAACACAAACCAAACTGTAGGCTAGTGTTTCTTAAACTGCGTTCCGTGGCACACCGGTGTGCTGCAAGGCAGTCGGAGGTGTGCCACGGAAAACAACAGAATTCAAAATGGCCACCCTTAAAGGGGCAGGCAACTTTTTTTTCTCAATAACTTTGAGAAAAAAAGTCCCCCCTCACCTTTTTTTTCCTCTCAACAAAAAATCCTTGGTGTTCCCCATAAAAAAAAATTATTGTTTGGTGTTCCTCGGTCTTAAAAAGTTTAAGAAACACTGCTGTAGGGGCTCAGCCATCAGCTGGGCAGCATTTGAATTTCCCCATAGCAGCCGCCCAAGCACCCAGCTTACAGAAAACATGGCCTTTTATCAATGTTTGTGCAGTGCCTAGCGCCATGGGGCCCTACTTCAGGACTGGGGCGCCCCCTGGTACTGCCACAATACACATAACAATGTTCACAAAACTGTAGATTTCAAGGCCAGGAGGGACTGTTCTGCTCAGCTCTCTGACCTCCCACAGAACATAGGTCAGAGGATCTCCCTGGGTGAAAGTAAGCAGGTAGCCTGGGTACGCAGCTCCAGCAAGAGCTGGTTTAGCTGCAGCAAAAGCCAGCAGGGAGCTATTTAAAGAGCTGGCAGGGACCTGAGTTGCAGCAAGACAGTACCCATAAGAAATTGTAAGTTATTTTCACCGCTGCCTGCATCAAGCCGGAGAGAAAGCATGTCTCAGTTGCAGAAGCCACAGCGGATTAGATCAAACTGCTCCCATGCACCTCACAGCAGAACACACCAACCCTCATATTGGTCTAGTCCTGTCTCTGGCAGATGCCAGCTTCAGTGGAAGGTACAAGGACCCTGTAGCAGAAAGTAATGGTACCACTGGATCAGAGGGCTTTGTAGCTGACTTGCCCTGTTGTGGGGGTTTGTTCATTGCTGGGCATAGAATCATAGAATCATAGAATAATAGGACTGGAAGGGACCTCGAGAGGTCATCGAGTCCAGCCCCCCACCCTCAAGGCAGGACCAAGCTCCGTCTACACCATCCCTGTCAGATGTCTATCTAACCTGTTCTTAAATATCTCCAGAGAGGGAGATTCCACCACCTCCCTTAGCAATTTATTCCAATATTTGACCACCCAGACAGTTAGGAATTTTTTCCTAATGTCCAATCTAAACCTCCCCTGCTGCACTTTAAGCCCATTACTCCTTGTCCTGTCCTCAGAAACCAAGAGGAACAAATTTTCTCTTTCCTCCTTGTGACACCCTTTTAGATATTTGAAAATATCTCCTCTGATGCAACCCTTTAAGGGGAAGATGGGCACAGCCTCACCTCTTCCCAGTTAGGTCTCCTGGTTGGATCAGGCGACCAGATATCTTATCAGAGGCAGCTTGGTTGGTCAGCCAGAGGAGCTGAGAGAGTTGCAGCAGGGAATAGAGAAGACAAGGGGATAGGTTCTCCGTGGTAGCCCAAGGGAAGCTCTAGCTGGAGCCGTGGGAGGGTATTTCTAGAAGGAAGCAAGGACAAAGAACAGATGTTGGCACTTCCTCAGGGATCGGAGCAGGGAGGGCAGAAGAGGGTGTCCTGCTCCTGGCCAAAAGGTCAACCAGCTGCGGAGGCGGAGGGAGAGGAGCTGAGGCCTAGCTGAAGGAGATATGTCTCCTAGGGAGCTCTTGACCAAGAATCCCTCCCCCATCGTCACATGAGTTCAGGAGCTGGGGCTTTAAGAAACGCACCAACAGGCCACGAGTCTTGCAAGGGTCCATAGCTCTCTGAGGGAAGTTTGAAGACAAGGCGGGAGGCCATGTGCGTCAGGCCCTGGCCTGCAAATGAGGAGATCTAAGTTCCGTTCCTGCCTCCTTGGGTGAATCGCTTCATCTCAGCCTGGGCCTCAAGCTCTCCTCTGATGCAACCCTCCTTTGTTCATTTCTTTGCCCGGCCAGCTCTGGGGGGCAGGGATTGTCCTGGCTCTGAGCACAATGAAGCCTTAGGGTTAAATCAGAACTAGCTGCCTCCCCGTAACACCCGAGGCCTTGGCACTGTTTGTTGCTGCGGACCAGAAATGGCTTCATGATTTAAATCTTACTCTAAAGGCCTCCATGGTCCTGGCTCAATCTGTCTTAGCTTGTACCTGGGCAAGAAAACGGGAGGGTGGCAATGGGGAAGGATTTCTGGCTTTCCAAGCACTGGCAGGCCTGGGCCATTCCATAGACAGACACCCCCCCCCCCATTGTAGCTGGCTGGGGTGCACGTTCCATCAACAACTCAGATGGCGGTTGGTTGGGGCCACATGCACCCCAAGTGTCAGAAGAACCAAGTTGCTCAGAAGATCCTGAAGACCTCCCTTGTGTCTTCTGGAGACTCCCCCCGCCCTCCTTGCCTGACACCATCCTGGTGACTTCTAAATGAGTGGCTCAGAAAATGGGATTTCCAGCAATGAGATTTTGGGGAAAAAAAGTCAAAGTCTCAAGGGCGGGGGGGGGGGGGAGGGCACGCAATTGCCCCAGGGTGCCACGCTGGGGGGTGCCAATTTAGTCCCCCTCTGCTCCCCCTGTCATCCCTCGGCTCGCCTGCTCCTCCTCTGCCCACCACCGCAGGCTGAAGCCTCCTCTCCACCCCCAGCCCCACCCTCCTCCATCTTTGCAGGCGGGTTAGTGTGTGCGGGGGCCCATCCCCAAACTGGTGCAAGCTCCGTCTCCTCCTCCCAGGGTCAGGCTCAGCCGTGTGCCAGGTTTGGGGCCCCTCTGCGTGGCGGGGGGAGGGGGCGGAAATTTTGCTTTTGCCCCCAGGCGCATAACAACCTCGCCACGCTTCTGCAAAGTCTCCATTCTCAAGCAAGATTAAAAGCCAAAATTCTGAAATGGTGCACAAAAGGAAACTCTTCCCGCTCTTTTCCTCTCCAAAAACTTTGGCTCAGGAAGAATTTTTTTTAATTATATTGGAAATACTTCCTTTAGATTTTGACCCTTTTAATTGGTTTGTTTTTTCTATGTAAATAAAGGTCAATTTAGAAATGAATAGTGGTTCTGAAACAAAAGATATTTTATGTTCCAGTAGTTTTTAAAAAACATTTTCAAAATGTTCATTATCCATTTTTTTTAAACAACTTGATGGGAATTTGGGGGAATTATGGGAACTAGGGAAATGACATTTTCTCATAGAAGACAGTTTAGATATTTTTCCAACCAGCCCTAAACGCTAGTCCCTTTGTCCTGGGATGTCAAAGCAATTTAAGGTGTGGTCTGGGTTAATTCTTCCCAATCTTGCCACTCCTCCCCCCCCCCCCCCCCGGAGGTTTTGGGAGTAGAATGGGTGTCCAAACAAGGAAGGGGTATGTGAAAGGGTTAAATCTCATCCCAGTTGGAACATTCAGCACTTTGCACCTTCCAGATGAAGCTCTCAAGGCCTGTTACAATGATGAGTTAAACTCAAGGATGAAGGGGAATTGAACAAGGCATGGAGCCTCTTAGTGGACTAGCTAAGAAGTGCAGGGAGCCAAAAAGGTGTTGCATACCCAAGCCAGGTTAAAAAGGGGGAACCAGAATTAACATTATAAAGGTCTGGTGAATACTGTTCTTCCTACTGGTGGATGGGGAAACTGAGGCATGAGTAGTGTAAGGCTGACATTTTTGAAAGCAGCTAAAAGTTTTGGTTGCCTCCAATTTTTGGGAACCCAGCTGGAGACTTACTTGCCACTCCATTGCCTCACAACTTGAGGGTTGTGCTTAAAATGTGTAAACGGAGGTGAAAATACTGCATCAGGTGAAGTGTGCTTCATGGTTACTTTGCAGTGTGTAAATGGTGGTGCGAGATACAGGGGTAATGAGGGTTAGAACAGCTGGAATTTTGGCTGAGCCCCCCCTGAGGGGAAAAACAGGGTGCTGTACAGTGACAGGTTCCTATGTGTGGTGTGTCTACACGAGGGGTGTGCAACACCAGTTCTCTAGTTAGTTACCCAGGTCTAATGTACCCTGGTCTAGACAAGCCTAGAGAGAGCAAATGTGGTTGTGGAGAAAACAGCTGAAACTCCCTGGCCAGCCAAGTGAAGTGATAGACCCCCCAGAGACTAGGGGTGGGAGGAAGGGAGGAGTCCGGGAGGATAGAATTTCCCAGGCATAATTATCCTGATCTCAGTTTCATTTTCACTTTTATTTGTACTTTCTTCTCCCCCCAGCCCCGCCCCTGGGGTAACCCAGTCACCCCACTGAATCCCAGGAACCAGGCTGTTTCCTGTTCTCCTCAGAGGCCTCATTAGCAGCTGCTGCGGGCTGTGCGGGAGGCACGTACATGAGGGTGGGGAGGTCTGTGAATGTGAATGCGAATGCAAACCCCTCTCTGATACCCCCAGGGGCAGAGAAAAAAAGGGGGATCCCCAGGGAAAGTGGGGGAAGTCCTTTCTAGCACCCCAGAGCTAGGGGACCCCAGGGGAAGTGGGGAACTGAGATTGGGGACTGGCTAGGATCAGAAGGAGTGGGGGGCTATGAGAGTGGGGGAACCCCCAGAAACAAGAGGGGGTACCCCCCAGGAGGGGCAAGGTGGTGTGGAGGGAATAGGAACAGGAGGGGGGATCCCTAGAAACAAGAGGGGCAGGGGGCAGTGAGAGGTGGGGGGACGCTCAGGGGTAGAGGGGCTGTGAGGGCAGCCCCCCCCCAGAAACAGAAGAGGCAGAGGGCTGTGAGAGTGGGGGACACCCAGGAACAGGAGGGAGGTTCTGAGCGTGGGGGCATGAGGAACAGGAAGGGTGGGTTGCCTGTGAGGGCAGGGGACCCCCCAGGAATGGGGGGGCTGTGCTGCTCAGCAGAAGGGGGAGAGATTTAGCTGCAGGGGAAGGGGGACACCAGGAACAGGAAGAGTGGGTTGCCTGTGAGGGCAGGGGGCCCCCCAGGAACAGGAGTGGGGGGCTGTGCCTGCTCAGGAGGAGGGGGGATTATCTGGGGGGGCACCAGGCAGCTCCTCTCCCTCCTGCAGCAGCCTGAGCTGGCCCCAGCAGGGCAGGGGAAAAGGCTGCCCCCTCCTTGTGCCACCTTCCCTCCTTCCTCCCCCCCCCTTCCCTTCCCTCTGGGAGAGGGAGGGAGCTGGGGGCAGGCTCTGCAGAGGAGGGGAGGCAGGGCTGGGAAAGGCTGGGGATTGAGAGCTGCAGCTAGGCCGCTCCCTGGCCGCTCTCCCCCTCCCCAGCCCAGGGACAAGAGGCTTTGGCACCCAGGGCTGCAGGGGGCTGGATCAGACCCCCCCACCCCCCAGCCTTTCCAGGGGCTGGGAGGGCGAAGCAGCCAGGAGCAGAGAGAGAAGGGTGCAGAAGCCCCCCCCCAGCTCAGCAACCCTAATCCAGCCAGCCAGGGGCAGGCTTTTCAGCTGGGCTTTCCCCCTCCTCCCTGCCACTTCATGCAGGGAGAGAAGGAGGAAAACAGGAGGCGGGAGGGGAAGAGATCTGGCTGCACAGGGACCTTGCAAACTAGCTCTGCCAGCTAGCTCAGAGCAAGCACTGGTGCAGAATGTGTTCCCTGTTCCCTCTCTCCTTCCCACTGAAAAGCTCAGGCAGGGGGGAAAGGCAGGAAGAGGAATAAAGAGGGAAAAGACTTCTCCATTTCGTGGAGAGGAGGTTTTTTTTTTTTTTTTTGCAGGGACTGATTGCTTTTAGGCTGCAAGGAGAAGGACATTTGGGTTCAGAGGCAGAGTTCAATTCAAGAAAGCAGCCCCTTAGGCCTGGAAAGGTGGTCATGGAAGAGTGTCTATTTTTTTTTTAATTGAGCAACCCAAAGAAAAGAATTGCCATTTATTTTCAGAGAGCTTGTGGATTTTTTTTGTTTTGTTTTGCTGTGCTGTTTCCGGAAGCTGGGTTCGCAGGAGCTGGTGTTGGATTTTCAGGATTTGTTGGATTTTTTTTTTTAAAGAAGAAACCGATTTGTGTCAAGTTTTAGGAACCTTAACATGCAGTTTGTGAGTTTAAAAAACCCCCCTAGGAAATCTTTTTTTAATTTAATTTTACAAGATTGAACTGGACTCAGAAATAGTGTACATATTAGTGTGTGATTTGTATTAAGTATTTATTTTTCAGTAATAGCCAGGAGGCTGTTACCCTAAAAGAACTGCCAGTTTGTTGGAGAATTTAAGCTTCTTGTTATTTTTTCCCTGTTATAATTTTTCAAGTATTAGTCTGGGGGTTTTATTGAATTTTTTTAAGTCTCTGTCCTGCAAACAGAAGAACAGCTGTTAAAACTGGATTATAAGGATGTTTTTTATCTATGTTTTGCAGTTAAGACTTTAATATTTTGAAGAAAAACTGCTTTGTTTCCATTATTTTTTTCCCGACAGCATCTGTAACCTTGAGAAGACTATTTTGGGGCGTAATCAAAAGGCAAGTGTGTGTTTTAGTTTTTTTCAGAAGAAAACAGGAGGGGAAAAATTAAAAAAAAGAAAAGAAAAAAAAAGACTATGTTCAGATTCAAACTCAAGATGGACCTGCAGCTTCCAGGATCTTGAACAGCTTTCCTCGTCTGGAAATTTTTTTTTTCTGGAGGGTATAATTTTAAAATTAAGAAAGCAGAGGGAACCTGGATTTTTAGATCAACGAAGGAGACATAGAGAATCATGAGTGTGAGGCCTCCGCAGAGTGCACTAGACAGGTAAGTGTGCTGTTTTTTTTCCCTCTTAATGTTTATGATTGAATATAAAATGTAGTGATGCTACTTTGGGATTTTGATTCATTTTATCTGGGCAGGGCTTGTTTTGAATTGAGGAAACTGGCTACGTTGCGGATTGGAGGGTGATGCAAATGGGGGGAGGACTTGTTGGGGGGTAACAATGGTGCTACACAAATTGTGTGAGGGTGTTTGTATGTGCATGTGCAAGAGAGGGGGAGAAACTGGCGTGTGGGGTTGTGAGGATTTCTAGCTTGGGGAAATACCCTATGTTAGCTTGTTTTGTCTGCTCTGAGTCCACACTGGCAATTTGTGTGTGGTTTTTCTATATAAAAATGCTTCTAAATAATTGTGCTCTCGGTGTGCAAGTTGCTCTCTGTGTGGATCATTCCTCCTCCCTCCCCATCCTCCAGCTTCCTCTATTTCCATCTCCTATGCGGACTGCAGTGGGTTGTGGTTGGGCCTAGTTTAGGATGGGCATTATTCCATGTATGGTACCCAGGTTCCTCTGCAGACTATGGTCACTTGGTAAATTACCTAAATCAGTTCCTCCCTCTCTCATGCGCCATGTCCGTACCTGATCCTGCAGTCCTCACACAGGCGAGGCGCCCATTGAAGGTTAATGGGACTCTTGACTGCAGATATAACCCCCTTTAGCATGGTTCTAGGGTCTGGGGTCCCAGCTGGCAACTGGGACTCTGTGGTAGGGTTGTTCCAACAGCACTTGGCCGATTGAGTGGGGGCAAATGGGGCGCAGGCTGCGAGGCTAGCTGCTGCAGAAGGGTGGTGTTAATAGGATGGATTGGGACACGGCCGTGCTGGCTGGGGAAGGCTATGGGATTGAAACAGAGGGGAGAGAACTACATGGTGGGTTACTCCCCCACCTTCCCAAAACAAAAGTCCCTGCAGAAAACACTACCCTTATTCTTTCCTGGAATGCAGTCTTCGCCTTTCACTGCTGTCATTTGTTTAATATCCTCCCGTGTGGAAAGACGTGAGATAAAGCAGGTATTTTAGTGCAGTCTGTATGCTTGGGTTCTATGGGTTGGGGGATTTTTTTTTTTGGCCTTTCTGTGCTGCTCAGCTCTGTTCAGAGGATTTTATCATTCACACACTTTCAGATTTGTTAAATACCACCCAAAGCAGGAACTGGCCCATGCAGTTTAGTCTCTAATGTGATTTCTAAAAGTGAATAATGCTAATGAATATTATGGTGCATTTTTTTTAAATAACACTTTTCACCTTCTGAGAATCCTCACTAGGGATGTAAAATTCCTGTAATTGGTTAACCAATTAACAAATCGAGGGGGGCTGCTCCGGGCTGGAGTGCTTCCCCTCCCCCCCAAGGAACTAGTAAATATCGCCTGTTACGGGTGATGCTTACCGGTTAACTTTTCACATCCCTAATCCCGCCTGTGCTTGGGGAATTATAGGCTCTTCCTAGCAGGTGTAATATTTACTACAGCAAGTAGCAAGCACTAATCTAGCTAGTTAAGAACATGTCTACATTAGAAGTGCTACCGCTAAACTGCTGCAGTGTGGACACTTCCTACAAGGCTGGATGGGGTTTTCAGTTCATGCAGCTAATCTACCTCCTCTGGTGGTAGTAGCTAGGTCCGCAGAATTTTTCTGTCAATGTAGCCATACTGGGGGAGTTGAAAGAACTGGGGTGGTCAGGAATGTGAACTTTTCAAACCTATGATGGCCGTAGAAAGGTCAACCTAATTTCTAAGTGTAGACCAGATTTGCAGTGTTGGGAGTTTACACTGCAATGCATCTACCTCTAGGGTGGAGGCTGTCAACAGCCAATGGTGCGAAGTGAGGAATAAAACCCCTTATTATGAAAAGTGCCCAGGATCTCTGTTGCACCTGCAGGGCTAATTAAGACCTTGGCTCTCCCTGCTAGAGTTTGAAGGGGCTTGTAGGCACACTGTGGCCCTGGTGTGTTTGATGGCTGCCTCTGGAAGGTGGCTTCATAGCTCCCTGAGGCATATTGGCTACGCACACAGCCTTGGTTTTTCTCTGTCCGCTCACGTTGAGCTCCTCCTTGTATTAGAACAAACACCGATTTTGATTAGGGAGGTATGAAACCCTGATAACTTAGGGCCTGGTGATTCATTTACCCAGTTAATGACATTTCTCTTGTTCTCATTGCCATAGTACCCAAGTTCCTGCCGGCACATGAAATCACTGCTAGAGGCGAGGTCTCAACCCCGGGCAGGTAATAGCATGGGCCAGACTGGGGGTGCTCAGCTGGAGGTTTGAAGCCTCACCTGGAAATGGGAGTCTTTCCTGGCCAGGGTGAACCCTAGGCTGTACATTTCTGCAGCTCTCCCGTTTCTAACTAGCCGTCCCAGTTAGGATGAAAACCTTGCAGCGGCAACAGGCCACCCCCGTGCTTTGGATGGTGCTCATAAGAATGGACCTTTGGTCTGATCCAGAGGAGGTTGTAAAGACCAGGACAAAAAAGAGGCAGATAAATTTATGAGCTACGTCTAGACTGGCATGATTTTCCGCAAATGCTTTTAACGGAAAAGTTTTTCCGTTAAAAGCATTTGCGGAAAAGAGTGTCTAGATTGGCACCGACGCTTTTCCGCAAAAGCATTTTTTGCAGAAAAGCGTCCGTGCCAATCTAGATGAGGTTTTGCGAAAGAAAGCCCCAATCGCCATTTTCACCATCGGGGCTTTTTTGCGCAAAACAATACCACGTTGTCCACACTGGCCCTCTTGCACAAAAGCATTTGCGCAAAAGGGCTTTTGCCCGAACGGGAGCAGCATAGCATTTCCGCAAGAAGCACTGATTTCTTACATGAGATCGACAGTGTTCTTGCGGAAATTCAAGCGGCCAGTGTAGACAGCTGGCAAGTTTTTCCGTGCTTTTGCGGAAAAACTTGCCAGTCTAAATGCAGCCATGGAGTCTATCAATTTCTATTAGCCAGGATGGGCAGGGATGGTGTCCCTCACCTCGGTCAGAAGCTGGGGCTGTCTAACCACTGTCAGAAGACAGGACCCTGGGTTAGATGGACATTTGGTCTGGCCCACTATGGCCATCTAGCCCAGGATCCCGTCTTCCAACAGTGGCCCATACCAGGTGCCCCGGAGGGAATGAACTGAAAAGGGAACCATCACCTTCTGGCTCTCTGAGAGCTGTGTGATGGGCAGGACAGCGGGGGCTTCAGGAAAAGGCCTAGCAACTGTTTACAGGGAAAAGGACAAGACCCCAAAATGGAGTAGAGTAGCAGGATCCTCCCTCGTCCTCAGTCCCCACCGGAACCAAGAAGCTGGGGGAATTGGGAGCTGATAGGGGAGGCTGGTGGCTGTCTAGCAGTTGCCAGGGCAATTCATTTTATCATTCCTGATGACTTCTGCACGTTGGCCTGTAGAACAGCAGGCTGGTTTCCAGATTCAGCTCCCCAGGCAGCAAGCCCTGATGCTGGGGGAAGAGCTGGGGTCCCTCCCCCAAAAGCAGGGTGGGACTAGCCACAGGTGTCTGAGAGAAGAGGCCCTGAGCCGGTTACACGGACAGCGACCCGGCGGGAATCCCCGTAGCTGTGGGGAGCAGGCGGTCTGAGGCTTTCCCTCCAGGCCAGACTGTCGGATGTTCCTAGCATCCGTATGGGCCCTGGGAAGGTTAGTTTGTTTTGTTTTGTGTGTCCCTGCTGATGTAATGCATGCTGGCACGTCAGTTACATCCTTCCTCTGATCTGAAGACACCCATCCCAGGCCACTGAGGCTAGCGGCGGGTTGAATCCAGAAAAAGGCCCTGCTTATGGGATGGCGGACACAGGGGGGATTGACCTGGGGGCTTCCAGAGCGAAAAATCATGTGTCAGCGAGCAACGGGGTGCTGGGAGGGGCTGTATCTGCCGCCTTTCCCCTGTCGAGCAGGCACCGGGTTGCGGAGTGGGGGCAGCTTTGTTTAGCTAACTGGGAGCCACCATCCTTTACGCTGGAGGCCCCTCCATCCAGGCCCACAAAAGCCTGTCTGCTCAGCAGGAGTGTTGCAGGCCTTGCTCGAGTCTCTTCTGACAGTTGCACTGCAGACTGGGCCCTTCCCCCCGACAGGCGAGGCCAGTTGCAGTAGTGCTGGGAGCAGGCACTTGGCATGGAAAATGTCAGTGCACGGTTCAAGGGCGGCGCCCCTCCTGAAGCAGCCTAGTGGAGATGCCTTAGCTAGAGAGCCAGGGGTCCTTCCCCTGGCATCTCCTGTCTGTGCTGGGATAGCAAGCGCCTTGCTGGTTGTAATTTGTACTAGGGATGCAACAGTGTCGTCAGTTAACCGAGGAGCAAAAGCTGATAGGTTAATGCTCTAGCGCAGTTTTTCTCAACCATTTTTTTTGCTCATGGCCCCCTTCTGAGCCTTGTTTACCTCTGTGGCCCCCCTCATAGCCACTGTGAGATGGAAAACAAGGTACGTCATTCACCTAATGTTCCGTTTTTTCCATGTGGCCCCCTAGAGGTAGGGCGTGGCTCCTGGGGGGCCATACGGCCCACGGTTGAGAACCACTGCTCTAGACCAGTAGTCCCCAACCATTTAAGGTTGCCGGGCGCCAGGGGGCGTGGCTGTTCGTCCGCTGGGCGCCAGAGGGCGGGGCGGGGCCGGGGTCCCCCATAGCCGCGCGCCCGGGGCCAGTGCCCCCTCCAAGAGCTGCGTGCCCGGGGGGCAGCAGCCCCCCAAGGGCCACGTGCCTGGAGCCAGCGCTCCCCCCATGCGCCGCGTGCCCAGAGCGGGGGTGGCCAATCCGTGGCGCTCCTGGGGCCGGCGCTTACCGTGCGCCACATGCCCGGGGTCAGGCCAGCCCCGAGCACTTGGCGGGCGCACACAGATGGCCCCGCAGGCACCGTGTTGGGGACCACTGCTCTAGACAATACACATTTCCTTCTCCCACTCTCCCCGCTAGTAAATTTTTTAGCAGGCTGGCCAGCAGCCTGGCTCGGCCCTGGCTTGTGGCAGATCCAGGACCTACTCCTGCTGCGGCTCTGCATTTAAAGTGCATTAGGCGCTGGGTGGGCGGGCAGCCTGGCTCAGTCCTGGCTCACGCTGGGTCCGGGACCTATGCCTGCTGCGGCTCTGCATTTAAAGTGCATTAGGCGCTGGGTGGGCGGGCAGCCTGGCTCAGTCCTGGCTCACGCTGGGTCCGGGACCTATGCCTGCTGCGGCTCTGCATTTAAAGTGCATTAGGCGCTGGGTGGGCAGGCAGTCTGGCTCAGTCCTGGCTCACGCTGGGTCCGGGACCTATGCCTGCTGCGGCTCTGCATTTAAAGTGCATTAGGCGCTGGGTGGGCAGGCAGCCTGGCTCAGTCCTGGCTCACACTGGGTCCGGGACCTATGCCTGCTGCGGCTCTGCATTTAAAGTGCATTAGGTGCTGGGCGGGCGGGCGGGCAGCCTGGCTCAGTCCTGGCTCACGCTGGGTCCGGGACCTATGCCTGCTGCGGCTCTGCATTTAAAGTGCATTAGGTGCTGGGCGGGCGGGCAGCCTGGCTCGTGCCAGGTCGGGGAACTCAGACCCCGCCCAAGCAGGGACTGTTGCCACACTCCGTGCTTCCTCTCTCTCAGAAGCACAAGGCGACAGGTGGTCCATGAAGGGAGCTGGTTTTTAAATTGGCTCGTCTTGCGGACTAGCTCCCATGTGGAACCCTGTGCTGCTGGCCCCGCCTCCGAGAGGCTGTAGACTAGTCGACTAACCGAGAACATGTCATGAGGTTACTCGACTAGTCAATTCGCCGATATTGAACATCCCTCGTTTGTACTGCTCTCGTGCGTGGAAGGCCTCGACACAGACCGGGATGAGGTGCTGTACGAACAAAATATTGACAGGTGCGTGTTCGGCCTGGCTGCTGAGCACTGGGCACAGCGAGCCTAGGGAGTTCAAGCAGAGCGGTTCCAGAACATCTGGCCAGACTGGGTCAACCCAAAGGTCTGTGTAGCCCAGGATCCTGTCTTCCAGCAGTGGCCGCTGCCCAGTGCCCCAGCGGGAATGAGCAGAACAGGGAAGCAGCAAAGTGGTCCACTCCCAGCAAACAGAGGGACCCTCAGAGCACGGTGTGGCATCTCTGGCCATCGTGGCTAATCCTTCTCAGTGCTGGTTGGGCCCTGATGGTGAGAGGTGTGTGTGATGCCATCTGTGCCCTGCAGGCATGGGCTAGTACAGGTGAAAAGTGAGGCATTGATAGTAAGGATGTTAAACGCAATGTGTAACTGCTGAAATTTGCAGCGGTTACATGTTTACATGCAGGGGAGCCAGGCAGGAGCCGGTGCTTGCGGGCAGCCAACTTAAAATTTGGGGAAACTGAGGCACCGTGCAGGGATGTGACTTTCCCGAACACGCGTGCCAGCTCCTGCCTGCCCCGATACAAGGCAGTGGGTTGAGGTGCTGCATTGAACCATAAGAATTAACTGATGAACCCAGGTTCATCATGTAAATGGGGACATGTTCACATCTGTCATTGACAGCACAGCTGTCTGGGTTGACGCGTCTGGGGCGGAGCCAGGCATGGCCATGTCATGTGATAATTCTGAGCCTTGGCATCCTGTTTTTTCATCCAGGGATCTCAGGACTTTTCCGAGCTTGGTTTGGGTTAGCACTCCTTTGTGTTGGTGTTCAGACGAACGGGGAAACCCCTTTGCTCCAAGCCATGTTGCCAGGGTCACAAACGGAACCTGTGTAGAAGCAGAAATTTTGGCTTGGCCGTTAGGCCTCACTCCTTCTTGGAAGCGGGAATAGAGCGCGGGACTCCTGAGCTGGGATTAGAACCCAGGAGTCCTGGCTCCTAGCCCCTGCTCAGCCAGCTAGGTCATGGTGCCTTGAGACGAGGGCTTGTGTTATAGAGGAGAAATATACTCTCCCCCTACACCACCATGGCTTCCTCATTACAGGGAAGGGAAGATGTGGCCAAAACCAGAAAGGAGACATAACAAGGTTTGTTCTTTTGCTATTCAAATGCCTCTTGCTTGTCACGTCCCTGGAGTTTGCCAGGAACCTTTGTGCCCCGGTGAGTTTGCAATTTCTCCCCGTCTCGGGAGGGAGAGGGCTGAAAAGCAGCTCTCCTGCGGGGTGTGGGGGACTGGCTGCCAGTGGGTGGATAAGGAGGAGGAAAGGATTTCTGCCCTTTTATCCTCTGTGGGTGTCAGTCCCTCGCAGGCTAATGGAAGCAGAGTAATCGGCTGTGCCGTCCGCAAAGCACCCTGCAACCTTGCTCGTTAAATCTCCGCAGGAAGCCGCTCACTTCTGCTCCAGCCCAGCAAATCAGATTTACTGTCTGTGGCAGACAAGCGTCGGAGGAGGTGGCTGAGCAAGTTACGTCGCAGTCTCCATGGAATCACGGGGTCAAAGCTGCACCTGGTCCGCTCAGCTCCTCGTCCTTATGAGGCCGAGGAATTCAGCTCCCTGTTGGTTACAGTGTAGGAGACTTGAATAGAACAAGATTTTGCCCCCCTGCCCCCATGCTCAGGTGGTCGAGCGCATGACAGAGGGATGCGGAAATGATTCTTTTGTCGGCGAATGCGAGATTGGTTCAGAAAACTACTCGTGCTCTGTACCAGTGGCTTGCTGCTCTCCACCCCAGAAGTGGCTGCATTTCGGGGGTGGATTTAGGTACATACAGGCATTGGTGCTGTGCTGAGCTGGCAAAAGCCTGCATGGACTATCATGGAGGACTGGGAAAGAATAATTACACGGTGCGTGAATTTGATCAGGCATCCCAGCACAAGGGCTGTCGAGGGCGGTTGGTATTTCAGTTGTGCATAGGTCAGTGGGGTTCTGTGGGGACCAGAGAGGCTGGCCCCGTGGAAGATCAAAGCCATATTATGGGCTTTGCTTGCTAAATATCCTTTCCAGTGGTTCCTTTGGCTGGCCTATAATGTGGGCCCTTTAGTCTATACACTTACCTTTGAAACAGGGGTAAGGGTCTGTTTCTTTTCCAGACCACAATTACTACTGGTAAGATGATACAGCTTGAACCTCACAAATCTGGGACTCTCTGGTCCGGCAACATCCGTGGTCCAGCAGGGTTTACAGATGTTGCTGGACCAAAGAGCCCTGGAGGTGGGAGCAGCACAGGGGCTAGGGAGCATCTGGGCAGCCCTGTCCTGGCCAGGGCGGGGCCAGGTGACTGGGGAGCCCCAGCCGGGGAACCCCTGGTTGCAGTGGAGGTGTCGGGGGCTGGGCGGCTCCAGCCAGAAATCCTGGCAGACCCTCGGGTGACCGGGTTGGCAGAGGCAGGTGGCCAGAAGCCCCAGTGGCAGTGGGGCCAGCCCTAGCAGCAGGGCGGGGTGCCCCACCTGGGGAACCCCTGACAGCTTCAGGGGCTGGTGGCCCCAGCCAGGAACCCTGGGGAACATCCTGCGGCAGTGGATGGGCAGCAGAGTGGGGAGCCATGCTGGGCCAGGGTTAGGGGGCCAGCGGCAGGGCCGGGAAGCCCCAAGGAGCGGAGCCCAGGAGGGGGGCAGCCAGCAGGGGAGCACTGACTTCCCCTGCTCCAGTAAGCTCCCTGGTCCGGGACAACTCAGGTCCCAAGGGTGCTGGACTAGGGAGATCCAACCTGTAAAAACCTAGCTCTTGTATAGTACAGTTCAGCAGATCTCAGTTACTTGAAAAGGTCGGGAGCGACATTCTCATTTATCAGCTGGGGAAACTGAGGCACAGCGCGGGGGGACTTTTCCAAAGTCACCCAGCAGACCACTGGCAGAGTCAGGGTTCCTGCATCCCAGACAGTGCTCTGTCCCCCCTGGGCCACTCTGTTGTAGGGTTGTGTTTCTACCCTCCCCATCATCTTATTGCTCTCTCCAGGGGTAGCTGTGTGAGTTGAGGGCTGCTTGGATCAGATCCCTTCTCTAATGCCGTGGCCTTTGTCACAAGTGCTTTTGTTGCAGCCGCGATGCCCATTTGCCTTGCAGCAGAATCACGGGGACTGGTTAGTAAAGATCCTTGGATGGACTGTGGCAGAGTTGGATGCCTTGGGTCTGGGCATTTCTTTGCCTCTCATGGTTTCAGTATGAGCTTCCTACATACCCCAGCTGAAGCCTCCTGCCTATTGTACTAAATAAATCTGGCTCTGCAGCCACGTTTAGGGTTGCCGAGCTTGAAGCTGTACACGACATGGTTATTCTTGTCCGTTGGGTCTAATGGCAGAGACATGGACTCTAAGGGTTGGCATTTTGTGTTTTATTTTACCCTTGTTGGCTTTCCTGCGCTGGGTCAAAATAGCCCAGAGTTTTGTTCTTGCTGCAGCTGATCGGAGCGCCAGCTTCCATGCCCTGGCACGTACGGTAGGGAGGACCCTGTGTTGGCAAGCCCGTTAGAATGAGCCTTCTGTCTCGGCACATTGTGCCCGAAAAATGAAGTAACTTTTGCGAGTAATTGAGGGACAGAGGCAGATTGTTCATGGCGTGGCAGGGAGAGACGCTTGTGCTATCAAATTGCAGCGTGTTGCTTCCCTCTTCTGCTGGCACCGGCCTCGCGTCACCCGCTGGAATCCCTAGTTAGCCGTCTCTCTCTCGTCTGGGTTACAGTACCGCTCAGGCGACGGCCGCATGGCTGTGACATTGGCACGGCTTTGTTTCGTAAGAATGAGCCCGCTTCATTCATACCAGCGAGCGCTGGGCGTGGACGCTTTCCCTTCTTGGATTGCTTGCTGTGGAGAACAAAGTTTCCTTTTTTCCTCCCTGAGGAAGAAGCTGGGACCAAGCATTGTAAATATGGCCTTAGGAGACTTGACACATGCTGGAGCAGCTTCTCCGCTCTGTTGGAGTGGCTGGATTCTGTGATCTTAAGCCCACAGGGAATCATAGAATCACAGAATCCTAGAACTCGAGAGGGCATCAAGTCCCATCCCCTGCCCTCACGGCAGGACCATGCACCATGTAGCTCATCCCTGACAGGTGTTTGTCTAACCTGCTCTTAAATATCTCCGCTGATGGAGATTCCACAAGCTTCCTAGGCAATTTATTCCAGTGTTTCACCATCTGGACAGTTAGGAAGTTTTTCCTAACGTCCAACATAAACCTCTCCTGGTGCAATTTAAGCCTATTTCTTCTTGTCCTGTCCTCAGACACTAAGGAGAATAATTTTTCTCCCTCCTCCTTGTAACGCCCTTTAAGGTACTTGAAAACTGCTATCGTGTCTCCTTAGACTAAACAAACCCAATTCTTTCAGTCTTCCCTCCTACCTCATGTTTTCTAGACCTTTCATCATTTTTGTTGCTCTTCTCTGGACTTTTCCAGTTTGTCCACATCTTTCCTGAAACGTGGTACCCGGAACTGGACATAGTATTCCAGCGGAGGCCTCATCAGCGCAGAGTAGAGTGGGAAAGTGACTTCTCGTGTCTTGCTCACATCATTAATGGACAGTAACAGATTAATCCTGGAGCATGGAGCTGGTCAACTTTGACTATGTCAGCACATGCCAATGTAGCCCCTCTTGGCTTTGGTTGGAAAGCTTTGTCTTCGTAGCTTAGAAGATGTGAGGAGAAATATGCCAGCTGGGTAGTGGCTGATTGTGCAGCTCCAGGAATGGGGCATCCTTCACAGCAGGTGTACATTTAATACTGGGGAACCCACCTCCCCGTGACCCCAATGCAGCAGCCCAGTGGAGAGCTCCTGGAAGAAGTGCACACATTTTTTAACTCCCTAGTCTGCACACCCTGCCAGAGGTGGGACTAGACCCCAGGAGTCCTGAGTCATGTTCAGGTTTGCTGTTGGCGGAGACTTTAACCTTTGGACTGTTGCTTTGACTGTAGACGAGCTCAGTGGTGAACTAAAGCTATGGCGATCTGACGTCTTCTTAGCGGCCTCCCCTGTGCAGCATGTTTGGCGGGTCTCTGCCTCCTCCCCAGTAGCCACGCAAGCCCATCACGGCGCTGGCAGGAACTGGGCGCTCTTGTTGAAAACAAGGGATGTAAAATCCCGTTTAATTAATTAACTGGTTAAAAGTTAAGTTTAACCGGTTCACCGATTAAACCAGGGGTGGGCAATCATTTTTTATCGGGGCCACTTCAGAAATTTTTGAAGTGGTCCCGGGCTACTCCAGAAGGGGCGTGACCTCAGGCAGAAGGGGCGGGGCCAGGATACTTCACTGCTACTCCACCAACAGACCATGACTGGTCTGGTGGTGGGGGAGTGGGTGAAGTCTTTGCCTCTCCCCCAGAGGTTCCCTCAGGCGCCCATGCCCCTGGTGGGAGGAGACTTCACATGCTCCCCCTTCTTCCCCCAGGCCCGTCAGGGCAGGGCAGAGGACAGAGGAAACCTGTTTGACAGGGCAGAGGAAACTTAGTGCGCTTCCTTCCGCCCCCAGATGCTGATTGGCTTGGGGGCGGGGGAGCGGCAGGGCCTCTGTGGGCTGGATCAACCCACTTGGCGGGGCTGGATCCAGCCCATGGAGGCCCTTTTGCTCACCCCTGGATTAAACCGAGGATGGGCAGCCCCCCTGCCCAGCACAGCTGTGCTGGAGCATCCTTGCCTGCCACGCACCAGGCCAGGTCCACCAAGGGCGAGGGTTGCTTTGGCCAGACTGGGGTGCCCCTCGCCTGCGGCCGGCCCCACAGGGCTGGAGCTGCCCCCTGCCCGTGATGGGCAGAGGACTGCTCCAGCCCCCATCGGTTGACTATAACCCATAAGCATCACCTGGGTAATGGTGATGCTTCCCGGTTAACTGGTTAACTATTCATATCCCTATTGAAAACTAGGGATGTTAGTGAGTAGTCGACTATGAGAGGCAGCAAGGGAGGGGGCACCATTCCTTAGATGGTAAGGATGCACTGACCCTATGTGTGTTCCCCCAAGGTTGTGTGTCAGTTTCCCTGAAGGACCAGTACTCCTCCAATTGGTTGGCTGCATCAGTCCTGATCCAGAAGGCCATAACCCCCGGTGGGCATCCTGAAGGGGGGTACAGGGTGATTGGTCGGGGTTTGTTGAACCTGGCCACAGGCCTCTGTTTGCCAGTTCATCCATGAGGGATATTCCCAAGGGTTAAAATGATACCCCCCAGCAGGCGATCAGTTGAACTACGTGCAAAACCCTGCAATTGCCCTTCCCTATCCAGTAACCCCAGAGCATGTTACAGATGTTGAATTCGGGAAGTGGAATTCCAACCTTCCCATGTGTAGCTCTAAAGGATCGCTGTCTCCGGGTGCTGCTTTCCAACCAGTTCGTAATTGCCCATAGCTGCATCTTTCCTCCTACTTTGGTAAACGGGAACAATTAGCAAATGTGTTACTAAGCTACCAATCAGTGGGGAACAGGGTGATAGATTTTTGCAAACCTGATGGGTTAAGAATCAGGCCTTTGGATGGAGTGGATCGCCATGGATAGATAAGTGCGTAACTTACAGTTTGGTCTGAGATTGAGGGGTAGGGAGAGAAGGAGGTTTAATTAGAGTGAATTTCCCTTTATTCCAAAAGGGACATGACATACCCAGTAAAAAGGGGGTACCATGCCTTTAGAAAAACTTTAAAAACAATGAATAGTCTAGCAGCACCTTAATATTAAGGTGCTGCTAGACTATTCGTTGTTTAAGTTTTTCCAGTTACAGACTAACTTGGCCATCGCTCTGAAGCTTTTGAACATGCGTGTAGAGTTCAGGGAAATCCAGAGAGAGGGTAAGATTCCCATCCGATGTTCCTTCTGCAGTATTGGTTTCTGTAAATACAGTTGACATGCTTATTAATCTTTTTCTAGCTAATGCAGTATCCCCTCTTTTTTTCAGACACAATACACAACAATGCTAGCAATAAGACAAACACCACAAGACAAAACACAGTCTTTGTCATGACAATAGATCCGTGTTATTTTTGGTTGCTCTTCAGCTGGTGCCAGAATCTCTTTCTGAGATTCTGAAAGACAAAAAGGAAATGTTTCTACCCCGTTGGGGGTAGCACATTATATCTTAAAATACTCCTTTTACAAGTATTCTTGCTGACTCCTGCAGTTACCCCAATACTTCCATGTACTTTTGTTCTATAAGCAGGGGAGGTTTCAATTGCTTCTTCCCTTTAACAATTTAGGGTGAATTATCCCATGGTTCAGTCATTAAATTAATGAGGTGGTGTGCCTCAGTTTCCTTCTTATACTACTTTCCAATTACCATTCTAGTATGCTTAAAAGGTTTTCCTTTTCCGAAAGAAAATCATATGCATTATATGTTGTTACAGGGTTACTCAGAACATTACATTTTTCTCAGGATTAAACAGTAACATAAACATCAGCTCTCTTACAAGTGGATGTTTCCCATGCCTTTTGTTAGACAATTTATCTTTGAGACCAGTGTGTTCAGTACCTTCCTGAAATGTTTGCATCGGCTTTAATTTATCCTGGGGGTTTGGGTGAATTAAAAGGTAGGGGCAGTGTTGTCTTCAAGTCGTCATTGTCAAGTCCAAGTCAAGTCTCAAGTTACTACCGTTTGAGTCTCGAGTCCCTAAAGTCACTTTCGAGTCAAGTCCCAAGTTGAGTCTCAAGTCTTAATTTTAAAAATGTCAAGTCACTTTTGTACAAGCCATCAATATCGGCTTTTTTGGACAATTTTTTCACCAAGTCAATTTAACAAAATTAGCAAGTTTCAAGTCGAGTCTCAAATCACAAACAATGAACCCGAGTCGAGTCTCAAGTCGAGTCACCTAGGCAACTTAAGTCGGACTCGAGTTCAAGTCATGGGAATTCGTAGAATCATAGAATAATAGGACTGGAAGGGACCTCGAGAGGTCATCGAGTCCAGCCCCCCGCCCTCAAGGCAGGACCAAGCTCCGTCTACACCATCCCTGACAGATGTCTATCTAACCTGTTCTTAAATATCTCCAGAGAGGGAGATTCCACCACCTCCCTTGGCAATTTATTCCAATATTTGACCACCCTGACAGTTAGGAATTTTTTCCTAATGTCCAATCTAAACCTCCCCTGCTGCACTTTAAGCCCATTACTCCTTGTCCTGTCCTCAGTAACCAAGAGGAACAAATTTTCTCCTTCCTCCTTGTGACACCCTTTTAGATATTTGAAAACCGCTATCATGTCCCCCCTTAATCTTCTTTTTTCCAAACTAAACAAGCCCAGTTCATGAAGCCTGGCTTCATAGGTCATGTTCTCTAAACCTTTAATCATTCTTGTCGCTCTTCTCTGTACCCTTTCCAATTTCTCCACATCTTTCTTGAAATGTGATGCCCAGAACTGGACACAGTACTCCAGCTGAGGCCTAACTAGTGCAGAGTAGAGCAGCAGAATGACTTCACGAGTTTTGCTTAAAACACACCTGTTGATACAACCTAGAATCATATTTGCTTTTTTTGCAACAGCATCACATTGTTGACTCATATTCAACTTGTGGTCCACTATGACCCCTAGATCCCTTTCCGCTGTTGACTTGAGTCAACAACTCTGAGTAGGGGTATTATGCATATAAGCAGACCCCCTTTATCCCTATTTTCAGATTTCAGCACTGTGCATACAGATTTTTTCCCTACTTAGGGTTAACTTGCTCCCCCTTATTCTCCAGTTTGACTCTCCCTGCTAACCGCCCCTCCGGAGGGTTACAGTATGAGCCCAACAACTGACCAGGTATATTAAACATTGGCAACCCCTTTGTGCTGCCACTTATGGGCAGTTCTAACCTTCCCCTACCAGACAGGCAACCTGCATTTACACAGACACTTTCTGGCTTGCTTTTGGATTCAAAGTTATCAGCAACTCAAAGACTCTGCTTTAGAAGGGACACCGTGAACAACCAGAGTTCTGATTGTTTTTTTTACTTTCAAGTTCTGCTCCTACAACACTCAGTAATCAAAAAACAAAAAAAGGAAACACAGCCCATTGTGGCTCTTTTTTGGAGCCCTAATAAGATTTTAAGTAAGTAGCATGTTTTGTTTGCATTTCTTTTTCCCCTTCTACAATATACGTTGCATATTTTACAGGAAAGCGTACATTCCTTCCCGAGTTTAACTTCTAAAACATTATATGAGGCATATTAATTTTTTACATAAGGTATAACTATTTCTTTGGTGCTCATAGAGTTTTCATGTACTCTTACCAAAGTAAAAACTTACAAACAACAAATAGCCTGGTAGCACTTTAAAGACTAACAAAACATGTAGATGGGATCATGAGATTTCGTGGGCATAACTTAATACTCCTGTCATCTGAAGAAGTGGGTTGTGCCCACGAAATCTCATGATCCCATCTACATGTTTTGTTAGTCTTTAAAGTGCTACCAGACTATTTGTTGTTTTTAAGTTTATCCTGTACAGACTAACTCGGCTACCCACTGAAGCTTTTATCAAAGTGTTAGTCTGGTTACTCAGAGCCACCTTAAGGCTCAGTCTTCCTAACATTGTTTCCCCTTAATGCTTCTTTTACGGCTCTTACTTGATACTTTACCAAGAAACAAGAAATCCAGAATCTCTCCCCATTCTCCTGGTTGTGGCTGCACCTAATAACAGCCACAACTTAGTTTATAAAAATATATTCAACGTTGTACGTTGAGGTACCTTAAAGATAATACCAAAAGCCAAGCAACACTAGTTACCCGTGTATGACAAAAAGTATCTTGTCAGTTTTACAACTTGGAATGAAATGTCGTTATTAAAAACAAAACAAAAACCAATTTATTTGGAGCCTACAGAACAGAAATTTACAAATCATAATGGTTGGTTAGATTCTAAAACCATTACTTATTTACACTATATTTTTACACAGATGCACAAATCAGATTGTCCCTTTGCTTGGATTATTTACAGACATTTCATTGGAAAAGGGCCCATTTTTCCATCAGAATGGCTGTACAGAAACCAAGAATTCTTTTCCTACAACACTTTCCCTCTATAGCATTGACACAATATTAAACTGTTCCACCGTCTGCAGAGTTAACTTCTCACTTTTTCCTTAAATCACTTGCTTATCTCCCAAAATTACACTTCCAATAGCTCACATTATCACCATACCAAATTGCCACCATTCACAGGGATCTGAATTCCCTGTGCCTGTACTCTCTTCTTTACTCTTCCCAGTATGCCCTCTCCCAGCCAATTTTTATAGTTCATCTGTTGTGTGCCAGCTTGTCTGGGCCTGATCCTTTTTTCTTGCTGAATGGTCCCTTTCCGCAGATACAGGCTTGTTCTACTGCCAATTTAGCAAGGAGAGTGGTCTTCTCAATTAGCCCCCACACCTCCTGGTCTTTTTCTTTACACATCTTCAAGGCTGTGTCTACATTGGGCCACTTATTCCGGAAAAGCAGCTGCTTTTCCGGAATAAGCTGTGAGCTGTCTACACTGGCCCCTTGAATTTCCGGAAAAGCAGTGACAATTTACTGTAAGAAATCAGCTGCTTTTCCGGAAAAACTATGCTGCTCATGCTCAGGCAAAAGTCCTTTTTCCGGAAAACTGTTCCGGAAAAGGGCCAGTGTAGACAGCACAGTAGTTTTTTCCGGAAAAAAGCCCTGATCGCGAAAATGATGATCGGGGCTTTTTTCCGGAAAAGCGTGTCTACATTGGCTACGGACGCTTTTCCGGAAAAAGGGCTTTTCCGGAAAAGCATCCTGCCAATGTAGATGCTCTTTTTCCAGAAGTACTTATAACGGAAAACTGTTCCGTTTTAAGCATTTCCAGAAAAGGGTGCCAATGTAGACACAGCCCAGATGTCCTATGTTTGTGTATAGGGATATAAGTGACTAGTCGACTACCCAATAAGCTACAAATAAGCCTAGGCTTATCAGGTAGTGAGTTACTGCTTAACTAGTAACGTAATGTTCTGAGTAACCTTGTAACAACGTATAATGCTCTCATAAGGTCCCCCATTTCGTTAATAAAATCCCTAGCAGTAAAGGGACCCACACGACTTACCCCTGCGATCCATTGAGATGTGGTGATCAGGCACAACTCTCCCCTGGAACCCTGTTCATCACACAGTTGTTAGAGAAGAAACAGGAGACCCAGGAGTGGATGGAGCAAACGGACCTCTTTATTGCAGATATTCGTCCCACTTCGGACCCCCAACGCACTGTTCCGAGTGAGCAATGTTTTGGTGCTAGTTACTCCCCTTTATCCATTTGAGTATGTAAATTCGCATCTCTATCACCACTTCCCTTAAATCCTTGTTTAGTAATGTTAACGCCTCTACCATGACTATTAATAGGCAGGTGATGAATATAATTACACCCGCCCCCGTTTCTTGTTGACAGCTTTTTAGTTCATGTCGGCAGTTTTCACATCACAAAACTCCTTGAATCAGCAATTTACAAGGGGTGCGAGAGATGTGACCCTGAATGTATAATTCACAGTGGATAAGGCAGTAAGGAAGAGAGCATTGTTAGCACATAGGCCAGTCGATAAAAAGTTACATCTTCGGTATAGCTGCATGCTCCTCTATCCTGAGCAAGCAGGAAAGGAGGCATCAAAACAAACCTGTAAATCAATAGAAGCAGGGTCTGCTTTCCTGGTAGCAACTACTAAGACACCTTATTTAACCCTTACATACCCCAACAGCTATATTATCAGAAATCTTTTTCGCTACTCATGCACTGGGAGTTTGGTCAGCATGGCTGCATTGGACAGGGGTGGGTGTTTCCCACCCATGAAAGATGTAGCTATACTGATGTAAATGTCAAGTGTAGACAAAGCTGTAGCTTGCAAATCTAGGATTTGATCTTATTAATCCCTTGGTTCCTGCAGCTTCTGTCAGGAGTGCTTAGGAGCATGAGGCTATTCGCACCTGACCCATCCGGCTTTAGTGCAAGGGTTACTTCCTGATTTTCCCTCTTGCAGTCAGCTCGTGCCCCGAAGAACACATGATCGTCAGTACTGGGTCAGACCAAAGGTCCATCTAGCTCAGTGTCCTGTCTGCCAACAGCGGCCAATGCCAGTTGCCACAGAGGGAATGAACAGAGCAGGGAATCCTCATGTAATCCATCTCCTCGCCCATTCCCTGCCACTGACGCATGAGGCTTGGTTGCTCTTAACTTGTGCTGCTTATGTGCAAATACTGCGTTTCACATTTCCCAGCCCCTTTTAGTTTTCATAGCCTGGTTGTCTTCTGCTGCTTTGATCTAAGCTGAGGTGGGCAATTGTTTTTAAAGGGGGGGCCACTTCACAAATTTCTGACATGGTGCCAGGTGCCCCGGAAGGGGCAGGGCCTCAGTCTTGTGCCCCCACCCCAGTCGCTGATTGGCCTGGCGGTGGGGGCGCACGTGAAGTCTTTGCCTCCGGCCCTAGAGAATTAATATTCTCAGGGCATGGAGTATATGAAGTGATTATGCATGTGATAAAATAGGGGGGCATCAGTTTGGAGTTGTGGCCAATGTTGCCTCTTAATTTGTTTCCATCCATGTGTAGAATAATTTTTGTTATGTGCACCGAGACATGTGCAGATGTGCACCACCTATAGAAACAGGTGCTGCTGGCTGTGGGCTCTCTGCTAATCAGCTGAGTGGCATTTGTCTCTCTCCTGGGCAGCTGCCTAAGCGCTTATCTTACAAGGGGATGCTGATCGTGGCATCTGATTTTTGAATAGGCCTATCCTGTTTTAAATGCAGAGCACATTGAACCAGGGAGAGAGGACCTCGCTGAACTGAATTAACCCAGGTTTTTAATGGCGGTGGCTTCCCTCTGCTGAGGGAATCCTAGAAATGCTGGGCTGGGAGGGACCTCAAGGAGTCATTTAGTCCTGCCCCTTGCTCTGAGAAAGGGCCGAGTAAACCTCACCCATCTCTAAAACAAGTTTGTGTATCTCGCTCTTAACCTCCAGTGATGGAGGGTCCACAGCCTCCTTTGGAAGCCGGTTCCAGAGCTTAACCACCTTTAGAGCTAGAAACATTTTTCTAATATCTAACCTAAATCTCCCTTACTATAGATTAAGCCCACTGCTTCCTGTCCTTCCGCTAGTGGCCATGGAGAGAAATTCATCACTGCCTTCGCTCTGTGCCAGCCCTTAACGTATCTGAAGACTACCAGGTCTCTCTTCAATCGTCTTTGTTTCAGGACTAAACAGGCCCAGGTTATTTTCACCTTTCCGTATACAAGGTTTAGAAAACTCGGCCTGTCATTGTTGCTCTGCTCTGGACTCCCTCTAGTTTGTCCTCATCTTCCCTGGGGTGTTGCGCTCAGAGCGGCACACGATATTCCACCAAAAGTCTCTCCAGTGCCTAGGAGAACAGGACAGGTACTTCCTGGGTCTGACGGACAACACCCCTGTGAGCCTTTTTAACAACTGCATTACTCTGTTGATTTATATTCGATTTGTGATCTGCTTAACTACCAGATCCGTTTTAGCATGCCTGTTGTCTGCCCAGGTTTTTCCCCCTTTGTATTTGTGCATTTGTCCCCCCCCCCCCAAGGGTCATACAGGTTGGACCTCCCTGGTTCGACACCCTTGGGACCTGATTGGTCCCAGATGTGGGCTTTTGCTGGACCAGGGGAGGTCATTTCTGGCCTCCCCTGCTTTGCCACCTCGCTGGGCTTCCCGTCTCCCTCTGCAGCCCAGCTGGGTTGTGTGCTGGGTTTCCTGTCCCTCCTCTGCCTACTCCACCTCCAGCCCAGCTGGGCCATGCACCAGCCTTCCTGGCTCCCTCCCTCTCCCTGCAGCCCAGCTGAGCCCCACCTCCCATCCCCTCTGCAACACACCGGTACTCTCTGATCCTGGAACATCTCTCTGATGTTGCTGGACCAGAGAGTCCTGTTTTATAGAGGTGCAACCTGTACTTTGCACTTTATTAAATTTTGTGTGTGGGAGGGGTAATGGCACACACACGCACACAATCTTCCAAAGCTTGTTTTGCCACTGCCCTGCATCATGTCTAGTCATTTCCATCCGGGCAAAGAAGGTGCGAAATGCTAGCGTTCTGTGATTGAACCCACGTAGTGCTGGGTGACGTAGAGCAGGGCCCTAGCAGTAGCGGGGATGTGACAGTATTGGTGGTAATTAATTCATTATTGCTATAAACCCTGGGCTTATTACTTCACCATCACAGACAGAAGCTGGGGTGAAACTAGATAACCTTTCCATCGCATTGCAGGGGACTGGACTCGATGATCTCTCGAGATTCCCTTCCAGTTCTAGCGTTCAATGATTTGGCAAAGAGCGTATGCGTCCGTTTCAAGGCAGAATGGGCTAGTGGTTAGAACAGAGGGCTGGGAGAGCGAAGGACCATGCCAAGGAGTTTAAAAGAAAATTAGGAACAAAAGAAATCCGAGCAAGAGTGTCGTCCTGATACCCAGCGGCGATGATAAAATCATTACTGATGATGCAGAAGAGTTCAGTTCTGTTTCGTAACTGGAAAGGTCCGGGGTGATGAGCTTGTATTGCATGAGGGAGGAGCAAGCTCCCCCCCCCCCTCCCCCCAGTAACTAAGGAGGATGTTGGACAATGTCTACTAGGGATAAACACACACCAATTGGCAGGCTAGGATCAGTGACATGTGAGTCCTGAAAGAGCTGGTTGAAGAAATCTCGGTGCCACTGATGTTAATTTTGAATAAATTGTGGAATGCCCGAGAAAGTCCAGAAGACTGGGACGTGCCTGTGTTGTGCCAGCATTCAAAAGGAGGGGGGGGGGGCAGTTAACTGTAGGCCTATTCACATCCATTCCAGGCAAAATAATGGAAAAGCTGATGCGGGATTTAATGGTTAGAATTAAAGGATAGGAACATAATCAATGCCATTTAACATGGCTTTATGGATGATAGGTCTTGTCAGTCATTTCATTCTTCGAGGAGATTACAAGTTCGATAAAGGCAACCCCAAAGATATCCTATCATTTGATTTTGCATTCTCGTTTAATTAGCATTCTGCAGTACCAATGCAGCATATGTTAGAAGGATTACGAACCGGCGAACTGAAGGATGTCAAAAAGTAATTGTCCGTAGGTAAGTACCCTCACTAAGACCCAGTGCTTTCACCGCAGTCACCAATGATCTGGAAGTAAGCAGAAAGTCACTGCTGCTAAAATTTGTGGCTGGCAAGGGTTGGTGGAGTGGTTAACCATCGTAAAGACGGGACAGTCATGCAGCTTGGTCAGGAGCATTTGGTAAGCTGGGCTCATTCAAATGAAACACACTTCACTATATTTAAATGCAGAGTTATGCTTCTAGAAGAGTGAGGGGGCTAGCGAGTGGCTCTCCTTCATCTTAGGAGGCTGCCAGATTGTGGTAACCAAGACAATCTCCTGGGACAGGGTAGTTTTGCTCTCTGCGCTGACGTACCTAGAATGGGCAGGGCTGTGCCACGCTTTGATTGGCTGCAGAGGGAGCACCCGGCCAATGTGTGCAGTCCGCCCGCACCTCCCTTCATTTCAGCCGCCCTTACTTTACATGCATATCACTTCTGTGGTATTGGTAGGAAAAAACGTACGGGCAGAAAGGTCAGCAGAATCCGGCAACCCTGCATGCGGGCAAGAGTAAACAAAACGTCTTGTGGGCCGCATATAGAACCCCGATGGGCCGCAGATTGCCTACCACTGCTCTAGGAACAAGGAAGGCAGGCCAGCCCTGCTGATTGAGAGTCTGTGTCCTGGAAAACAGGGATTCGGAAGATGTGAAGGCTCATAGTGAACACGCAACTCAACATGAGCTCCCAGTGCAACGCTGTGGCCAACAGGGCTAATGAGATTCTTGGACAGATTGACCGGAGTAGAGGGCGGGAGGTGATCTTTATCTCTGTGCGAGGCACTGGTGACGCCAGTTCTGGAATACTGCATCCAGTTCTCATGGCCACGTTTTAAGGAGGTTGAAAATTTGTCAAGGGGGCAGAAAAAGAAGAGTCCTCCCCCCCCACTCCCTCCGCCCCTGGCAAACGATTGGAGGGCTGGAGAAAATGCTGTACATTGGGAGACTTAGAGCTCAATTTGCTTAGCTTATCAAAGAAAAAAAAAAGATTGAACGGTGACTTGATTAGGGCAAGGAGAAAACCTGGCACTTGAAGAGCTTTTTATTCCAGTGGAGAAAGGCAGAACAAGAATCAAAGGCTGGAAGTTGAAGCCAGACAAATTCCAATTAGGAAAAAAAGCACACGTTTTGAACAGGGAGGGTGAGTGAGCATTGGAAAAAACTGCCAACAGAGGTGGTTGATTCTTGGTGTCTTGGTGTCTGCATATCAAAACTGTGTGGCTTTCTGGAAGAGATGTATTAGCTAAACACAGCTGTTGGGATCAAGACATGGGTAACTGTAGAGTATAGTGGCCTGTGATATTATCAGCTTGGAAGGATTCGATTTTTATCAGTAAATGTTGATTTCATCGCACACAAAACTGATGAAAAACTTTTTGTATCCATAGTTGAATGTACAGCTAGGCAAAATAAGAAAAATGCTGCTTCAGAAGTGATCAGAATTTGGCTCAAGGGATATTTGCTTTGTATATTGTGACATGATATTCATACTTTGTGTTTTAATGGCTATGAAGCTTTGTTTTTTGAATCTCTGCATATACTGTCATTTAATAGTGGTCTGACCTCTCTCCCACAATTTTCTTCCACTGTAAACATTTAAAATGGATAAGAATTAAGAAAAGCTTAAAAATAACCAGCTATATTATAAACTTAAAAAACAACAAGAAGTCTGATAACACTTTAAAGACTAACAAAACATGTAGATAGTATCATGTGCTTTCATGGGCACAGCCCACTTCTTCAGATGACTGGAGTGTTGGATATGTTATATTATCTATATTATCCCTATCAAAATTATATACAGGCAGTCCCCGGGTTACGTACAAGATAGGGACTGTAGGTTTGTTCTTAAGTTGAATTTGTATGTAAGTTGCAACTGGTACATATTGTAGGGGAAACTCTAGCCAAACATTTCTCCAGAGCTCAGTTTTATTCTCCCACACTTCACTTCCCTCAATCCTTTATTCTCAAGCTGAGGAGTCTGCTGAGAAAAGCCGCTCCGCGTCTCCCTGGTCTGCTGGAGAGGGGGGGGGGGCGCTAGCTTCGCGTCTCCCTGGTCTGCTGGGGGGAAGCAGCTAGTGCGGGATTGCCTCACCCCGTTTGTAAGTAGGGATCCGATGTAAGTCGGATCCATGTAACCCGGGGACTGCCTGTATTCTTTTTTTTTTTAATTTTGCTAACCCTGGTATATGGGACGTCAGGATAGATGATCTAATGGTCCCCTCTAGCCTATGAATATGAAACTACTTCAGTCTCTGCTACTGCTTCACTGTGTGACGTGGGGCAAGTCATGTCAAAGCTTTGTGCCTCAGTTTCCCCCACCTAGAGATGAAAAATTCCTTAGTGCCAACAAGGAAATATATGAAACAGGTCGCTCTGTGAGGAATAAGAACATCCCCTTTGAGTGATATTGTCACCTTGCGAAGGTGCTGGAACTAGCGATGCACCCCCTGGCTTGAAGCGGTTTCCATTTTATACAGGGTTTACTGTTTGGTTCAGTGGCTCTCAACCTACCCCTGTACAAATTGTTCCAGCACCTCTGCCTGCTTGCTATAGGCTGTTGTGTCAATGTCATTTGGGCTGTGAATTCCTTCGACGTAGAGGCATTCGTGTCCTGATTGGCCTGGAAAAGCCTCGTGTCTGTTTCTGGTCCCATATACGTCCTAATTCTTCACCTGCTTTTTATAAAATGCCGGTGAAAGGTGTTAAAATGGTGGGGATAAATGTTGCTGTCGGCTTGTTGGTGTCTTTCCCATGCTTCGACATAGCCTCTTTTAAATATAAATAGATTGCTGCGTCTCTTGCTTTCTAGTTCCACTTTCAGTTTTCAAATAGTGAAAGATCAGCGATTGTGCTGGAGGGTTCTGATTTTTTTTCCAGACTTTATCGTGCACTCATCTTGGAGCGCTGCTTCATGTGGAAATACAGTGCCGGGCAGGTAACTTCAATGCATGTAAAGCTTGTGTGAGGTAGGGATGTGAAAGGTTAACTGGTAATTAGGGATGTAAGTATGTAGGCTTCAATATCTGAGATGTAGGTGAGAGGATTATTCTAGGAGGGGTGGGTGAGATTCTGTGGCCTGCACTGTGCAGGGGGTCAGACTAGATGATCATAATGGTCCCTTCTGACCTTGGAGTCTATGAGTCTATGTAAGCGAGTAGTCGAGTACTTGACTATCAGATAAGGCGAAGCTTATTGGGGAGTCAGGTATTCAACTACTTGCTCCCCCTCATCCCCTGCTGCCTCTCTATGAGAGACAGGAAGGGGGCGGGGAAGCAGGAGCCAGCTGAAAAACCGGTTTCCCCCCAGCACTGTCTCTGAGGCGGCCGGGGAGCGGTGTAGGGGAGGCTGCTGCGAAGCAGCCTTTGCCCGTGGCCAGCCGTGGCCGCTGTGCACAGGGGTTGCCGGACCTGGCATAAGCTGCGACCGAGCAGTTCTGGCTTGTGCCGGCTCCGGGAGCCACCCGTGCTGCGACTCGCATCTTAAAGGTAGTAAGACCCCGACGGTTCTTAGTGTATTTAAATTGCTGCAGTGGTCCGGAGCCACCACGAGCCGGGACTGCTCAGTCCCAGCTCGCGCTGGCTCCAAGAGCAGCTCCCTCTCTCGACTGATTGTACAGTCGATACAAATTGCATCGGCTACACGATTAGCCAGATAACCGCTCCTTAACATCCTTACCGGTAAGCATCATCCTTAATGGGTGATACTTACTGGTTCCGGGTAACTGGCAGGAGGCTGCTCCAGCCCCATGGGGGGCCTGCCGCGGACAGGGGCTGCTCCAGTTGTCCAGAGCAGTCCCTGTCTGCAGTGGGCTCAGATGGTCGTCCGGAGCAGTCCCTGTCTGTCATGCGCAAGGGCCTGCTGCATGCAGTGACCGGCTGGAAGCTGGAGCACCCTCTCCTGCCGCCTTTCTTCGGTTAACTGGTTAAACATGCTGTTGGCTGGGTAAATACATTATTAATGGACCAGAGGGAAGATGGGAAGTAAACAATGATCATTTTTAATATGCCTCTTGTAGGTACTGCCTTAGGCGTGGCCTGCAGTGACAGGTTATGTCGAAATAGCTTCGTTGGTCCAGGAGTATGAAACCCCCACACCTGCGACTGACGAAGCTGTGCCGACTTAACCCCTCGGTGTCGGTGCAGTTGTGTCAACAGACGTGTGTTTCCATCAGCGCAGCTGGCGGTATTTGGGGAGGTGGTGTTCCTGCACAGATGGAAAATCCTTTCCACTGGGGCAGGCTACGTCTGTCCTCCGGGACTACATCGGTATAATTGTGCTTGTACAGTCTCCGTGGTGTGCCTGTGCCCTTGGAGTGGAACAGACGCTCAAACAAGTTGAAGTCATAAACAGTGTAATGGTGCTTGTGAAGGTCTGCGAGGCTGGGGCCTCTTTCTATTACAGGTTGAACCTCTCTAGTCCAGCACCCCCGGGTCCTGACCGGTGTCAAAACAGCAAATTTGCTGCATCACGGGAGGTCAGTATTGTCCAGCAGCATTAACAACACTTCCACTGCTTGCTGGGCTCTTAAGAAGTGGGTTGTGCCCACGAGAGCTCATGATGCCGTCTACATTTTTGGTTAGTCTCTAAGGGTATGTCTAGACTACATGCCTCTGCTGACAGAGGCGTGTAAAATAGGCTACCTGACATAGTCAATGAAACCGGGATTTAAATATCCCCGGCTTCATTAAAATAAAAATGGCTGCCGCGCTGTGCTGGCTCAGCTGATCGTTGGCACAGCGCGCGAGTCAAGACGTGGATCGGTCAACAAGAGAAGCCTTCGTTGACCGATCCCTTATGCCTCATGAAATGAGGTTTACAGGAGCAGTCGACAAAGGCTTCCCCTGTCGACCGATCTGTGTCTTGACTCACATGCTGTGCCGACCATCAGCTGAGCCGGCACAGCGTGGCGGCCATTTTTATTTTAATGAAGCCGGGGATATTTAAATCCCCGGCTTCATTGACTATGTCGGGTAGCCTATTTTACATGCCTCGGTTGGCAGAGGCATGTAGTTTAGACATACCCTAAGGTGCTTCAGGGCAATTTGCTGTGTTTTAAGTTTTTTCAGTTACAGACTAGCACCGCAACCCCTCTGAAACTTTTGGACTCTGAGAAGACATTTAGGGGCAAATTAGAACTGAAGAACAGCACAGAACCCTGAGAGTCAGGACTGATGGCTGTAAACAAACTTTATGGGACCATGGGAAACTTGGCCACCCCCCTAAGTGGACATCCGGCTCACTAAAACCATGGATGTTGCCAGCCCAGAGACTGGTGCACTATAGAGAGGTTCAGCCTGTATATCGTAAGCCTCTTTGCATTATTCTGGATCTTGATTTCTCCTATGGAGTTCTTCTACATGCCATGTTGCTCTAGCTTAGCACAAGCCCATGTCTGCGCGCACACACGTGCCAGAAGTGTAACTTCATCTGTTCAAAAAAGAACTAGAAAAGAAATTCATGAGATTAACTCCATCAATGGCTAGTAGCCAGGATGGGCAGGGATGGGGTCCCTAGCATCTGTTTGTCATACGCTGGAAATGGATGACAGGGGATGGATCACTTGATGATTCCCTGTTCTGTTCATTCCCTCTGGGACATCTGGCATTGGCCACTGTCGGGAGACAGGATACTGGGCTAGATGGACCTTTGGTCTGACCCTTATGGCCATTCTTATGTTCTTCTGTACTAGGACTTGCACCAGTAACGTATCAATAGAAAAGTCAAATCCTTCCATGTGTAGTTTTATCGGCATGAAAGGGGTGTGTAAACAAGACCTCAAGGGGTATTTTAAACAGATGTAGTGAAACTACTACAAAAGGCTGCATGGATGCTCTTAGGGCGTGTCTACACAAAGGTTTAGTTTGGGACAAGCTGGTGTGTGAATTCACCCGGCTCCAGCCTGCTGCAGACTAACTATCTGTGTGGTCCCTGCTGTTGCAGTTCGACTAAGTTGCTCTGTGTTTCTGTGCCTCGGTTTCCCTGTGTGTGTAATTGAGAAGATTATAATGTTTGCCCATTTATTTTGTAAAGCGTGCTGAGATTTGACCATGGAAAGGGCTCAGTGTTGCTGTTAATCTTACTTGGCTTCCCTGGTAGTAATAACGCTACTTAGCATTGCGTGTTCAAAGTGCTTTGCAAATGTTATCAAATTATGGCATAAATACTTATTTATGCCTTCATCACCTCCTGCCTTGGCTGTTGCAGTTCCCTTTGTTCCTCCTGGGTGCCTGCTCTCTAATCTTTCATGACCTCTGGAAAGTAGAGACTATGCAGCTCTTTATCCAGAATGCCTCTTCTGGTTTTCCGCTTGCTCCTCCAGTGTTAGCCTGCAGTAGCCTCTGAGAAACTGACCAGACTAGAACTTGGAACTCTTATCTGAAGGTGAATGCAACATATGTTACAGACATGGTGAGTGATAACAGAGGTGCTGATCAGAGTCTCATTGTGCGAGGTCTCATTAGGGTCTCGTGCACATAACACAACTCAGTTGGCTTCAAGAGGCAGCTTTAAATGGGCGTGGCTTCATTGGAGATACTCTGCAATAGCTTTTAAGCCTCATTTAGATTGGTTTAGCTTGTCAAATTCAGAAGGCATCAACCTTTTTAACCAGTTTTTAACCAATCTGTCTGTCCACCTTTAAGTGTGTAGTTTTATCGGTATAAAAACTGTGTGTAAACATGACTCCCAGGGGTGTTTTAAAGAGATGTAGTGAAACTACAGGTTGCACCTTCCTGCACTGGGACTCTCTGGTCTGGTAACATCCGTGGTCTGTCAGGGCCAGCAGCTGGGAGCCTGTTGGGGCTGGGGGCCAGTCAGGGCTGGTAGGAGCTGGCAGCTGGGAGGGTGGCAGGTTGGGGTTGATGGCAGGGGACCAGGTGTGGCAAATTCCCTCATTCAGGATTGGTCAGGTCCCCAAGAGTCCTGGACCAGGGAGGTCCAACCTGTTGTGCAAAAGGCTGCATGGATGCTCTTAGGGCTCGTCTACATGAACGTTTAGTTTGGGACAAGGCGAGGTGTGAATCCACCCGGAACTACCCTGTTTCGGACCAACTATCTGTGGAGTCCCTGCTAAGGCAATTAGACACAGAGCGACTTGGTCAGAGTCATAGTGGCTTGCAATACCTTAACTAAATCTATTTTGAATTGGATTTTAAGTTGAACTGGTACAATAGCTGTGTGTAAGCACTCCCGCAGACTGGTGAAAGAGGGTACGTGATTGTTAAATTTGAGACAAAATAATTCTGAACTCCAGGGAAGGTATATTAACTGGTGGTTCCCAGCAACGGCTCTCTTTAAACTTCATTGCATTGTCTGGGCCTAGTTCTGCCATGTGATCTGCACATTTTCCAAACGGCTGAAGGGATTATTAAAAAAAGACTAGGAACGGAATATCTGTGACCCTTAGGTGACTTCGTAAACTTCAGCCATAGAGGGTTTTTTTATATTAAAGTTAATAAATATAGATATTTTAAAGCTCCTATTTTAGGCCTTGTTGAAACACAAATGCGGTTCTCATTATAAGGGTACTGTTAAACTAGCTTTTGAGCCTATCAGTTGTATCAGTTATTAGCAGATTTACCTGGTCCTTAACTCAATTAAGGCTTTGTTTTGTTTTTTGTTTTTTGTTTTTGGAAAAACAAAAGGAAAATGCACATGCTCTATTTAAATGATTGTATTTTTCAAAATTACAGTCTTGTTTTTACGAAGTTAATTTTTATTTTGGATTACTTAAAAAGGGGCTTGTTAAAATTTTCCCATTTAATTTTTGAAGTAAATATTTTAAAATGGGAATTCCATCAAGTGTTTTTTCCTTCATCCTTATAAGCGCTCGTCATTTGCTATGTTTTAACAAAAGAGGGCTATAGTCAAATTGGTTTCCAGTCTCATTGTCTTCTACTTTTCAAATCTTAAGCATTGATTTCACTGTTCCAAAACAGAACACTGCTGCACATTTCTTCATTTTATCTCTTTTCTGTAAGGTTTATTGAGAAGCAGTCCTATTCTAGGTTCATCCTGTTTTTCTGTCTCATCTTGATTCAATCCCTTTCAACATTTGCTGATTTACATCAATTGTGCACACTGTACAGGGCGGCCTTGCTGGAAGTCATCCTGGTATACTTTCATTCCACACTAAAGTCGTTGATGGTTTTAGGAACTGATGTGTTATAAGTCCTCCCATTCCCTGCTCTTAAGTCACACCAAACCTCTTCCCCACTCCACCCCCGCAATTTGCACAAATGGAAGTCAGTCGTGGGGAAAAAAATTCCCTGCTTTAAGTTGTTTTGATATAAGTCCAAGTTTTTTTGAACGTATCTTGGACTTATAGCGAGGATGGCCTGGACTTGCTTTATTTCAGTCGTCTCTAACCTTTTTACACCCAAGATCACTTTTTAAATGTCAGGGCAAGCTAAGATCTACCCCATTCCTTCCCCCAAACCCCACCCCTTCCTTCTTCTGCTCTTCTGTGTGCTGATTAGGCCTCAACTGGAGAATTGTGTCCAGTTCTGGGCACAGCATTTCAGGAAAGACGTGGAAAAATTGGAGAAGGCCCAGAGAAGAGCAACAAAAATGATGAAAGGTCTAGAAAACATGACCTGTTAGGAAAGACTGAAAGAATTGGGCTTGTTTAGCTTAGAAAAGAGAAGACTGAGAAGGGAGATGAGAGCAGCTTCCAAATACCTAAAAGGGTGTTACAATGAGGCAGGAAAAAATGTTTCTCCTTAGTGTCTGATGATAGGACAAGAAGCAATGGGCTTATATTGCAGCAAGGGAGGTTTAGGTTGGACACTAGGAAAAACTTCCTACCTGTCAGGGTGGTGAAGCACTGGAATAAATTTCCTAGGGAGATTTCACAATCTCCATCATTGGAGACATTTAAGAGCATGTTAAATAAACATCTATTAGATGGTTCTTGGTCCTGCTGTGAGGGCAGGGGACTGGACTTGATGACCTCTCGAGGCCCCTTCTGGTTCTAGTATTCTATGATTTTAAGATTCTGTTAAAATAGATAGATAGATAAAGGTGCCTTGTACCAAACTGGCCCATTCCAATATAGATATAAAAGACCCTAATACTGCAGTCTTACCGAAATCAATGGCACTAATCATGAGCGTAAGGTTATGCATGTGCTTAAATGCCTTGATGGAATAGGGCCAAAATAAATTTAGAGCAAGTCTAAATATTCAAATAGAATATTCAGATATTTTAGCTGGTAAAATCTCCAAAGTTCTACTGAGCATGTGAAATTTGCAGTTTTTACAATGATTTATAACATGGCCAAATTTGGGGGGATTTTCGAGGGGATTGAAAAGACATATCCCTGGCACAAAGGACAAACCACTGCCGAATTTCAAGCCCCTCCTTGAAAGCATTGGGGGGCTAGACCTGTTGAAAGAAGAAGTTGCCAGACTTTTTAGCACTGGCAAAAGAAGGGGTATTTTCCCCTACTCCCATTCTTGAACCATTTTGCCTGAAATTTACCCCCCTCCCCTCGATCCTAAGGCAGCATGAGAGATTGTTGACATCTGACAAAGTTACAAGCAACTGAAAACAGGATCTCTCCTGATCATGGGAAATGTCTCCCTAGCAGTGGTTCTCAACTCGTTTCAGTCCACAGACCAATCAAAAAATTTTCGTGGACCACCTCCTTTTTGAGACTGCATGTGCTGACAGATTTGGGTAACTCTCGGTCACGCTGGCTCAAAATTTCTCTATGGTAGTCACGCCGTGTGACTTTGGACAGTGTTCCTGTGGACCACCGAAAAAGTCACCATGGGCCACCAGCTGAGAACCACAGCGGGCCTAGTCAGCAGGTGGAGCTGGTGCCAGTGATTCAGCAGGAAGGGGTGGGCGAGAATCCCCAAATTCAAGCTGTTTCTTCTTAAACTGTTGGTTTCATTTTTGTTCCTGACACCGGTTGTGATCCACCTTCCGGTAACTTACAAACGAGCAAATTTTACAGGCTGATTCATTTCTGTGTCCATGACAGAAATTCAACCATGGACTACATTGGTTTAAAAAAATTGTAGCCCTAGCAGAAATAGTTATCCTGGCATAAAATTTTGTGTGGCCCAAGGCTTAGTCAAAGCTTTGCAAAAGGGCACATGGACACACTGATTTGGTTTAAACCAGGCATATTTGTGCCAGTTTGTAAATTGCTTTCTCTTGCTAGGATGTGGCTCTTCGGCTAGGGACCATTAGGAGACTGAAAAAATCGCAGCATCTCTGACTACGTGTTTGCCAAGCCCCGGCTGGAGACTTGACCCACTTTGAGGAGTTGATCCTGTTTCTCTCTTAATCTTTTAATTGCAGCATTTGTTCCGCTCTGCCTCTTGAGACAGCCACGTTTTCTTTGCCTGAGGTGGGTTTTTTCCGCCCCCCTCTCTCCTTTGTAAAGTCTGCTCTAACACAAGGTCCTGGGCAGCTCTGGCCATGCACTGGGATCTGATTAAAACAAGTTGGTCTCCTGTTCTGCTGATGAGCCTGGGTGGGCCGAAGGTGAAACAAGGAAGGTGGGTGGCATTGTGGATTTGTGGTATCAATGAGAAATCTGTCTCTAGTCTTATCGTAGAATCCTAGAACTGGAAGGGACCCTCACAGCAGGACCAAGTACCATCTAGATCAGGGCTGGGGAACCTCAGGCCCAGAGGCCGGATGCGGCCTCTGGCTTGCCTGGATCCAGCCCCGAGGCTCAGGGCTGCCCCCCAGCATTGAGGAGCCTGCATTGGCACTCCAGCCCCCACCCCACTGCACCATGGATTGGAGCACACAAAATCTAGGCCCCGTAGGCTCTGGTATGCAACGGGAATGGGGGGAGGGTCTTTCTCCTCATTTCGGGGCCACGTCCGTGAGGGTTGGTTTTTATTTTTCTTGTTTCTCACTTGTGTGCGGGCCCCCAACTAATTTTTCTGTGTGTCAGTGGCCCCTGACCCAAAAAAGGTTCCCTGCCCCTGATCTAGATCATCCCTGACAGGTGTCTATCTTAAATAATTCCAGTGCTCTTAAATGTCTCTAGTGATGGAGATTCCATAGCCTCCCTTGGCAATTTATTCCAGTGTTTAACCACCTGGACAGGAAGCTTTTTCTGTGTCCAACCTTAACCTCCCTTGCTGCAATTTAAGCCCATTGCTTCATGTCCTATCTTCAGAGGCCAAGGTGAACAATTTCCCCCCTTCGCTCTGTGACGCCCTTTTAGATACTTGAAAACTGCTATCCTGTCCCCTCAGTCTTCTCTTTTCCAGACTAAACAAACCCAGCTCTTTCAGTCTCCCCTCATAAGTCATGTTTTCTAGACGTTTAATCGTTTTTGTTGCTCTTCTCTGGACCTTTCTCCAGTTTCTCCACATCTTTCTTGAAATGCGGTGCCCAGAACTGGACACAATACTCCAACTGAGGCCTGATCAGCACAGAGCAGAGCGGAAGAATGACTTCTCGTGTCTTGCTCACAACACACTTGTCAATGCCTCCCCCCATCATGTTTGTCTTTTTGCAACAGCATCACGCTGTCGACCCAGGTCTAGCTTGTGGTCCACTATAGCCCTAGATCCCCTTCTGCAGGGCTCCTTCCAAGACAGTCACTTCCCGGTCTGCAAATCTGCACCTTTCAAGGTGCTGTAGGCCCTGCTTTCCTACTGTCGTCAAATCCGGCTGCTCTCTGACCCTTGCAGAATCCAACTGTGGTATTAGTCATGCTCATTCGTAATCTGGAGTCTAGACTGCTGGAAGAAAGCTAGAGGAAGTCAGGTAGCATTTGCTGTGACCCCTCGGATGGGTCATTACAACTGGCTGGACCTAGGGTTATCTGCAAAAGCCACCTAGAACCTTTGCCTGATTCAGACGGCAGCCTCCCGGTTGGGGTGGTGGGAAGCCGATGGGAATTGAATTTATGTTTGTTTCGCTGCACTGGTGGTTTGGTGCAAATTCCGGGGCCTTTTTACTGTACATAAGGCCTGGAGGGGGCTAGAAATAGCCGGTGTTAAGAATCACCTTTCACCTCCACCTGTGGATCAGAGCCGAATTTGTAATGAAAGAGGTGCCGGAGCTTGAGCAAAGATTTCCTTTCGGAACTGATGCAGCAAGCTCAGAGGGGCCCTGAACTGCTGAGCCACAGGGGCCCGGGGCTGTGAACCGCTAGGCCAGATGAAGCACTGCCATGGATGCTAGAATGAGGGATGCTAAAAAGCAGTTATTTAGGTAACCGCTGAAAATCTGAGCAGTTACATGCTGCAGCCTCTGCAGTATAAAGTTTATACCGCAGAGCCTGCAGCATGGGGCAGCAGCTGGATCTCCGGGGTGCTGGCGTGTACCAGAAGCTGGCTTTTAAGGTGGCTTCCAGCACGCTCTGGCTTCCACCCACCACCCTGCTCCCGGGAAGCTAGCTGCTGCCCCGCACTGCATCCTCCGATACAGAGCCACCAGCACAAGACTGCAGGGGCAGGAGCCTGCCCATAACCATGAATGGTAACTGATGAGCTCAGGTATATCGGTTAACCTTTTAAATGGTTATTCAGTTATATCCCTAGATCAGTGTTTCCCTTAGGGTTCCGTGAAGTGAAAATAAGGGTTCCATGAGAAAATTCCATTACAATAACATGTTATGATTTAAAAAAAATAATATTATGTGATTTTTTTGTTTTTAAATATGTGCAATTAAACTAAATGTTGATCTCATGAACTTGTTTAGCATTTGTTTATAGGCAGTCCCCGGGTTACGTACAAGATAGGGACTGTAGGTTTGTTCTTAAGTTGAATTTGTATGTAAGTCGGAACTGGTACATATTGTAGGGGAAACTCTAGCCAAACATTTCTCCAGAGCTCAGTTTTATTCTCCCACACCTCACTTCCCTCAGTCCTTTATTCTCAAGCTGAGGTGTCTGCTGAGAAAAGCCGCTCCGCATCTCCCTGGTCTGCTGGGGGACACTAGCTTCGCGTCTCCCTGGTCTGCTGGGGGGAAGCAGCTAGTGCGGGATTGCCTCACCCCATTTGTAAGTAGGGATCCGATGTAAGTCGGATCCATGTAACCCAGGGACTGCCTGTATTATTATCCTTACTTATTTGTGGCCTACTTTTTCAGCTCCGTATATTAGATAGTTATTAGGGGTTCTGCAAAATTCTTTCCAGTTTAAAAGGGTTCTGTGGCCAAATAAAATTGGGAACCACTGCCCTAGATAGACCCCTGAGCCTGTTTCCACACACACACTCAGCCTGGAGCAATCCACTGACGCACACAAATATCCTTTCTTCTTTCCTTCCTAGAGGGGAAGCTCCAGTTCCCATAGGCAGAGGTAACCAGTCTGGACACCTCCAGGGAACTGAGGTAGATGTTTCTTTGCTGAGGCCTTTCCCAACTGATTTAAATCTTGGTTTCCCAACTGCCTAGTAAATCTGAAGGCCCACGTGGTTTGGCTTTTCGTTAGGGGATCTTGATTTGTCATTACTTGTGATGCACCTAGATATCATGAGGATGTGCAAACTCAGTTAAACGCTTGTAAAAATTTATAATCTGGGCAGTTGGCTGGTGATGGATGTTAGAAACCTGTCTATGGGCAGACTGGACAATATATTGCATTTATAATTCTGGTCTTTTATCACTGGTTTTAATTAAGTAGGTTCATTCTCCGAATTTCACAGAGGTGGAAACTGAGGCTCAGTGAGAGATTGTGACAAGCCCAAAGTCACAATGTGAGTCAGTAGCATAGTCCGAAATGGATCCCAGGAGTCCTGGCTCTCCGTTGCCTGCTCTAGCACCAGATTCTTTGGAGGGCAAGATGTCGGAGGACTGTATCCATTCCTCCTGTCATTCAAGGCAAATCATTTTCTTCCTTAGGAACCATTGATGAAAACCAGCTTCATTTCTGAAAAACTGAACTGTAATTTGCCTAAAAATAACCCTCTGAAACCAGGAAAAATAAAAACCCTCAAGCCAGAAGCCTTAATTATATAACTAATAAGGGACGATCGGATGATGCACAGATGCAAGCGTAATCCAGAGATGGCTGGGGTGTGTCCATAAGTGACTTCAGAGGATGCCAGTTCGGGTTAGGTAGCAAGTTTCCCTCTGGAAACTATGGCCTCACACTTGCACGAGCAGTCAGTCTTGAAGGCACCTCAACGCCCTTTGTGCTCTAGAGTTTCGTTTTTGTGCGCTGCCTGCACTAGATGTTTTGCTGGCGTAGCTACACTGGTGTAAGTATGCAGCTGACTGTCCTAGTGTAGATGCAGTTTATGGAGGCATAACAATGCTTCACTTGTCCTAGCTTATGCCACTTCCCCGAAAGACACAAGCTGTAGTGGCTAATGCACCTCTATGCTGGCACCAGTGTGCCTGTGCAAAGGCTTATCGACTGGCATAATCGGGAGGGTTAGGGGAGTACGTTTTTTTTTTAACTGATGGAGGTCTGCCAGGATAAGCCCTAATGGAGACACACTGCTCCCAGTATAAAAAGTCTTTTCCCATTACAACTAATGTCTTTCAGGGAACCGGTGTAAGCAATTTCATCGTTATTTTTGTTAGGGCAGTGAGGGAAGGGGCTTCACACACTCCCCCACCCCCAGGCCCTGATTGGGGCTGCTCACAGGGCGGGAGAACACGTCATGCGCTCCCCTGCCCCCAAGACCTGATTGGGCGGCAGGCGGGGGAGCTGTGCGAAGCTTCCCTAGCCCTGCTTCCGCCCTGCGCAAGTGTACGGCATTTTGAAGTGCCGTGCACTCCTCGCAGGTCTGGGGGGCGTGGAGGAAACTTCGCACGCTCCTCCTGCTCCCTGGCCAATCAGGCCTTGGGAGCGTGTGACGTCTCCTCCTGCCCTGTGAGCAGTCCACGGCGCCTGGAGGCGGAGGAGCAGCAGGGCCTTTGTGGGCTGGATCAACCTGCTTGGCAGGCCGGATCTGGCCCGTGGAGGCCCTTTTGCCCACCCCTGAATTTCATGTTGGGAATGTGGTTCCCCATTGGCCGGAGATTTCTGCAGGAAACACCACAGTACCTCTCTTATAGGAGGATGGTCTTTTCTGGGTTCAACAATGCGGTTTAGAAAGGGGATTGGAGAGCAAGGCAATACATGGACTTCCCAGACCGTTCCATGTCACAGTGATTTATCTGTGGGGGGTAGCTGAAAAGTTGGAACAAGGAGGAGGGACAACGGTGGAGGACACTAGGATCTCTAGGAGCGTATTAGCTGAAATAAATGATTGAAAGATAAAAGATCCTCGAATGGACATTATCTTCGCAAGATGCTTTGGGTATGTCTACACTACCCTCCTAGTTCGAACTAGGAGGGTAATGTATGCATACCGCACTTGCTAATGAAGCCCGGGATTTGAATTTCCCGGGCTTCATTAGCATAAGCGGGGAGCCGCCATTTTTAAATCCCCGCTGCTTCGAACCCCGTGTAGCGCGGCTACACGGGGCTCGAACTAGGTAGTTCGGACTAGGGTCCTATTCCGAACTACCGTTACTCCTCGTGAAACGAGGAGTACCGGTAGTTCGGAATAGGCACCCTAGTCCGAACTACCTAGTTCGAGCCCCGTGTAGCCGCGCTACACGGGGTTCGAAGCAGCGGGGATTTAAAAATGGCGGCTCCCCGCTTATGCTAATGAAGCCCGGGAAATTCAAATCCCGGGCTTCATTAGCAAGTGCGGTATGCATACATTACCCCGCTAGTTCGAACTAGCGGGGTAGTGTAGACATACCCCCAGATATCCATTGTCCCGGCACACTGCAGGAATGAAAATCGCTACCGATGGGACCAAGATATATCAGGTGCAGGCTGCATGTAGCATCCACCCATTCCTTTTTATGTGACATGGAAGGAAAATGATGCTCTTTGGATGGGATGCTTTGGATCGAGCCCTGACAAAGGACCCTGTAGGACTCGCAGAATCCTTTTTAGAACTTCACAGGCTGCTCTGATTATCCGGGGACCAGATAACAACAACAATGTAAGCCAGGCAGCACTTTTACCAGCTGCATCTGCACTGAGGCAGTTTGCCGGGTAGCGATACTAGGAAGCTGACCTAGTGTGGACAAGATCTCCGATAGAACTGTAAGGCCTGCTCTGTGTTGGTGGCAAGAGAAAGAAAAAGCACTCCCTAACCGATGTGCATAGAGCACGCTGCATTTTTGCATTGCTTTAATGCCACCTGTATAAAGCTGTATATCCCTATCCCTTACCGTGGTGCATCACTCTGGTTTAAAGAAGTTTATACTGATATACTGTTCCTGTACAGGAGGAGGAATAAGCCACACTGGGTTGAGTTCCTTTTGTGCAGGTCAAACTGTGTCCATACCAGGAGTTGCACCACTCTGTCTATGTTGGCTTAACAAAAAAAATCGCAGCCCTAACCAAAATAATGAATAATCTAGCAACACCTTAAAAACTAACAAAACGTGTAGATGGACCTACTTCAGATGAAAGGATAACTAACCAAAATAGTTATCCTGGCATAAAATCCATGTGTAGACCAGGTCTTTATCACAGTGGTGCAAAAGGCTGTTTGGAAGCACTGATTTGGCTTAAAACAGTGATTTTGGTTTGCTTTAAGTCAGCGAGGAACAAAGTGCTTCATGAAGGTTGGTCATAAGAACATAAGAACGGCCGTACTGGGTCAGACCAAAGGTCCTTCTAGCCCAGTATCCTGTCTGCTGACAGTAGCCAGCACCAGGTGCCCCAGAGAGGGTGGACTGAAGACAATGATCAAGCAATTTGTCTCCTGCCATCTCTCTCCAGCCTCTGACAAACAGAGGCCAAGGACACCATTTTATCCCGTGGCTAATAGCCTTTTATGGACCTAACCTCCATGAAATTATCTAGTTTCTCTTTAAACTCTATTATAGTCCTAGCCTTCACAGCCTCCTCTGGCAAGGAGTTCCACAGGTTGACTACACGCTGTGTGAAGAAGAACGTTCTTTTATTAGTTTTAAACCTGCTACCCATCAGTGCCATTATTCCTGTGGAGGGATGTGTGTGAGATGTGATGAACCTCCAGGCCACACAGCGAGTTGGTGGCAAAGCTGAGAACAGAAGTCCAGGTGGCTGGCTCCCAGCTATTACCCTCATCTTCCTCCCCTGCTGGAAACAGAACCTAGGGGTCTTTTTGATTCTGTTTAGTTGTTTATAGTGTGCCCATCACCATGGTATCTGAGTGCCTGCTGATCTGCTGCAACCAACAGCCTCGTGCCACTTCTCTTAAAGTTGCAGATTGGCTTTAAAGGGCTTGGCTGCGCTTAACACCTCCTCCTGGAGCCTCGTCCTGACAGAAGTCTGCCTTGTGGATATGGCACTGCTGCCTCATCAAATTCTGCCATTGTGCCTCTGACTGGCAGGGGAAGGGAAGACCTAGAGGGGGGAATTGCTTCTCTTCTGCATCCCGAAACAGCGTTATGGCCAGGTTAGGGCTGGTAATACTGCCTGTCGTTGAAGCCACCTGATAGTCTTCATAAGTCCCTGATTTCAGTAGCTTATAATTTTGCCAAACTTTAACCATGTGGGCTGAGATTTTCCTTGGCCTCTGGTTGATACCTTTTCCGAGAAGCAAAAGTCTTTCTGCTTTTTCCCAGAAGGAGTTGGCCAAAGCAACGTAGTATTCTCTTACAGCCATTTCAGTGAAAGGTTCTAACCCCTCTTAACTTTATAATAGGGACTTGAATTTTGGCAGGATGGTCACCCTGGGCCACCTGTGCTCACTTCATTTGGCCCGTGTATGTATATACCTAATGATACAGTCTTTAGTTCAGCGTTTCTTAAAGTGCGTTCCGCGGCACACTGGTGTGCCATGAGGCAGTCGAAGGTGTGCTACAGAAAGAACAGAATTCAAAATGGCCGCCCATAAACGGGCAAGCCTTTTTTTTTTTTTTTTTTTTCCCCCTCAACAACTTTTCCCTATGGGTTTTTATTTTTCCCCTCAACAAAAAAATCCTTGATATTCCCCATAAAAAAAAGTTGTTTGATGTTCCTCAGTCTTAAAAAGTTTAAGAAACACTTCTTTAGTTATGTGGGTCCGTACATGCTACTTTTTCCACAGGCTCCCTACCTTGTTCACTGCATGAAGGCTGGTGCTCAGCTCAGAGATACGTAGAGAGGTGAAGTCAGTTGCTCAGTGTCTAGACGAGAACCGGCGCTGGGAGCAGAACCCAGGTGTCCTCGAAGAAGAATATTATTTACTTGTTTGCATGATGGTAGCTCCTTGTTAAGCAAATAGTAAAAGGGCTCATTTGAGGGCCAGTACTCCCTGGTGCTCGCTGCTGTGCAAACACTACTTGAAAAAACGGTCCCCGCCCCAAAGAGCTTGCCGTCGAAGTGTGTGATGGATTGGCATTGACTTGGCACTGCCAGAGCAGTGTAATGGGGCTGCTGTGTGAGGGAGGATTCCTGCCTACGTGCCGTTGGCTTTTTGGATCAGGTAACCTCTCTGTTGCTGCGTGTCGACCCATCCGTTCGTGGTAAAGCGTGCTTCTTTTGCACTGCGGCTGTGAAGCCCAAGAGGAGGCCCTGGGTTTCCTCTCCGGGCACGGTCGGAATGGCCTCACAGCATCAAACTGCTCTGAATGTGCCTGGCAGCTCGGCACCACCCAGGCCCATAATGTTCCACGTCTGCTTCCTTCTCTGTTTGCAAAGAACCCCTCCTTGGAGAGGCCTCCACCACCAGCGCCTTTCTCTCAGCGGGCACCTCTCGCTCCTTCCCTCGGACACCGTTCAGCCCAGGGCACTGGCGGTTCTATCAGCCAAGGGGAGGCAAGGAAGCTTGCCAGCTGTTAGTGCCAGACGGCAGAGGGACGTTTCAATTCTGCGTACCCACCATGCTCTGACTCGGCCACAGGGGCTGGGGGAGGAGGGCATAGCAAGGGGCAGGGGAATGCTGATCCAGTGCAAGGGGGATGGAATTACCCTTCCTGCCTCGAACTTGCCTATAATTATGGTTTCAGGGAGCCGTGTCGTCTTGGAAATCTGCTTCAGTAGCAGAGTTTATGCTTCACTGGGCTATGGCTTTCCATTCCTCAGGATGGGGAAAGGAGGGGGTGGAATAGCTTTGAAAACCCACTATTGTTCGGAGATTATTACGGATATCTCTGCAACCCTCTGCATTTACTCCTAGTGCTGGAGCTGGGGAGGGAGATGATTGGGGAGTTTCTTTATTAGCGCTGTGTGTGTGTGTGTGTGTGTGTGTGTGTGTGTGTGTGTGTGTTCACGCGCACGCGCAAAGGCACAAAGAGGTGAGAATTGGTTGTTCTTGTGGTTTTGTATTTAGTTTGTGGCTGCTTCCCTAGCCAGCCTTTGTGGCTTCCTTCCACCTCCTCTCCCTGCCCCCTCCTGATAATATGCCCAATTTGGCTTCCCTGCAGACTTAATGTTTTCAAGTATCTAAAAGGATACAATGAGAAGGGGCGGAAATTGTTCTCCTTGGCCTCTGATGACAGGACAAGAAGCAACGGGCTTAAATTGCAGCCAGGGAGGTTTAGTTTGGACATTAAGAAAAAGTTCCTGCCTGTTAGGGTGGTTAAACACTGGAATAAATTGCCTAGGGGGTTTGTAGAATCTCCACTATTGGAGATAGTTAAGTGCAGGTTAGACAGACACCTGTCAGGGATGATCAGATGGTGCTTGGTCTTGTCATGAGGGCAGGGACTGGGCTTGATGACCTCTTGAGGTCCCTTCCAGTTCTATGATTCTATGTTTTTTAATTTGGAATAAAACCCAAACTATGCCTGCTATTTTGGGCTTAATAAGGACGTTCTTCCCAGGACATCTCTTGCACCTCCCACCCTTCATACGCTAGGACGAGGGTAATAAGACATATTTGTTTCCCGCAGCCTGGGAGTTTTGCCATTGATGTAGTATGCCTTTATGACACTTGGACTAAGACCAGGTCTACACTAGACCCAGGTCTGCTTAAGGTACGCGAATCCTGCTATGTAAATTACATAGCTGGAGTCGACGTACCTTAAGCCGATCTTGGCAGCATTTCCACAGCGGGATGTTGACGGGAGAAATGTTCCAGTCGGCTTCCCTTGCTCCTGACAACAGCAAGGAGTAGCGGCGCCAACCGGGGGTGCCCTCAGCATTTGATGTAGTGGGTCCTTACTAGACCTGCTAAATCAAATGCCAGAAGATCAATCTCTGGCCTATATAGGCCAAGTATAGACTAGGGATGTAAGCGATTAGTTGACTAGTCATTCCCCCTTGCTGCTTCTCTCTGAACAGAGAGAGGCAGCAAGGGGTGGAGCAGGAACCGGTGCTGGAGGGAGCTGGTTTAAAAGGAGGCAGGGGCACAGCATGGAACAGGCCACCAGTTTACTGGTTACCGGTAAGCATCACCTGGTTACCCATTAACATCCCTACTCCCCAGGGCTGCCATATTACCATAGCATAGACGTTTCTTATATCACTGGAAGGAGTTTTTCCATCAGTACAGGTAATCACCTCTCCAAGAGGTGGCAACTAAGTCTACAGGAAAATCCTTCCACCGACCAAGCAGCAGGTATTAGGTTGACCTAAGTATGGTGCTCAGAGCATGACATTTTTCATGGTCCAGAACAGCATAGCATGTCGATGTAAGTTTGAGCTGTAGACAAGTGCCCATTGAAATCACTGGAAGGCTCCAGTTGACTTCACTGGTCTTTGGATCATTTCTGGTGTGTGCTTTTCTGTCCACGTTTTAGTGCTCAAGCAGTTTATTCCAGTGATAAACACTGGAGTAAATTGCCTCGGGGGGTTGTGGAATCTCCATCACTGGAGATTCTGAAGAGCATCTTAGATCTAGACCAGTGGTCCCCAACCTTTTGGGGCTGCCGGGTGCCTGGGGGCAGGGCTGTGCATGCACCACTTGCCTGGGGACGGAGCCACACATGTGCCACGCAACAGGGGGTGGCACCGCGCATGCGCCGCACACGCGCCGTGCGCCTGGGGTGGGGGCCGTGCATGCGCCAGGCGCCCGGGGTGCAAGAAAGTCTTGGGCCGGCCCTGGTCACTAGGTGGGCACACATAAATGCCCCGGGCGGGCATTATGGCGCCCGTGGGCACCGTGTTGGGGGACCACTGATCTAGACTCTAGAGCAGTGCTTCTCAACCAATGGTAGCAGTACCCTTAGGGGTATTCGAGAGAAGTCGGGGGGGGAGGGGGTACGTCAACACAACTGAAATTTGGAGCAAACTGAATTTATTTTAAGTTTTACAACAGTTTATTATTTTTGTACTTTTACACCCAAAAATTTCATCGCCTGCCTAGCTACGATTAATTTGTTTAAACAAATGTGTTGCAATGGTAGAAAAAAAAATTGTGTGTGTGAAAACTGTAGGTACGGGGGCACTTCTAATTTTCTTTTTAAAGGGGTACTTTAAAAAAAAAAAGGTTGAGAAACACTGATCTAGACCAGTGGTGCGCAACCTTTTTGGATCTGCAACCCCTGTGCCGCAGGGGCCGCCAACTGGCGGGCCCAGCCTCCGGCCAGCTGGATCTAGGCACCGCGACCCCCTTGGGGGTCATCACCCTCGGGTTGCGCACCACTGATCTAGATAATGCTTGGTCCTACTGTGAGGGTAGGGACTGGACTCGGTGACCTCTTGAGGGTCCTCCCAGTTCTAGTGTTCTATGATTCTATGATTCTCTAGCATGGGTGCTCTCAAAAGTTGAACTCTTCGCTCTGTTTTTTGCTAAAAATAAATTTTGAACGTTAGATTAGATTTGTTAAGGTTAGCAGGTGGCATTATTGATTGGTTGTATAAATCATGTAGGAATAAAATATCGTATGACATGGAAAACCAGTCAGCATCTCGGGGATTTTAAATACGCTCAGCAAACCATCGGTGACTGACCTGGATAGAGTTGGCAATTGACTGGTCAAATAATCTCCGGCGATTGGCTAATTGACACCTATTTGACCACAGTCAAATATTCCGACTAGAATGCCCTCGTGTAGGAGGTAGCCTACGTTTTTGATCACATTGTGGTGCCATCTGTCATCAAGCCTATTTAAATGTTTTGACCACCCTGCGGCATGCTAATGCCACCTGTTGGGAGGCGGGGGGCAAGGTCAGTTAATTAAACGTTGAACGTTCCGAGTGTCTGGAATTTTCAAGAACCAACATTCTATGTAGGTATCTCTTTGTATACCCGGCCATCAACCTCCATGGCAGTTTACAAAGCACATTAAACACATTAAGGACAAGGTCCCTTACACAAAGACCTTACAGTATAAAACAGCTAGACAAACAGAAGGGAGTGGGGGAGGGGAAGGAAGGGTTCACCGTCATTGGATCTCTCCCCCCCACCCAGCACACACAGAAGAGACGCACAGCCCTTAAGCTGCTTGAGAAGCTGGCCTGTTGCCTGCTTCACATAAGAGCATTTAAAAATGACTTTGCTTTTGTCGTTGCTTTGTCTGTTTCATTGCTGGTCCGTTTTCTTTTGCGTTTCTTTTGTAACTGTTCAGCCATGGGGAATGGTCCCCGTTAAATTAACCTCCTCTTTTTTTTAGAACTGCATTTTGCATTTAAAAGAACTTATTTCAGTAACTTGTTTTTGGAAAGGAGGGATGGGTTGCTCTCTAAGAGTCTTCCTGGTAGGGATGTAAAAGTGTACATTGGTTAACCTTCATGGTTACATGCTGTCCTCTCCCCCTCCCATATTGCTGCCTCTGTATCACAGGCAGCAGCACAGGGAAGAGGGGGCAGGAGGCTCCCGGGGAGCTGCTCTTCTCTCCCTTCCCCCCCACCCAGCATGCATACGTGTAACCACTTAAATTTTCAGCGGTTACATGTTTACGAGAATAAATGCACTTTAACATCCCTACGTCTGGGCAGGGACCATAACATCTTATCCTTTTTTAAAACTGTTGTTACTGTTCTAATAGTGTTTTCAAATATTTGAGCATTTTGTACATTATTTGGCCTTTCCATTGACCCATTATTTATGGATAAATCAAATGCCTAGCCCTTGACTTGCAGTCTCAGAGCTGTTTCGGGAAGTAATTTTCCACTTTCCAATAACCAATAAGTTAGAAAAGTGTTCTTCACCTTGGACAGCCACAAATGAAATGGATCAAATTAATTGCCCCGAATTATTTGCCTATCTTTATTTTCAGTCACTGTACTGACCATCTATGGAGTAGAATAGAGGCAGATGCAGCAGTGAAATGGTCAATTGGAAACTGGGTGTCGTAAAAGTTGGGAGGCCTTTGCTTAGATCTGGATCGGTGTTTCCTTGAGTCTGGTAAATCAATGTGTCTGAGAAGTCTCTGGGCTGCTCGGGGTGGTATGGGCCAATGAAAGAGCTTCATTAGTTGGATTACACAGCTTCATAATATATAGGTTGTATGGAGCTTTTCATCCATCGCTCTCCATGCGCTTTACAAGAAGGCTGTATCGTTATCGCCACTTTACAGATGGGGAAACTGAGGCACGGAGGTGCTCAGCATGCTCAAGGCCTCATGGTGGGATAACAGCAGACAATACAGTTGGCATGGTTTGTTCAGGAGGAGGCAGGCAATGTTCCCGCTAATCTTTTCCATCCATGTGCCAAATAAATTGTGTTACTTGCACTGAGGCATGTGCAGATGTGCACCACCAGTAGAAACACCTGCTGCCAGCTGTGAGCACTCTGCTAATCAGCTGGGCAGCATTTGAATCTCTCTTGGGTGTCCTCCCAAGTGCACAGCTTACAGGGAACGCTGGAGGCCAGGCCAGAAGAGAGAGTCCTGTGGGGAGCTGGCAGGGAGGTGTGCTGTGCAGCGAGTATTGGCGGTGGGAGCTATTTCAGATGCATTGGAAGAAGGAGTTTTGGAAGTGATGCTTGCATGAGGCTGTCTGTACTGTGCCTGGTTCTATCCTCGCGAGCACTGACTCCTGGCCTCCCCCATCATGCTGCTGCCTCTGATACAGAGGCAGCAGCATGGGGGGAGGGGACTGTATGTAGTAGTGTAGTCAATTAACTGATAAGCAAAAGCTTATAGGTTAATGCAGGGGTGGCCAACCTGCGGCTTGAAAGCCGCATGCGGCTCTTCTCCCCCAAAAGTGCAGCTCGCAAAGCAGCTCCTGCGCGCCCCCCGCTCCAAAATGGCCCCCGCCATTCCCTGCCCCCTTCCCCCCCAGCTCTCCTGTGCTCACTGGGACAGCAATTCAAAATGCCGCCCAAGATGGCGGCCATCAAGTTTGTTTCTTAAATGGGCAGCCTCCTTTTTTTTTTTTAATGGCTTGACAATTCTGTTGCGGCTCTTCGCATTTTTCCGCCCCTGTTTCAGCTCTCTTTGTTAAATGGGTCGGCCCTCCCCTGGGTTAATGCTATAGACCAGGGCTACTCAACACCCGGCCCCGTTTGTTTGCGGCCTGCGGTGCAGTTTGAGTTTATGCAGGGCTCAACAGGCAGCCCCACAGGTGGGATCCTTTGAACATAGCGCTGCGTTTCCCAGGCAGGGTGAGCACTGAAAGACGCAAGAGGATGGGCTGGCTGGAACAGACCAGTACAGGATGTCTGCATTTCTAGCCCTCAGGGAGGAGGTGCCGGGAGCACCAGGTCATTGTGAGAAGTGCTTTGTATTCATGCCCGTCCGTGTGAAAGAAGCTATTTGCATATATTTGTGTCCAGCCACTCCTCGACTTACAAACACACCGACTTACGACCATCCGTACTTACGACCAACCTCCCATTAACCCCATTATAATATTTTTGAGTTGAGAACCATGTACATCAAGTTTTTCGAACTGCGCGGGCAGCGCGTTTAAGGGTATTTCCGACTTACGACCAAATCGAGTTACGACCAGGTGTTCGGAACGTGACCTGTTTGTAAGTCGGGGACTGCCTGTATATATTTCCATGTCTATGCAACCACACTTAAGTTGCGGCCCTCGGCATGTGCTGAGAGTATCATTGTGGCCCCCCGGGCTTCCAAAGTTGAGTAGCCCTGATCTAGACTACATGCATTTCCCCCCTCCAGTAAATTTTTTTTAGCAGGCTGGCCAGCGGCCCAGCTCAGTCCTGGCTCATGCCAGGACTGGGACCTACCCCCACTGCGGCTCTGCATTTAAAATACATTAGGAGCCAGGGGAGCAGGCAGCCCGGTTCAGTTTCAGCTCTTGCCAGGTCTGGGAGGTCAGCCCCCTCGCCTCCTTCCCTGACAGAGGCTGCTGCCACCCCGTACTTCTGCTTCTGTATCAGAGGCAGTAGCATGGGGCGACAGACAGCTGGTCTGCAAGAGGAGCTGGTTTTTAAACTGGCTCCCCCACAGACCAGCTCCTGCCTGGTACCCCGCTCTACTGTCACTTTGATACAGTGTGGAGTGAGGCTGGAGCCCACTGGCAGCCGGCCCTGCTCCCGGGGACTGTAGAATAGTTGAGTAACAGATAAGAATTCATGAGGTTAATCACTTAGTGTACGTCTACACTAGCCCCCTAGATTGATCTAGGGAGGCTAATGAGGGCGACCGGAATTGCAAATCAAGCCCGGGATTTAAATATCCCGTGCTTGATTTGCATGTTCCCGGCCGGTTGCCATTTTAGAAATTGACTAGCCCGAAGTAACTGCCCGCGTCTACATGCGGCAGTGAAACGGGATTCCGATTTAAAGCCCCTAATTGCAATTAGCTGGTAAACCTCATTGCAGGAGGAATACCAGCTAATTCGAGTTAGGGCTTTAAATCGGAAGCCCGTTTCACTGCCGCATGTAGATGCGGGCAGTTACTTTGGACTAGTCAATTTCTAAAATGGCGACTGGCCGGGAACATGCAAATCAAGTGTGGGATTTAAATCCTGGGCTTGATTTGCAATTCCGGTCACCCTCCTTAGCCTCCCTAGATCGATCTAGGGGGCTAGTGTAGACGTACCCTTATTTAATTAACATATTTAACATCCCTAGTTCAACTGTGCCCCTTCATTCCACCTGCCTTAGCACGTGGGGAACTAGTTTAATGTAGCTAACTTCTCTTGGAAAATACAAGTGTCTCTTCTGCTTAGGGCTAGCTGCTTCCAGTTTTCTTCCTTCCATCCTTTCCCTAGCTGAGTTGATTCCCAGTTGTGAGCAATGGGCACAGCTAGGAAGTGTGTGGGGATTTCAAGTCCCTAAAAGGGTGTTACAAGGAGGAGGGAGAAAAATTGTTCTTCTTGGCCTTTGAGGATAGGACAAGAAGCAATGGGCTCAAATTGCAGGAAGGGAGTTTTAGGTTGGACATTAAAACTTCCTGCCTGTCAGGGTTGTTAAGCACTGGTCTAAATTGCCTTGGATGGTTGTGGAATCTCCCATCACTGGAGATATTTCAGAGCAGTTTAGATAGACACCTGTCAGGGATGATCTGGATGATGCTTGGTCCTGCCGTGAGGGAAGGGGACCCTTCCAGTTCCAGGATTTTGTGCTGTGGATTTTGACAGTCTCCGACACTTGGTGCTGAGAGAAGTGGTGGAAAGTTGCAAGCTGAGGAGAAACTCCCAAAGGGACCGGAAGGCCCATGGCGTCTGGGTGAGTCTGGTTGACTTTCCTGGATTCCTGTTGCTGCTCCAGTCATTTCGTTTCTTTCCCATTTCTGTTCGCTCCCTAGTCTCAACCGCCTCTCCAGAGAGCCCAAAAGGGAACAATCTGGTGCCACATTCAGAGAAGGGGGACTGCCGAGCAAGGGGAAAATTGGCCCGCCAGGACCTGGGCAAATCTTTCTCTTCTCAGAGGCAAGTGAGAGGCTTGGGTGTTGCTGGGGTGTCCTTTGATGTGCCCCAATGGGGATTTTCAGGGTTAAGCTATTGAGCTGCTACTCTCCGACTAGCTGAACAATGTGTAACAAATAGGGAAGTGAAAAGTCCCAGTGCTTATCTACACTTGCAAATTACTGCGCTGTAACATTCTGGCTCAAGGGTGTGAAAGAACACCTCCCTGAGTACAGCAAGTTAATGTGTAAACTAAAGATGTAAAAGACTAGTGGACTAGTCAACTATCTGATAAGCATTTGCTTATCGGATAGTATTTTGACTAGTCAATATTCTCCCCCCCCCCCTTTGCTGCCTCTATAACATAAACCCCCAGGCGGCTTTTCAAAGGGGCAGCCGCCGCACAGCTGATCCGCGTGTGGCGGGCTGCCCCTTTAAAACGCCGCCTCTGCAGGAAAGTGCCACGCGGAAACCCGGGTCAGCTGGGGAGTCCTAGTGGCATGCAGTATCGCGTGGAGCCTGCGGTCAGTGGGGGACTTAGCAGGGCTCGATAAGTGGCAGCGAGCCCAGCTCACCAGCTGCACAGAAGCGCACAGCCGCGCTGGGCTAAAATCTACTTGCCATGGGCAGGTAGATTGCCGTAATTGTCAAGCCCTGGGACTGAGTGTTCCCCGCTGACCCTGAGCTCCATGGCTTTGAAATGCACGAGAACCCCCACTGGGCCCCCACTTCCGTCTGTCCCCGGGCTGTACACGGGAGTTCTGCATTCCTCCTTTGAAATGTACAAGAGCCCCTGCTAATTCTGTCGACTAGTCAACGAACCGCATTTTAACATCCTTAGTATCAACAACCTCCCAGCGCTGTCAGCTACTCCCCTCGCAGAGGTGGTTCACCAACAGCGCTGGGAGACCTCTCTCCCAGCACTGGTGCCATTATCAGACTGCATGAGCAGGGGCTGAGTTGGGACCCCTGGTTCCATTTCAAACTTCCCTGCTGACACTGTAAATCACTTTGTGTTTTATTCCCTTGAATTTCACCAGCCATCCTGTTGCCCATTTGCCCCATTTGGTTCGATCCCACTGAAGTTACTTGCAATCTTCTCCTCTGGTCTTGGCTAACCTAAGAAATGTGGGGTCATCTGCAAATGTTGCCCTTCCTCCCTCCTCCCCCCCCCCCTTCGGTTCTGTAAAACAACATCTGGGTGAATTGAGTTAAATCAAAGTGATTTAAATCACCAGTTTTAATCATGATTTGATTCAGCTAGTAGGAAACCTCGGGTCAAATAATCATTTTCAGTCAGGCTTTGTCTTTGTAGTTTAGTCATTGTCTTGGAGAAAAAACAATTCTCACGGGTTGGTAAATCTGGGGCAGGGAACCTTTTTTGGGTTGGGAAGCAAACCAAACCAAACCAAATACCCTCACTGATATGAGAGGTGGGGCCCAAAATGAGAGGGTCCGTGGTTCAGTGTGTGGGAGGGGACTGTCAGGCAGTGAGTGTGGGATCTGAGCGGGAGATATGCTGACTCGCGGCTGCTGGGGGGATCCTTGAACCTCGCGGTCCCGATCAAGGCAAGCCGGGGCTGGATTCAGCCCACGGGCGCCACCTGGTGCAGGGAGGAAGCAGCACTGTGTGCTGCCAGGAAGCTCTCCCTGCAGCCACTCCCCTGTTGCTCCTCTTGGTTGCAAGTCCCAGCCAATGGGAGCAGTGGGGGGTGGTTCATGCAGGGAGCACTTCCCTGAAGTGTGCAGAGCCACACAAAACCACATAGGTGCCCCTGGAGTTGCGCCTAATCCCCAGCCCCCTCCCTTCCAGACTCCACGCCTCCACCCTGCTCCTGCACCCTACCTCCTGCCCAGACCCCGCACCCAGACCCCCAGCCTGGCAGCCCCTTCCTGCACCCTGAACCCTACATTTTTGGCTGGGGAGAAGGGGGGGCTCACAAAATCTACTAGCCCTGGGCCCCCAGAAGAGTTAATCTGGCTGTGGGGGTAAGCCCTGAGCCTCAGCACCTCCCTTTTGCCCTACCCTCCATGGGGCTGGAGCTTGAGGGAATGAGGAGAGTGTCTTTTTTTCCTTCCTCTCAGCTGGGGGCTAGGTCCCTGAGGGATTTTTTTTTTTTTTTTTGGCTTCTCACTTGTGTGTGGTCCCTGACTGATTTTTCTGTGGGTCAGTGACCCCCAACCCAAAAAAGGGTCCCCACCCCTGCTTTAAAACAACTACATTGAGCCTTATATATTCTACATGTGGTCCCTCATTTTGCTTCCCAAGAGGGCCCAGTATAACTATGCATTTATTTAAGCAATTATATGGCTTAATGGTTTAGGTTCTTATTCATTTAATTGTATATTTTTAGGAAATGGTGACTGCTATATTGCTTGTTTACTAGATAATGAATGTTTTGTTCCTGGTTTGCGTCAAGCCTGCATTAGGATGATAACCTGAATTTAATTATACACATGCAACAGTCTGTAAGATTTAGTTTTATTATACAAAATAGGGCCTTGGAATAGCACTTGATGCATTGTGCCATAAAGTTTGACCTTGAAAGTTAGATGGAACCCCCCTGATTTTCTCTTTACGCAGAAAAGTCGCCTTTAACGTAAAGGTTTGGATAGAGCAGGGGTCTCAACATTTTTGGCCCATGGCCCACCTTGCTCACTGCAGACCTTTCCGTGGACCGCCAGCCAACCACTCATGATGACAAAATGGGTGCAGGAGAGGATTAGGGGGGTGAGCCTGGTGGGGTGGTTGGGTGCAGGAGCAGGCTGGAGATTGGGGGCTGGGTGGGAGACTGGGTGCAGGAGTGGGATAGAGATTGGGGGCTGGGTGGGAGGCTGGGTGCAGGAGCGGGATAGAGATTGGGGGCTGGGTGGGGAGCTGGGTGCAGGAGCGGGATAGAGATTGGGGGCTGGGTGGGAGGCTGGGTGCAGGAGCGGGATAGAGATTGGGGGCTGGGTGGGAGGCTGGGTGCAGGAGCGGGATAGAGATTGGGGGCTGGGTGGGGAGCTGGGTGCAGGAGCGGGATAGAGATTGGGGGCTGGGTGGGAGGCTGGGTGCAGGAGCGGGATAGAGATTGGGGGCTGGGTGGGAGGCTGGGTGCAGGAGCAGGCTGGAGATTGGGGGCTGGGTGGGAGACTGGGTGCAGGAGCGGGATAGAGATTGGGGGCTGGGTGGGAGGCTGGGTGCAGGAGCAGGCTGGAGATTGGGGGCTGGGTGGGAGGCTGGGTGCAGGAGCGGGATAGAGATTGGGGGCTGGGTGGGAGGCTGGGTGCAGGAGCGGGATAGAGATTGGGGGCTGGGTGGGGGGCTGGGTGCAGGAGCGGGATAGAGATTGGGGGCTGGGTGGGAGGCTGGGTGCAGGAGCAGGATAGAGATTGGGGGCTGGGTGGGGGGCTGGGTGCAGGAGCGGGATAGAGATTGGGGGCTGGGTGGGAGGCTGGGTGCAGGAGCGGGCTGGGGGTCTGGCTGGGATTTCAGCCAATGGGAACTGCAGGGAAAGCTTCCAGGTGTGTGGTTTCCTATGCTTCTATTCCCCTAGCCAGAGGAAGGGGGAGCAGCAGTGCCCAGAGCTGCTTCCTCCCCCTGCGAGCTGGATCCGGCCCTCCAGGCTTGCCTCACCCCCATGGGAAGCCCCCCTTTCACAGAGACCATGCGGGGTTGGAGCGCCAGCGTGGGCTCCCCGCTTTGTGGGTGGGGAGCCCTGAGCCCACAGCCCACCTGCAAGACGGTTGCGGACCACAAGTGGTCCGTGGACCACACTTTGAGAACCACTGGGAGAGAGGCGCGTGGAGTCGGCATATTTAAAGGCTTGAAGAGCGTCTGAGGACTTAAGGCCTGATTGTATTTCGTGCTGCGTCCAAACGCAGTGTGTTTTTAAAAAGAACGACTAATTATAATGTAAGTGACCTCAACCATTTCAATTGCATTTAAAAAAATCTGATTTCAGTTGCCCATCCAGTTTTACCCACCTGTTGGCATTGAATCGAACTAGCTGCCTGAACGGAAATGAAGAAAAGCAGCAGCCTGGACTCTTGCCTGGGACCCGCTCTACTGGGCGTGAAGCCGTTCTCATGAGATGGCTGTTTGGGGCTTTCACTGGGCCAATCTCGCTCCAGTGTCTGCATCTCAGTGGGAGTAATTGGGCTCCCTGGTGGACTGGGAGACCTGGCATGGGTGGGCCATGGAGACCAGGACACCTAATCCGGAGGAGGGTGGTGTGGCTTTGTCTACACCAGCGGTTCCCAAAGTGTGGTCTGCTGCCCAGAACCGGTCCTTAGGAAAAAAAAAACCAAACTGGTCCTTAGAAAAATTATCATGCACGATCCTATTAATGTGTGTGATGGGATAGCAGCACCCCGCACTGTTGAGCGTGGTGGTGTGGCCCTCTTAGGAGAGAGCCCGCCGCCACGCGGGCATGCTCCCGGGTGGCGGGGCTAGATCCGGCCGGCACTAGGACCCAGGGAGAAGGCTGGGCACTGTGCGCACGAACACACAATGCCTGGTGCTAGACGCAGCTGGGGGAGCCAGCAATGGCTGATAAAGCAGCCAGGATTGGGGCCAGGCCGGGGGGGGTGGGGGGTGGACAGGTAGGGCCAGTGACACAATTTATTTGCATATTCATTGTTTGTTTAATGAATATGCAAATAAATGTTACCAGTCCTCTAAAAGCTTGTGAATGGGTTTACTGGTCCCCAGTATCAAAAAGATTGGGAACCACTGGTCTACACTAAATGAGTTGAGGTGCTTTAATTGAGGTGAGGTGAAATTTTTTGGTTTTTTTTTTTAAGCCAAGGTTAAACTGATTCAAATTCATCTGCACGAGGGATTTGCACCCGTTTAATTCATCAAAGCAGCTATGTCACAGCAGAGCCTGTAGAAGCCAGCTGTGCATTGTATGTACTTGGCCCCTGCACCCGAGAGCCTACATTCCCCTCCGATGAGACAGACAGTGGGTGGGAGGGGAAGCTGAGGCAGAGAGAGAGCTAGTGACTTGCCCAAGGTCACACAGCAGCTCAGTGGCAGAGCTGGGATTAGAACCCAGGTCTCCTAGGTCAACGATTAGGGCCTCTTCGTTAGTAACTTTTCTAGTGTAGATCAAGCCAGGGCTGCTTGTGCTGTCTGCACTGTAGCCACATAGAAGACATTGCTTAGGCGTTGTCAGTACCACTGACTAGCCCAGATATCTGTTCTCCCCCCGCCGATGTTTCTCTATACTCGGGCTTTGATCTGTGGACCCTCCACCAGCACAGTCCTGGGAACGTGTCATCCGCTCATGTGTCACCTCCTGTTTTGTTAGCTTGAAAGTCACCCGGTGGCACTGTTGTCTTATCAGCACCGTGACTCCAAGGCGATACCAGGTGTAGCTTCACATTTGGGAGGTACAAACGCAGGACAGTTTCGATTTACTCCAGCTCCCCCAGCGTGGGGACACGCACCGTGGAAATAGTGTAGGTTGGTCTCCATCCCCTCATCTGTAACCAGAGAACGTTTCTTCCTCCCTACTCCAGAGCAGTAGATGACATCCCCCGCCTCTTCTCGGTATGAACCTCCCTGCAAGTTCTCCCTTTTTTCCCCCCATGGAACATTTTACTGCCCTACAACTGCTGCCAAAGCAGAAATCATTTTCCCTGTGCATACTTGGTGCCTTCTGCAGGCCGTTAGCACGGTCTGCGGACGGCAGCCGGATTCCATCTGCTGCTGATCATGAGCACAAGTTTAAAGGTTGGGGCTTTGTGTTTTGTCTGGGCCAAAAAAAAAAAAAAAAGCGCAAGACTTTGCCAAATTGGAGATGAAGTTTAACAGCCTTGAGGCGCGGTGCAAGCAGGCGGCAGGGGGGTGGATCCTGGGGGTGTACCCCACCAATCCGGCTGTAGCGTCCTGGTTTTGTATGTGTGCAGGCATGCGTCCCAAAGAGCTAATGCCAGTCCTTGCTTTGGGCTCGCGGCATCCAGCGCCTGGGGGTCAATCTCCATGTGCGTGGAGGGTGGGCCTGCCTTGCAGTCCCGCTGCCTTAGAAATGGACGGGGGGCTTTCAAGTGGGCAGAAGTGGCTCCCTGAGAATCCCCCACATGCGGGGCCCATGCACAGCTGGTGTAAGAGCTGTGCCCCAGACCTGTGCCCATTCCTTGGCATGGGGGCTGATCCGGGATATGGCCAGTAAGGATGTAAAATCCTGTTAAATCGGTTAAATTCCAGGCTGGAGTGCTCCTCCCCTGGTGGCAGGCCCTGCTGGGCTGGGGCAGCCCCCTGCCCGCGGTGGGTTAACCAGAACCGGGTGCCATTCACCATCCTAATGGCCAGAGTCCACTGTCGCTCTTTCCAGCTTCCCAGGGACTGTACTAAGAGGCGAGGAGCGAGTTTGGGCAGCCACGAGGCTGCTTTTTACATCCCGAGCCCGGCAGAGCCCTGCATGGCTCCACAATCCAAGGAGAACAAAGGTGGCTTAAAGGCATCTGCCCCCTCCCCATCTCGCAGCCACTGCCCCATGCCCCTCGGGAGGAGTTGAGAACGGGGCAGCCACTGCGTCCAGACCGACACCGAGTTTCCCAGCCCTCTCCCCTTTCCTGGCTTTCGTTTCTAAGCGTGGACTCACCCCGGTGACGGAGGAATTTGCTGTCTGCCGCAGCCAGACGCCTGCTGGCTGACTCATGCCTGCTTGTTGATGGTGCTGCTGCTTTTCCGGTGGAAGTCTGCATGCAGGCGAGCAGGCAGCGCCACGGATGTGCGGGTGGGTGGGTGTGCCGTGCACGCATGGAGCTGGGCACAGTGATGGGCAACTGGGCTAGTGAGGGGGCTGCACAAGTGGCCTCCCTCATCTCAGCGGGCCGTAAGATTGGAACCCACAGGGCCGTTTTCCTAACTAGAATGTGCAGGGTTGGCTGATTGAGCCTTAGCTGCACTTTGGTGGCTGGCAGAGGGAGCGCACGGCTGTCTCAGTCAGTGTTGTGTGGGGATGTGAACAGGTAACTAGTTACCTGGTAAGCATCACCTGGTAAGGGAACGGTTAACCGGTGCCCGGGAGCAGCCCCCCCCCCCCTTCTCCCATGGCCTGCCACAGGCAGAGGGCTGTTTGCATGAGGACATGCACTGGGTTTTCCCCAGTCTCCCCACTAGCCCTTTGAGACGCTTTTGAGACTCTCTCCTCCGTAAGATCCTAAATCCTTTGGAGTGGCGGTGGGCAGCCTGAGGCTGGTCGGGGTTGTGTGTGCGGCCCGCGAGACATTTCCAGTCCCGCCAGTCCTCCACGTGGGGCTGCTGGCTCCCAACCAGTGCAGACCAGGAGCCGGCAGTGCCGCTGGGTGGCCGAGAGCCCCGCCGACTGGGGATTGCTCCAGCGTGGCGTGGAGCCGTTCCCCGCCCAGGATCCCGCTTAGTCAGTTAACCCGTTAAATGTTCATCTAACCTCACGTTTAACGGGTTAACTGATTAAACAGGAATTTACGTCCCTTCTCGGGCCTTTGCTCTACACGAGCGTCGCTTTCGGAACGCCAGTAGGTAAAGAAATGGCACAGCCAGAAAGCAGCGGAATCTGGTAACCCTGCACATGGGCAGCGTGACCCAAATGTTTCGTGGGCTGTGCACACAACCCCGACGGGCCGCAGGCAGCCCTCCGCCCACAGGCTGCCCTCCGCCACTCCAAAGGAGCTAGGATCTTACGGAGGAGAGTCTCAAAAGGCTAGCGGGAGGCTGGGGAAAACCCAGAGCATGTCCTGATGGGAACACGGCAGCCGTTCTGTTCCCCCCCGCGGAGCTGCAGGTGTGTGCTGGGTAGGGATGTTAAAGACTAGTCCACAATCTGATAAGATAGAGATAGAGGCAGCAAAGGGGGGGAAAGGGGGACTTCAAAGCGGCAGCACCGTACAACTGAGCCAGGGATCTGCTGTGCGGTGCTGCCCCTGTAAAACACCGCTTCTGGGGAGCCTTTTCATTGGGTTTGGATCGGGTCCCAAGGGAGTCTGGTGTGCAGGGGGCTTAGTGCTGCTCGGGGCGGCGGGATCTGTGCCGAGCTGCATCTCTGCCCATGATGGTGCTGGGGGGCTGCGCCCCTCTTTGCCAGCGGGGCAGGGGCTTGGCTGTGGGATCAAAGCCCGAGGCCGAGTGGATAAGCGCTTGGGGAAACCGCTTAAGTGCCAATCTACCCCCTCCATCGCTATTTCCCCCCCCCCCGCCCATACACTGCCCCCACCCGCAGGTGCATGCTTGTAGAACCCATGGTGTCCTCTCCTGTCCCGTGCCTCCCCACCTCCGGTTGCAAGGGTGTGCTCACAGTGCAGCCTCCAATTTCGGGGTCACCCATGTTTTCTCATAAAGCCCAGCCATGTATGCAGCCGACGAATACAGCGCCTCTCCGCCTCCGTGCACAAAGCCGTCGAAGGGGCCTGGCCCAGACTCTCCCGTTCTGTTCACTCTTTCCAGGCTCAAGGTCAGAGGCAACTCCAGCCCGAGAGCGAGGGCTGTAATGGCGGGAGCTGCTGCCGCCTTAAGAGTCTTGCTCCTTTTTCAATTGCTCTGCCCTGGAGCGGACTAGATGCTGCGGTGGGGGGTGCATCGCTCTTGGGGCATAGGAAGGAAGGATCCTCTGTGTAGGGCACAGATGCGTTGGGAAGGGGTCAGAGGGAATTTGGCCCCGATCCTGCACTGACATAAGCGCCTGCTTTGCTTTATGCAAATGACTCATCTAATGGGTAACACTTCAGCCCCTGCGTGAATCTTTGCGGGATCAGGGCCTGTGTGAAGATCTGAAGGTGGCTGTAACCGGCTGGCTGTTCAGTAGGGATGTAAGCGACTAGATGCTCTCCTCCCTCCCCCCAATTGCTGCCTCTGTCACAAAGACACTCCCCACATTCCCCTCCCACACCAGATCCTAGGGGACCCAGGCTAGTAGATTCTGTGTGCTTCAGCCCCCCGTGGAACGGTGGCGGGGGTGGAAGGGCTGGAACACCAACAGGGGCTCCCCAATGCTGGGGGTGGAGAGCCCCGAGCCTGGGGGTCCAGATCTAGGCAAGCCAGGGGCCACATAGGTTCCCCATCCTTGGTGTAACCAATGGAACTTTGATCAGTTACACGGTTACTATTTTTAACTGGTTTTTACATCCCAAGTGGTGAGTGTGTTTACAGCTGTGTCATCCATTACACACCTGTCTCTTTTATCTGTTTGTCTCCTCTTTCCCCCGCCCCGCACTCCCAATGCTGTCCTCTGGACCTTGCGTCATCTTTACCACGGTTCCTTCTTGTCTTTGGTGTCAATTTCTGTCTTCCCTCATTGGCAACAGACCAGCCAGTAAAAAGCACTCTCTCCTGCCCAGGTAAGATGGGGTTGCGGGTGGGCGGATAGAATCACGTTGATTTGCGAGGCGCTTGCTCAGCGGAAGCCCCTTTGTAGCACAAAAGCCCCCTTCAATCGGCTCTCATGTTGATGCCCTCCTGGCTCTTTTTCTGCCGTTGTCCTCCTCCAAACAACAAAACAAACCACCCACCGCCCTGGCTGGATCCGGGGGTCGGGGAAGGGAATACAGGGTCTTTCACCTCTCGTAGCAATGTGGCATCGGATCAGAACTGGTTGGCCCGGAGCTCTTGGGGAATGGAATATGGGGCCTTCTTCCGTAGGGTCCTGGCTCCACTATGCCGCCAGGTTGGCGGGAGTGGCTGACAATAGGCCAGCGGCTTTCAAACTTTGTTTTCTCATGACCCAGTTGAAGAAAGTTGTTGCTGCCACGACCCAACAGAATTTGACTAGCGTGCAGGCTCCGGGGCGGGGTTGAGGAGGGGAGATTTGGGCTGTAGGAGAGGGCTCCGGCTTTGTAGGGGAGGGTCAAGGCTGGGGCAGGAGGGGCTCATTCAAGCGGCTCCCAGTCAATGGTGCAGCGGGGGGGCCAATGCAGCTTCTTGCCCCTCCTGGCACCGCAGACCAAGCTGCCCCCAGAAGCAGACGGCAGCAGGTTCCCAGCCAATGAGAGTGCGGAGCTAGTGTTCGGGGCAGGGGCAGTGCGTAGAACCCTGTGCACCTCCCCACCCCTAGGAACTGGGCCTGCTGCCGGCCACTTCTGGGGCGCAGCACAGTCTGCGGTGCCAGGACAGGCAGGGAGCTGCCTTAGTCCCCGCACTGCTCACCTGATCCCCCTGCAGCAACGAGACCCAGGGCCCGACATCCCACCTCTCAGTCCTGGGGCATGACCCGTCGTTTGAAACCCACTGGCCTAGAGGACTGGGGAATCAGATGTGGAGCCTTTCCCCTATAGCAGGGGTGGCCAACCTGTGGTTCGTGAGCCACATGCGGCTCTTCACCCCTGAAGGTGCGGATCACGAAGTCTCCGCCACAGTTTGCGAAGCCGCCCCATGTGCCCCTACAAATGGCCCCAGGGGCTGTGCTCACTGGGTACAGGGGAGCCGTCCGGCACGGCAAAGTGGCGTCGGCTGGCAGGAGCCTGTTGTGGCCAAAAAGCCTAACCTGTGGTTTTTAAAGGGGCAGCGTCTTTTTTTTTTTTTTTTTTTTTTTGCGCTCAACAATTCTGGTGCGGCTCTTCGCAATTTTTCCGCCGCTGTTTCGGCTCTCTTTGTTTAATGGGTTGGCCACCCCTGCCCTATAGGATCCTGGTTTCAGTATGGTACCAGACCTGGGGGAACTGGCTGGTTTAGAAGGGCAGGGGTAGCAGAAGTGAGACAGGAGGCCTTTCCCCTATAGAGTCCTAGCACCCAGCTGGCCTCAGGCTGGGTGCATTCTGTATATAGGTCTTGTCTTCACTGCAGTTAATTCAGATGTGGCCCCAATCTCGACTCCTGAAGAATCCCTTTAACTCCAGGACAGTGGTGCTGTTAACTCACATTGGCCGGCAGGTTGGCTGCCAAGGCAGGCCCTCTGCCGCTGGGGTGCTTCCCCACATGCCAGGCTAGCTAGAGAGGCGTCAGCGCAAGCCTTGGCCGCTCACGTTAACTCTGCCCTTCGCCGTGAGTCATGGCTGCAGGCCGCCCCCTTGTTGCTGGCTGCTTGGCGGTTTGCGTGGAGAGTTTGTGGGGACTGGTTCCTGTTGGGTACAGCGTTAAGCAGTAGGCAGAGAGATCTGCCCGGGTGACGCTGGTGCTTTCTTCCTGCCCCAGAGAAAGCCAGTGCCCCCTCCCGGGGTAGGAGAGTTCTGGAAAGCTTGCAAAGCCGGGGCTATTGCACCTCTCCCAAGGGCAGAAAGCTTTGGCCTGCCTGGCTCTCAGTCCTGCACCCTCCCCCCTCACAGAACTGCAAGAGCTCAAAGTAAAAAAAAAAAAAAAAAACCAACCCCCAAGTAACCGTCCATTGTCTCTCTCATTCATTCCTCGCTGCTTCGTGTTCTCTTCTTCCATCAGCCCCATTGCTGCCTGGTAAGCTCGGCCGCTGCCCTCCTGCGTGCGTGGGTGTGGTTTGCATGAGTGGTTCGTCATGTTGTGTGGAAACCCAGCCATCTCCTCCCCCATCCCGTCCCTCCTGGATTAACATGCTCCTGAGGCCTCGTCGGCCGCCGGGCCTGGTTCTGTGGGGTAGCCCCCTCGCGGAGACTCTGGCTCTCTCTCTCCTGGCAGTGGGGAAAAGGGTTCTTCAGCGCTAGTTCTGGGAGAGGCGGGGGGCACAGACCATGAAGGCTGGGCTGTCTACGGCTGGGGCTTGCCGCTTGCCTTGGTAGGCGTGCTGTACGGGGAAGAGGGAGTTGTCCCTCCTTTTGCTTCATGACTGTCTCCGTCTCGTTCCCTTCAGGTTAAGCAGCCTGTCTTCACTGGGCGATTCGGCTCCAGGACGCAGGTCTCCCGGGCACCATCGCCAGCCGTCTGACTGCACTGAAACAACAGGTAGCCTTCACTTCTGTCCTCCCTGCTCTGGGTTGCTATGACAGCAGGCTCGGGGCTGTACTATCGGGCTGTCTTGGCCATGTCTCTGGCCCCCGTACCACAGTAAGAACATAAGAACGGCCACACTGGGTCAGACCAAAGACCCATCTATCCCAGTGTCCTGTCTTCTGACAGTGGCCAATGCCAGGTGCCCCAGAAGGAATGGACAGAACAGGGAACCATTGTGTGATCCCTCCCCTGTTGCCCATTCCCAGCCTCTGACAAACAGCAGCTACAGACTCCATCCCTGCCCATCCTGGCTAATAGTCCTTGATGGACCTACCCTCTATGAATTTATCTGGCTCTTTTTTTTTTTTAACCCCGTTCAAGTCCTGACCTTCACAACATCCTCTGGCAAGGAGTTCCACAGGTTGACTGAGTGTTGCATGAAGAAATCCTCCCTTTTGTTTGTTTTCAACCTGTTACCTGTTAATTTCACTTGGTGAGCCCTAGTTCCTAGGGTTGGGAACAAGTAAATAACTTTTCTTGATTGACTTTCTCCACACCAGTCATGAATGTATAGCCCTCGATCATATCCTTTCCCCCCCACTTAGTCTCCTCTTTTCTAAACTGAAAAGTCTCCGTCTTGTTAAACCCCCCATTCCAAACCCCTAATCATTGTTGGTGCCCTTTGGGCACAGCGCAGTCTGCGGTGCCAGGACAGGCAGGGAGCTGCGTTAGCTCCTCCCACTGCTCACGTGATCCCCCTGCAGCCACAAGCCCCAGCACCCGACCTTCCACCCTCTGGTCTTGGGACATGACCTGATGTTGGAAACCTGCTGCCCTAGAGCAGTGCCACCCATACCAGAGCAGCAGTGACATGGGGCCTGGCCCTTGCCCGGAAATGTTTCTGTGGCTCTGGAGCGAAGCAGCAGGGTTGTAATCCTGGAGTGACTAGCCCCAGGGCTGCAGAACACGCACTCTAGGCAAGAATAAACCCCCATGGAGGCACCGGACAGTGCAGGGCAGTCTGGCACCGACGCCAATGGCTGGTCTTGGCAGAAATCTTCCAGGGAATACGTCAGCTCACCTCGCTCTTTGCCTAGTTTTACAACAGGCTACGTGAAAAGCCCTAGGAAAGCGAGTGCAAACTAAAATTTCATCCAGTGACTTGTTTAGCATGCTCTGCCTGCCCATCGATTGAGTTGACAGTTATATGGTAAAAATGGGAAAATCAGCAATTTGTTAGTTACCTGTTAATTGTGACATTTCTGGATTTCTATGTCTGGTTTTGTAAGCAAGTCATTTTTAAGTGAGACGAAACGTGGGGGCACACAGGACAAATCAGACTCCTGAAAGAGGTACAGTTGTCTGGAAAGATTGAGAGTCACTGGATTAGAGAAAGGATTGCCTTGGTGGCTAAGACACTGGACTGGGATTTGGGAATTTTCAGTCGGCATCTCACAGCTCTTTCTGAGTGACTTCAGTGAGTCACTCAAGCCGCTTCAATTTCCCTGATCTGTAAAATGGGTCTGTAAACCTCGTTTCACGAGGCATAAGGGATTGGTTAACGAAGGCTTCCCTTGTCGATCGATCTGCGTTTTGACTCGCACGCTGTGCTGACAATCATCTGAGCAGGCACAGTGCGGTGGCCATTTTTATCTTAATGAAGCGGGGGATATTTAAATCCTCGCTTCATTGACTATGTCAGGTAGTCTAATTTGCATGCCTCTGTCAGGGCACCTGGCCCTGGCCACTGTTGGCAGACAGGATGCTGGGCTAGATGGAACGTTGGTCTGACCCATCCTGGCCGTTCTTATGGGGTACGTCTAGACTACATGCCTCTGGCGACAGAGGCGTGTAGATTAGACTACCCGGCATAGGAAAATGAAGCGGCGATTTAAATAATCGCCGCTTCATTTAAATTTACA